>NC_143552.1:77303437-77615000 GCF_054136105.1 Typopeltis vanoorti | reverse complement strand
ATTTTTTTAAAGAGAGGGTGGCCTTTGTAAAATCTCTTATAGTGAAATAAAGAAAATTTTTTTCACCTATATCAATTTTACATAAGTTAAAAAATATATAAAATTAGAAGTGTATATAACCTGCTTTAATGTATTAAACTTTGTATTATATTGTGAAAATAACTGAATGTAGAACTACAAGTATATGTAACTAAAAGATTATGCTAGTGAGCTGGAGGTGAGCAATAATCTCTAAGGTCACTGAAATAGAGAAGTTTTGCTGCCAAAACCTAAAGTAAGCATAGTTAAATGTAGTAAACTTTGTATTATATTGTGAAAATAACTGAATGTAGAACTACAAGTATATGTAACTAAAAGGATGAAACAGGATTATGCTAGTGAGCAGGAGTTGAACAATAATCTCTAAGGTCACTGAAATAGAGGAGTTTTGCCACCAAAACCTAAAGTAAGCATAGGTGACATCAGGGCGCTCCTGGAAAATCCGGGAAGTTTGGATGGTGGGACAAGGGACGTCGAATGATATAAAAGGCCGTGATTGGCAGGCAAAAAGGCTTTTTTCCCCAATTTTTCTGAAGTCTTGAGAGGAGAAAAGTAGGGAGTCCCTCGAGGAGTCGTTTGGGAGATCTTGGGAAGTTCGCTGGTAGGTTACCCCAGTGCAAGGGAGGAGTCAGGAGAGGCCGTATTCAAAAGAACCTTCCGAGATGTTTTTCGATGAAAGTACCATGGATCAGTATTTTCCAAAGGAGAGAACTTGCAGGACAACTGTTGAATAGTGCCTGATTGCAGCCGTTTGGCAAGAAGGTGGAAGGAGCCAGCAGAACTCACCCATACCCCTCGAAAACCCTAGGATTTTACAAGATACTAAGAGCTAGTAAGTAGATTGCTCTATGTTAATGTCCAAGATTGTGTAGATAATCGATACTAGTCTTGTTTAATCAATTGTAATACGTAGCAAAGTTAGAGAGCCAAGCGTTAGTCTGTATGTGCATAAATGAATGGTATAAGTTTGTATATTGCTTGTGTTAACTAATGCATAGAAAGTGTTACATATAATTTGTCTTAATTTTTATAAAATTAAATGCAAGGCTTTGTGGGCTAAGGACCATTCACGTGATAAATACGTTGAGTGTGAGATTTCTTTGTTTAATGTCCCAAGTGATTAGCTTTACTTCATAAATTGTGATTCAAACATGTGATATGCCCACTGCTGTCTGTAAAATATTTGTCTTAGTTAAAATAAACATGTTTTGTCTTGTAAATAGCTTGCCTGATCTTTGTTAACCAATGCACTGTCTCTCAAAAACTAATCAGACCTGTGTAACCATGGTAAAGTAACTGCCACGACTGTACAATTCAGAGTTGCATGAGATTAATGAACAAATGGCTCTTACATATACGCTAACCACTCGGCCAGCCTGGCTGGCCGAGTGGTTAGCGTATCCGCTCTCCAGCCAAAAGGCTGCGGGTTCAAATCCCACCCTGGGGATGGATGTTTGTGATTGTCTGTGGAAAAACTAGTGGTGGTGCTCGGCGGTAGATGGCGGTAGTGTAGTTGCGATTATATGCAGTGGGTGGATTGAGAGGTGGAGAGAGAACTGTAGAGCAGGTGCCCTCCCTCAATGAGTCTATGGACTCCCTGGAGGTGTCAAATAATAATAATAAAATGTTCTTAGCAGATAAAGTCTCATGTTTGTAAAGAATATAAAATTTACATAGTCCTTGATGGCACAGTCGATAACTAATATAAATTTTTCAAGGACTACTAAACATGAGTATTAGCAATCTAAATTGAGGATTTGTCCTTAGAGGTTTTTTTCCTTATTTTTTGACCATAGAACGTATACCTTACGATATTGGGGGGGTAGTTAAGCGGATTACAAGTGGACTAAGGTCAAGTAATAGTATCTAACGTGAGTTTTAAGATTAGAACATTTTTTCTTCAGAGATTACCATCTCTGAAGAAATTTAACATAAACTCAAGCAGACACTGCTATCAATGTAAGGGGGGGGGGAATTCATTAAAGATAAGAGTAACAGAGAAAACAAAGACAATTACAAATGCTGCAATTCAACATAATAATCACAAATTAAATAAATTAATAATATCTACGCATCCACATCTTTCTTTCTCTCTCTCTTCTTGCAAACTACTAAAGCAGTTTTTTTCCAAGAAACAGCAAAAATTACTTCCCTTGGCTTAACCACCTTATGGAGCCTGGTGCATGCTTTCCAATATCAAAGTATTTGTCTTTACTGATAAGTCTTTTATAGTTGACTGTGACATATTAAATAGCATTCAGTGTTAGTCACACATTACCTTTCTAGCTGGTTCAATAATATGAAATTTTAAATTCAAATCTATAAATCTTTTTTTTTAGGTGCACTAGTTCTGCTCTGGTTTGAAACAGATTCACTAGCATCATATTTCCTTATGTGTTAGCGTATACCATAACTAGAAGAGACAGCTCATCAATTCAAAAAATTATACTAAATCACAAAATGTCACTCGTAATAATAAAAAACTGGTCAAGTGTTCCAAAATCCCAAAATATGCACATCTATTCATATTCTATGAGTACTACCTTCTTAATTGACAGTGTAATACACTACACTTAACCATACCACATTTTATTCTCTTTTCATGTATCATTTCTGCAAAGAGATCTTTATCTTTTTGATGACAATCTTCAAACCACTTTAGCTGTTTCTTTCCAAGAAGAGATAAAATTTTCTGCCTTAGCTTAACCACTTTTACCAAGCTGTTTTGCAAGCCCTTACTGATATGTTTTTCACAGCTGATTATGACACATGTCTATTTATAATCTGAATGCATCTTCCTGAAAAAATACATGTTCACATGTATTTAGGCTTATGTGCTGGTTTATACACATAATTAAATTTAATAAAATAAAACAGAACAGAGAAAGAATTAAACAACAGATTTAATCTTTCTAATATTTTGTCTCTGTCACAGACACATCATCAGGAATACAATATTAAAACTGTAATAATACACAAACACATACAACAATAAGTGGAAGAAATTATACTATTTTGAGCCTAAAGTTGTATGAGGGGGGGGGGGGTGCCCTCTATGGAAACTGTTGTGCTTACATTTCTGCTTTATATATCTTTTATGGCATGACATCTTGCAGATTCAGATAGTGAAATTTGATATTGTCTTTTAGTAAGAAGTATATATGTTACCGCTAAAGTACAGAAATCAGTTATTCTACAGATTATCTAGGTATTGTGCAGATTAACTAGGGTGATCCGTTAACGTGCGGAAAATTGTTTCTTTTCTCAAATTAACTAGGTAATCTGTAAATTACCTAGAATCTGCACATTACCTACTAGGCACTCGTTAAAGTGAAAATAAGATCTTTGCTGGAACAACAGCAATGTTTCTGTACGCTTAAATTAACATAATGTTATTTATTTATTTTTCGATATCTAAAGAATCAAGTTAATACAATCAAACAATCAACAAATTAGTTGATAGAATCAATCATCAATCAATTAAAAAACTATAATACAAAGAATCAAACGGTTTAAAATATTATTACAATTAAGGAAATGAATTTGCAAAACATATGACACTGGCACAACCAAACAAAGTGGAGGGAGAGGGGGGAAGGAGTAGGGAAAGGAAATGAGAGAAACAAACTTTTGAACTTTAACGATACGGAAGCCATTAATGTGCACATTACCCAGGTAAAATGTGGAAAACTCTTGATTCCACACGTTAACGGAGCAAATCAGTTAATCTGCAGATCAGCTAGATTATGTGCACATTAATGGCTTTCGAGCTTTAGCGGTAACATATATACTTGTTACTAAAAAAGAAATATCAAATTTCACTCATCTAAATGGGGGGGGGGGGAGAGAAGAAGGTGACCAAAGAGTCAAAATCAAGCTATCTAACTGAGATCTTTTTTAAAATATATTCCAAAAGAAAAATTACAACAACATGGACATCATGGTAAGTGGTATTGTAAAATCTCTCATGAAAAAGTGACTTCGTAACTATCATGTTCGGGTTTTTTTTTTAATAGAAAAATGTAATCAGAAAATTGTTAAATAATCCTTTATGTCTATTGTATTGAGTCTTTATTAAATGAATATGGTGCATGATGTCAACAAGTAAAGCAACTAAATAATGTTAAGTCAGTAAGATAATGCTAAAATTAGTGAGAAAATTCTGAGAATTGCCATAGATGGATAATTCCAGAGACCCGTGAAAAATGACATCATCATGCTCAGAGGTCAATACATGACCATAGTTGCCATGGACAAAGAATCCCAAAGATGCATGAGAAATGACGTAAGCATGTCCAAAAGTAAATACGCGACCAGTTTCGAGAGATGTGCGCATGTGCACAAGGACAGTTCAAGCCTATATAAGGCAGATCGTACAAGAAGAAATTTGTTTTAGGATTCTCTAGGCCTTCTCTTACTTGAGATCACCGGCATTCATTGTTGGGAACTGAAAGAGAAGTGTCATTCGTCACCTACCTGGATCATCACCAAGTGAGGAAATTTCTGTCGAGTCATCAGGAAAGAAAAGAGCTGTATATCGCCACTATGTTAAGGATCCAGTAAATAAACACACAGTTGACATCTTGAACAAGGAAAAATTTAACGGGACAACGAACAAGACAGTAAGCGAAGACTAAGATAAGCTTTTCATGTGAACACTAGGATAATGTGAAAGACTGTCTGCTAAAAAGGATTTGTATCATCATCAAATTCCTGCCATGTACCCTCAAGGGGTGTACAGGATATGACAGTACTACATGAAAAAATTACATCATTACTAACTTCCTATCTACAATTTTCCTCCAAATCAGTCTGTTACTTGTCAAGACTCCAACATTATCAGATCTTATATTTCTATCGTCTAAGGCACTTTGCACCATATCAATCCTCCTATATCTTGGTCTTCCTCTGGGTGGTTTTCCTGCCAACCTGGCAGAGAACACTTGTTTTGCTAATCTTTCCTCTCCCATTCTATTTAAGTGACCATACCATCTGAGATTAGCTCTGCTAACCCATTCCTGGATGCTGACAATGTCAAGTTCTTTCCTAATATCCTCATTTTTAATATGATATTGCCATTGATGCCATCTGTTCACGCCTCTAATCTTTCTCAGGACTCTCATATCTGCGGTCTCTAGTCTTTGGTCAAGTGTTTTACTTCTGACCCAGCTCTCAGATCCATAAGTTAAAATTGGTTTGAACACAGTCTTGTATACAGCTAATTTAGTGTTCCGACTAATTTCTTTCTTATTCCATATGAATTTATTCAATTGACTTCCCACGATACCAGCTTTGCTGATTCTGTTGTCTATTTCTATATTTAGTTTACCATCTTCAGTAAAAATTGTGCCTAAGTAGCTGAAATGTTTTACTTGTTCCACAGGTTCTCCATTCACAACACAGTTGACATTTTCAATAATTCTGCCTATTTTCATTGTCTTTGTCTTTTTATTGCTGACCTTCATACCATATCTATTACAACAGCTATTCAATTTAGTCAGAGAATCTTGCAGACTTGTAGCGGATTTATTTAGAAGTATAACATCATCCGCATAAAGCAAAGAGCTGACATTAACATCTCCAATTTTGATATCAGGTTTAATACCACATTCCTTCATAATGTGATCCATATAGATAATGAATAACAGAGGGGATAATGAACATCCTTGTCTCACACCAGATTTAACATTAAACCATCTTCCTGTACTTCCTTCAATTCTAACTGCTGACTCACAACTCAAATAAAGACTAAGTATTGCTTGATATAATGCCCCATTGACACCATATAACTGCAGCGTATTGAATAGCTTCTCTCTTGGCACCTTGTCATATGCCTTTTCCAAATCGACAAAACTTAAATACAGATCTTTGTTATATTCCCATGCTTTCTCGACTATTTGTCGTAAAGTGAAGATCTGATCCTGACAGCCTCTATTTGGCCTGAATCCAGCTTGTTCTTCACCAAGCTTTTCTTCCACAATTCTTCTCAACCGTTTCTCAAGTATACTTGCATAGATCTTGCCAGGAACACTCAGTAGGGAAATACCTCTGTAATTCTCACATTCAGTTTTATTTCCCTTTTTATATATGGGTACTATGAGAGCTCTACTCTAATCATCGGGAATTCGTCCCTCTGTCCAGGCTTTCTGAACTATGCAGTGCAGCCACTGTAAGACTCTTATACCACCATACTTCAGCATTTCTGGTCGAATATCATCTACTCCTGCTGCCTTTCCACATTTCAAGCCTTTGATGGCTTTTTCTACTTCAAGTATGGATATGTATTCCTGACTGCATGCCTGGTCAGTGTTTTTTATCACTGTGCTGTCATCACTGCTTGTTTCATTTAGCAGTTTTTCAAAGTAATTACTCCATACTTCAAGGATATCTTTTTCTCCTGTTTTCATTTCACCTTTATCATCTCTAATTCCTTTTACAGCACTCTTTCCTCCATTGCTAAGCTTCTTCAACAACCTCCAGAATATTTTGCCACCTTCTTGATATTTATTTTCTATATTCTTGCCAAAGTCCTCCCATGACTTTTGTTTAGCTAGTTTTACACACCGTTTAGCTTTCTTACATTTGTCTCTGTATTCTGTAAGAGTAAAAGCTGACTTATTTGCCAGGAACTTTTGATATGCTTTCTTCTTTTCCTTCACTGCCTCTTTAACTTCCTGTGTCCACCAGGGAGTTTTGATTTTTTTTATCCTTGCACACAACCTCACCACATGCCTCTCTGGCAGAATCAATCAATGTTTCCTTCAGAGTTTGCCACTGAATCTCCAAGGTTTGATTCCTGTTCTCAAACTCTTTCATTTTCTTTTCAATAATATTTCTGTATTTTAGTCTACAGTTCACATCTGAGAGCTGCTCAACTTTTATTCGCTTTAAAACTTTCTTACATGTTATTCTTTTCAATATGAAATTCAATTTTATCCTGCTCAAGACTAAATAGTGATCACTTCCAATTTCAAATCCTCTGTACACTCTGGTGTCCTGCACCAGGGAGAAAACATCACTATCAACAATAACATAGTCAATGAGACTTTTCTTATTCCTAGCCTCTTCTCTCCATGTGAATTTGTGCACATTTTTATGTTGGAACATGGTGTTAGTAATAACCAGTCCATGTCCTGAGCAGAAATCCAACAGATATTTGCCATTATTATTAGCTTTGCTCTTTTCTCCAAATTTTCCCAAAATATTTTTGTGTGTCTCACAATCATTTCCTACTCTACTATTTAGATCCCCAACAAGGACCAACTTTTCCCTTTTCATTGTGTCAGTTGCTTTTTCTAAAGCCTCAAAAAATTCCTCCACTTCTACCTTAGTAGAACCTTCTGTGGGACCATAGGCACAAATAAGTCTCATTGTCCAGTTCCCCATTCTCATATTTGCCCACATTACTCTACTTGAGACGACTGACTGCCATTCAAGAAGATTAGCTTCGTATTTTGTGTTGAATACTATGGCTACTCCTTCTTTTCCTTGATTGTCATTGCCTGAATATAACATTTTGTATTTATTGCTCAGAAAGATCTCACCAGTTTTTGTCTTTTTTGTTTCAGTCACCCCTATTATGTCGATCTGGTACTTATCTAATTCCTCAGCTAGCTCCATTTCTTTGCCATTTAGGCTTCTTATGTTGATAGTACCAATCTTTAACTCTGGTGATGTTGAGTTGGGGTTTGTTTTCAGATTTGTTCCAGTAGCTGACTTTTTGCTGTTTGCCCTGGTTCCCTGGCGAAAACAATGGGGGCCTTGTTTAACCGGGCGACGTCCCAGCCGGCATGAAATTTTGTCATGTTGTACCATCATTTTTTATTTTGGTTTAACCAATAAGAATATAATTTGGTCGGCTAAATCCCAAATTGCCAGCCCATCCTCGTTCGTTCAGTATCAAAGTAGATACCCAACAGAGTGCACCACGAGAAGGTGAGGATTGGACATTAGGTCAGAAGCTCTGGTCGGTTCTCCGCATTCCTTTAAAGGCTATGTGGAGGTCTCCTCTCAGTTATACAGCTTTGACCCTTAAGCACCCCAAAAAAAAAAAGGATTTGTAAGTAGTTGTATTACTGAAGGCATGTAAAGGTTGTATGTGAAATGTCTTTGGTTGTGAGATATTGTATAGCAATGGTAAATTAGATTTAATAAACATATGTCAAATAATCGAGTAACGTTATGTTAAATCGTAAACTAGCTGAGAACTAAAGTTTAGAGTAGTAAGGAATTTGTGACAACCTTGTGTACACCGTATCATTCCGTAAATATTATTTTAGGCTTAATTAAATGATTTGTAAACAACACACTGGACTGTCAATGCACTATCCTAAAAAAAGTTCTAACCTGCATAAAAGAAGTATCTATGATTTTTACTGAAGCCATGACTTAGTAAGAATAATATAAGGAGGGAATATAAACAATATCTGCATTGGCTTTGATTTAAGATCTTATACTCTCGCACTCAATACATAGTCTAACTGGCACAGTCGTTAAACAAATAAATTTGTTAGACTATGGAGTGTGAGAGATAAGAGAAATAAATACATGGTGGCAGTTCATAACTTTAAGCAGTTGCCCATTAACGATAGTTAAGTAATAGAACATATAAAGACAAAGCATGGTAGAGAAAGTACGTAGTGTAACAAAAGGCGCAGCCGACAAGAATAAAGAACATGTAATATCTATCTGTGGTTGTACATGTACAATCAATGTTACTGTGATTTTTTTAATGCATTCCAAGAGAAAAATCAGAATAACATGGATATCATCATCAATTTACTGATATGTAACCCTAAGGGGTGTACAGGTTACTATGATAGCACTACATGATTAATCTTTTCTTTTAAGGTTGCACGGTGATCAGTATTCATATTTATAAATTTAGGGACACAAAAACACACGTGAACAGATTATTTTATTAATTACTAATAAAATAAAACTTGACGTTTCGACATCTGTATCGAGGTCATCATCGGAAGGATACAAGTGTATAAGGAACCAAGCTGCGTGCTCTAGCCCTGTATACCGGTAAACTAAATCTACGTAGTTAATTAATCCTTTTCCCTAGCCTGACCTCTAGTGATAAAAAAAAAAAAAATAATAATAATAAAATAAATAAATAAATAAATAAAAAATACAACTACAATAAACTGCTAAAGTCCTCATGTATTAATATTCTTCTGGATTTGTACAGTTCTGATTGTTATAATATGATTTCCTTCAGTTGCTGTTGAATGTTACAAACACTTCACCAGGTTGTCTTCTTGTAGTGGGATTTTTCTACGGCTAGTTTAGGTTGTCATACAGGTTGTAGATGGGTCCTCCACATTGTTGAAATGGTTAGGCCATCATTTTTGCTGAGATTAGGGTTATGTTTGAGCATTTCACATGACTCTTTAAATTTTCTCTCAAACCAGGTTTTGGTCCGGTGTAGGGACTTGGCATTTTTCCAATCAATTCTGTGGTATGTTTGGAGTGCGTGGTCAGAAAGGCCGGATTTTCCAAAATGGAGGTGTTTAATGTTTGTGTTTGTCTTGTCTGATTGGGATAGTTCAATACAATGCACATGTAACATACCATACATAGGGGAAACAGGACAAACTATCCCAATCAGACAAGACGAATACAAACATTAAATACCTCCATTATGAAAAAACCGGCCTTTCTGACCACGCACTCCTAACATACAGAATTGATTGGAAAAATTCCAAGTCCCTACACTGCACCAAAACCTGGTTTGAGAGAAAATTTTTAAAGAGTCATGTGAAATGCTCAAATATAACCCTAATCTCAACAAAAATGATGGCCTAACCATTCCATGAATGTGGAAGACCCATCTACAACCTGTATAACAATGTTAAATTGTGAATGAAGATATTTTGTATGTTTTAATACTTCATTCACATATAACATAATCCACCATGTCATAAGCAAGACTTGTAAATATTATTTGATGTTAATCTCTTGCTTGTAAATTAGTATTCATATAATTACTTTGAGTTTATTTATTGCTGTTTAATTATATAACTTTGAGATATGTATTAGTAATGAAAGAACTCTGTGTTAAAATGTCATTCAAATTATTCTATTTATTCCTGTGTTAATATTATAAGAAGCTGTGCAAATATATTATAAGAATTTGTGTTCATCATATTTAAATGAATATATTATTTGAATTGTAAAATATCCTTTTATTTTGTTTCTGTATGCAAGATATAATTTTATGTAATTCTTCTGAATGCATTTGATAGGATGTTGTCAAGGAAACGAAGTTAATTTTAGATTGCGCGTGCGTGGAGTGTGAGTTACAGTATTCGAAGGGAGAAGGAGTTGATATGAGCTGGACTGGCTAGAACCAGATTTTGGCGGGAAGAATGAAGGTATTTAATTGGAAAATGAAAGTAGAGGGGAGAAGCATTCAGGACAGCAAGGAGTAAAGTAACGGGTAGCAGCAAAGGGATTTGGATATGCTGTAAATAGATTAGGAAGGAACCGGGAAATTAATAGGCAATTAGGAATATTTATACGGAATTCTAAAATCATGACGAATTCCAATTGTTTTGAGGAAGAATAGTGCAATGGTGAATTTAATGCATAGAAGAAAACAAGGAATAAGTAGATTACCTAAAACAAGTGCATCAAGACTTGGGAAGCTCTATGTTTAATATGTCAGTTATATAGTGAATATTCCCTTTGAATAGTGTTACTTCAAAGTGATAGTTAACTTCAATTTTAACTGCGCCTATAGTGAATCCAATGTCCAAAGGATGTAACCCGGTAAGAGCAGTCCATTTTTTTTTATATTTCAGCGTGAAAAAAATAAGAGTTAGCTCCGCCTGATATATCTTAACATTAACTGTGGCATTCTACTAAAATTAGCCGAAGTATGGAGCTTTAAAGTGTCCCCCCCCCTTGAAGTGATAACTGCTTCATAATTGAATTAAGTATTTGTTGACTAAGAGAGAATTAGAGAGTTCTACTATAAGAGTATTTACTGTAAGATTCTGTAACATTGAACTGTGTGAACCATTTTAATTATTCGGAAGAATGCAGAATTGACAGCTGGATGTCTGATGCTTAATGTTTTATGTTTGTTATGAATACCTAAACTAAGTTGATTGCTTAAGGCTCAAAGCTGTATAACTGAGAGGAGACCTCCACATAGCCTTTAAAGGAATGTGGAGAATCGACCAGGGCTTCTGACCTAATGTCCAATCCTCACCTTCTTGTGGTGCACCCTGTTGGGTATCTACTTTGATACTGAACGAACGAGGATGGGCTGGCAATTTGGGATTTAGCCGACCAAACTGTATTCTTATTGGTTAAACCAAAATAAAAAATGATGGTACAACATGACAAAATTTCATTCCGGATGGGGCGTCGCCCGGTTAAACAAGGCCCCCGTTGTTTTCGCCAGGGAACCAGGGCGAACAGCGAAAAGTCAGCTACTGGAACAAATCTGAAAACAAACCCCAACTCAACATCACCAGAGTTAAAGATCGGTACTATCAACGTAAGAAGCCTGAATGGCATAGAAATGGAGCTAGCTGAGGAATTAGATAAGTACCAGATCGACATAATAGGGGTGACTGAAACAAAAAAGACCAAAACTGGTGAGATCTTTCTGAGCAATAAATACAAAATGTTATATTCAGGCAATGACAATCAAGGAAAAGAAGGAGTAGCCATAGTATTCAACACAAAATACGAGGCTAATCTTCTTGAATGGCAGTCAGTCTCAAGTAGAGTAATGTGGGCAAATATGAGAATGGGGAACTGGACAATGAGACTTATTTGTGCCTATGGTCCCACAGAAGGTTCTACTAAGGTAGAAGTGGAGGAATTTTTTGTGGCTTTAGAAAAAGCAACTGACACAATGAAAAGGGAAAAGTTGGTCCTTGTTGGGGATCTAAATAGTAGAGTAGGAAATGATTGTGAGACATACAAAAATATTTTGGGAAAATTTGGAGAAAAGAGCAAAGCTAATAATAATGGCAAATATCTGTTGGATTTCTGCTCAGGCCATGGACTGGTTATTACTAACACCATGTTCCAACATAAAAATGTGCACAAATTCACATGGAGAGAAGAGGCTAGGAATAAGAAAAGTCTCATTGACTGTGTTATTGTTGATAGTGATGTTTTCTCCCTGGTGCAGGACACCAGAGTGTACAAAGGATTTTAAATTGGAAGTGATCATTATTTAGTCTTGAGCAGGATAAAATTGAATTTCATAGTAAAAAGAATAACATGTAAGAAGTTTTAAAGCGAATAAAAGTTGAGCAGATCTCAGATGTGAACTGTAGACTAAAATACAGAAATATTATTGAAAAGAAAATGAAAGAGTTTGAGAATGGGAATCAAACCTTGGAGATTCAGTGGCAAACTCTGAAGGAAACATTGATTGATTCTGCCAGAGAGGCATGTGGTGAGGTTGTGTGCAAGGATAAAAAAATCAAAACTCCCTGGTGGACACAGGAAGTTAAAGAGGCAGTGAAGGAAAAGAAGAAAGCATATCAAAAGTTCCTGGCAAATAAGTCAGCTTTTACTCTTACAGAATACAGAGACAAATGTAAGAAAGCTAAACAGTGTGTAAAACTAGCTAAACAAAAGTCATGGGAGGACTTTGGCAAGAATATAGAAAATAAATATCAAGAAGGTGGCAAAATATTCTGGAGGTTGTTGAAGAAGCTTAGGAATGGAGGAAAGAGTGCTGTAAAAGGAATTAGAGATGATAAAGGTGAAATGAAAACAGGAGAAAAAGATATCCTTGAAGTATGGAGTAATTACTTTGAAAAACTGCTAAATGAAACAAGCAGTGATGACAGCACAGTGATAAAAAACACTGACCAGGCATGCAGTCAGGAATACATATCCATACTTGAAGTAGAAAAAGCCATCAAAGGCTTGACATGTGGAAAGGCAGCAGGAGTAGATGATATTCGACCAGAAATGCTGAAGTATGGTGGTATAAGAGTCTTACAGTGGCTGCACTGCATAGTTCAGAAAGCCTGGACAGAGGGACGAATTCCCGATGATTGGAGTAGAGCTCTCATAGTACCCATATATAAAAAGGGAAATAAAACTGAATGTGAGAATTACAGAGGTATTTCCTTACTGAGTGTTCCTGGCAAGATCTATGCAAGTATACTTGAGAAACGGTTGAGAAGAATTGTGGAAGAAAAGCTTGGTGAAGAACAAAGCTGGATTCAGGCCAAACAGAGGCTGTCAGGATCAGATCTTCATTTTACGACAAATAGTCGAGAAAGCATGGGAATATAACAAAGATCTGTATTTAAGTTTTGTCGATTTGGAAAAGGCATATGACAAGGTGACAAGAGAGAAGCTATTCAATACGCTGCAGTTATATGGTGTCAATGGGACATTATATCAAGCAATACTTAGTCTTTATTTGAGTTGTGAGTCAGCAGTTAGAATTGAAGGAAGTACAGGAAGATGGTTTAATGTTAAATCTGGTGTGAGACAAGGATGTACATTATCCCCTCTGTTATTCATTATCTATATGGATCACATTATGAAGGAATGTGGTATTAAACCTAATATCAAAATTGGAGATGTTAATGTCAGCTCTTTGCTTTATGGGGATGATGTTATACTTCTAGATAAATCCGCTACAAGTCTGCAAGATTCTCTGACTAAATTGAATAGCTGTTGTAATAGATATGGTATGAAGGTCAGTAATAAAAAGACAAAGACAATGAAAATAGGCAGAATCATTGAAAATGTCAACTGTGTTGTGAATGGAGAACCTGTGGAACAAGTAAAACATTTCAGCTACTTAGGCACAATTTTTACTGAAGATGGTAAACTAAATATAGAAATAGACAACAGAATCAGCAAAGCTGGTATCGTGGGATATATATATATACGAAGTGCTTTTTTAGAATGGAAATTGATCTTCATTTTAACGCAGTTTGGTATCACTCTTGTGTCCCGACATCGTTTTAAAAAGGCCAGCCTATTTATTTGCCTAGATAGTCGTAGTTTTGACTTACCGTATTGCTTGGATTTGCGTGCTAGTTCTTCTCCATGGATGATTAGAATACGTGTGTAGAGGCTTAAGTGCTGTGAGGACATCATGTTGGAGGCTTAATGGATTTTTTTACAACACTCAAAAAGAATTAAAATAGAATTTAATACTTCCTATATTTCGTCCTAGTCACTAGGACATCTACAAAATCCACAAACCCAATTCCCAACTCAGGCCTATAGTAGATGCTACCAATGCACCTTGCTATAGACTATCTAAACAGCTGGCCAACTCTCTGATCCCCTCTCACCGGAAGGTCCCCTTCCTACATAAAAAACTCGACCCACTTTAAAGCCCTCACAGAAAATTTAACCTTGAAGAAGACAGACATATTGGTAAGCTTTGATATCTCCTCTTTGTTTACCAATATTCCCTTAATTGACACCTTATCTCTCTTAGAAAACGTTTTTCCCTCTGACATCTTAGATCTCTTTTCCTTTGCCATTAACTCTGGGTATTTCTCTTGGAACAACAAAATTTACAAGCAGATAGAAGGAACTGCCATCGGTTCCCCCCCTCTCACCCCCCCTTGCCAATTTCTATATGGAAGATTTCGAAAAACGAGCCATAGACTCAGCCCCACTCAAACCTTCTATCTGGCTAAGATATGTAGATGATGTGTTCTCTATTTGGCCTCATGGCCCAGACACGTTAGACTCCTTCCTCAGTCATTTCAATAGTCTACATCCAAGAATCCAGTTCACTATGGAAAAGGAAAAGAACAATTGTTTACCCTTCCTAGACACCTTAGTCACATGCCTGCCTAATGATACACTTACCTTCACCGTATACAGAAAACCCACACACACAGGCAGATACATTCATAAACTCTCCCACCACCACCCCTCTCAACAATATGGCATTATTAAAACTCTTACCAAGAGAGCCCACAATCTTTGTTCCAGTGGAACCGCCCTCACTAATGAGCTTAACCACATACACAGCACTTTCCCCTCCAATGGCTACAGCGATCACAGTATCAAAAAAATAATCAACTCCTCCCCCATTCCCCTTCCTTCTCGTCAACAAGATTTTAAAAATGCCATCACCATACCCTACATCCGTGGCACATCTGAAAAAATAGCCAAGATACTAAAACAGTACAATCTACACACAGCATATAAGCCCCACCGTAAACTGGCTACCCTTATCCGTTCTACGAAAGATCAGCTCCCTCCTCTCTCTCTGCCTGGAGTTTACAAAGTACCCTGTTCCTGTAAGCTGGCGTACTTTGGACAGACAGGCAGATCAGCATCCATCCGTCTAGAGGAACACAAGTCTTACATCTTCAAACACAACTATGGCCATTTAGGCTTGGCTGACCATGTTTTGGACACCACCCACAGAGTATCATGGAAGAAAACCACCATGCTCCACCACAGCAAATTCAAGAAAGAGAGACTTTGCTTAGAAGCAGCAGCAGCTCTCAAAAACCAACCAAATCTCAATAAATATGGTTGCATTATGCTTCCTAAGATTTGGGAAACACTCATCACCAGAGTTCCCACTTTACATTCCAGGCCACCTACTACTGCCCTTAGAGGGCGCTCTACCTAGATAGGACTTTAGTGTCACCCACGTGGTTGAGCTTAGTATTGTTTGTTATTTGTGCATATGTTGCATTAATTGTTTTTGTAATCTCCGTAGATGATCCTAGTGACTAGGACGAAATATAGGAAGTATTAAATTCTATTTTAATTCTTTTTGAGTGTTGTAAAAAAATCCATTAAGCCTCCAACATGATTAGGAAAGAACTTGACATTGTCAGCATCCAGGAATGCGTTAGCAGAGCTAATCTCAGATGATATGGTCACTTAAATAGAATGGGAGAGGAAAGATTAGCAAAACAAGTGTTCTCTGCCAGGTTGGCAGGAAAACGACCCAGAGGAAGACCAAGATATAGGTGGATTGATACAGTACAAAGTGCCTTAGACGATAGAAATATAAGATCTGATAATGTTGGAGTCTTGACAAGTAACAGATTGATTTGGAGGAAAATTGTAGATAGGAAGTTAGTAATGATGTAATTTTTTCATATAGTACTGTCATATCCTGTACACCCCTTGAGGGTATATGGCAGGAATTTGATGATGATGATGATGATGATGAACTAAGTTGATTTGCATTATCTTGTTTTCAAAGTTATACTTATTGTACATGTTATATAACCCTGTATTAAATGTTTAGTTTTTGTTGATTCTAATTTGGTGTTTGCCTGATTCTCCTTCATTGCACCCGTCATAAAAAATATCGGACCTTGCGGAAGCCTTAAATGATAATATTAACCTCGGCCTGTATAAAGTGAGAGTGAAAAAGTTAATTGATGATTGATTCTTCTATATTATATAGACTAGTTTGAATATAGGGTGGCGCAGGATAATATAAATTTCTCTATATTCAGATCAGTATCATTTAGCATCTAACAAATAAAAATGGATAATTTAAATAAGAATAATGAACCAACAAGATGGCAGATTCAAAGCCAGGATGTACGATCCAACAACAACCTAAACTAGCCATAGAAATATCCCACTACAAGAAGACAACCTGGTGAAGCGTTTGTAACATTCAACAGCAACTGAAGGAAATCATATTATAACAATCAGAACTGTACAAATCTAGAAGAATATTAATACATGAGGACTTTAGCAGTTTATTGAAGTTGTATTTTTTTTATTTATTATTATTTTTTTTAATAATTTTTTTTTGTTTTATTTTATTTTATTAATCACTAGAGATCAGGCTAGGGAAAAGGATTAATTAACTACGTAGATTTAGTTTACCGTTATAGCTAGAGCACGCAGCTTGGTTCCTTATACACTTGTATCCTTCCGATGATGACCTCGATACAGAGGACGAAACGTCAAGTTTTATTTTATTAGTAATTAATAAAATAATCTATTCAACACGTGTGTTTTTGTGTCCCTAAATTTATAAATATGACTACATGATTAAGTTTACATTATTCCTAATCTCCTATCAACAATTTCCTTCAAATCAATCTATTACTTGTGAGCACTCCATTGTCATATCTAACACTTCATGCTTCAAAGGCACTTCTGCCCGAATCAATCCACCTAGACATTGGTCTTCCCCTAGGTCTCTTTCCTGACAACATTTTGTGGATTCAGTGCTTTCAACAATCAATATGTTACTGTGATTTTTTTAATGCATTCCGAAAGAAAAATCAGAGTAACATGGATATATCATCATCAATTTCCTGATATGTATCCCTAAGGGGGATGTTCAGGTTACTATGACAGCACTACATGATTAAGTTTACATTATTCTTAATCTCCTATCAACAATTTTCCTTCAAATCAATCTATTACTTGTGAGCACTCCAATATTGTCATATCTAACACTTTGTGCTTCTAAGCCACTAATGACCGAATCAATCCACCTAGACCTTGGTCTTCCCCAGGGTCTCTTTCCTGACATCTTGGCATTCAAGACCTGTTTTGCTAACCTTTCTTCACTCATTCTATTTAAGTGGCCATACCACCTTAGATTAATTCTGCTGACACTTTCTTGAATTCTAATAATGTTAAGTTCATTCCTAATATCTCCATTTTAAATATGATTCTGCCACTGATGCCATCAGCTCACTTGCCTAATTTTTCTCAGAACCCTCATATCTGTGGTCTCTAGTCTTTCATAAAGTGCTTTATTTCTGAACCCAACTCTCAGATCCATAACTTAAAACTAGCTTAAACACTGTTTTGTATACTGCTAGTTTGGTGTTTTGGCTAATTTCTCTCTTATTCCATATAAATTTATTCAGCTGGCTACCCACCGTACCAGCTTTGCTTATTCTGTTGTCTATTACAAGATTTAATCTGCCATCTTTACCAAAAACTGTTCCTATATAGCTGAAATATTTTACTTGTTCATAGAACAAGGCTATCCATTCAGAATGCAGCTGAAGTGTTCTACGCGCTGCCTATTCGCAAAGCTTTGGAATTCATTTTATTGCTGATTTTCATCAAAAATTTGTCATCGTCATCAAATTCCTGACATGTACCCTCAAGGGGTGTACAGGATATAATAGTACTACATGAAAAATAGATAATCTTTGTGTATTTTAGTCTACAGTTCACATCTGAGAGCTGCTCAACTTTTATTTGCTTTAAAACTTTCTTACATGTTACTCTTTTCAATATGAAATTCAATTTCATCCTGCTCAAGACTAAATAGTGATCACTTCCAATTTCAAATCCTCTGTACACTCTAGTGTCCTGCACCAGGGAGAAAACATCACTATCAACAATAACATAGTCAATGAGACTTTTCTTATTCCTTGCCTCTTCTCTCCATGTGGATTTGTGCACATTTTTATGTTGGAACATGGTGTTAGTAATAACCAGTCCATGTCCTGAGCAGAAATTCAACAGATATTTGCCATTATTATTAGCTTCGTTCTTTTCTCCAAATTTTCCCATAAATATTTTTCTATGTCTGACAATCATTTCCTACTCTGCTATTTAGATCCCCAAATTTACCAAATCTAGGATCAAATTTTCCTTTTTCATTGTGTCAGTTGCTTTCTCTAAAGCATCAAAAAATTCCTCCACTTCTACCTTAGTAGAACCTTCTGTGGAACCATAGGCACAAATAAGTCTCATTGTCCAATTCCCCATTCTCATATTTGCCCACATCGCTCTACTTGAGACTGCCTGCCATTCAAGAAGATTATCCTCGTATTTTGTGTATACTATGGCTACTCCTTCTTTTCCTTGATTGTCATTGCCTGAATATAACATTTTGTATTTATTGCTAAGAAACATCTCACCAGTTTTTGTCTTTTTTGTTTCAGTCACCCTATTATGTCGATCTGGTACTTATCTAATTCCTCAGCTAGCTCCATTTCTTCTATTCAGGCTCCTTATGTTGATAGTACCGATCTTTAACTCTGGTGATGTTGAGTTGGGATGTGCTTTCAGATTTGTTCCAGTAGCTGACTTTTCGTTGTTCGCCCTGGTTCCCTGGAGAAAATAAAGGGGGTCTTGTTTAACCAGGCAACGCCCCAGACGGCATGAAATTTTGTTATGTTGTACCATCATTTTGTATTTTGGTTTAAGTCAATAAGAATACAATTTGGTCAGCTAAATCCCAAATTGCCAGCCCATCCTCGTTCATTCAGTATCCAGGTAATTACCTGGCAGGTTGCACCACGAGAAGGTGAGGACTGAACATTAGGTCAGCAGCCCTGGTCGGTTCTCCGCATTCCATTAAAGGCTATGTGTAGGTCTCCTCTCAGTTATACAGCTTTGACCTTTAAGCACACTAAAGTGCTTAAGCACTCCAAAATTTGTTGCAGCAGTTATTCAATTTAGTCAGTGAATCCTAGAGACTTGCACTAAATGTGTTTAGGAGGACATCATCATCTGCATAAAGTTGAGAACTAAGTTTGACATATCCAATTCTAATATTAGGTTTGATGCCACTTTCTTTCATAATGATCCACATAGATGAAGAATAAGAGTGGAGATAATGTGCATCCTTGTCTTACCCTTGATTTTACAGTAAACCATCTTCCTATAATTCCTTCAGTTCTAACTGAAGGAATTAGAACAAACTGCTGAGAACTTAAATATAGACTGTATATTGCTCTGTATAATGTTCCATTCACCCCATATAATTGTAGTGTTTTGAAAAGATTGTCTCTGGGCATCTTGTAGTATGCTTTTTCCAGATCTATAAAACTTAAGTACAGATCCTTTTTTCATGATTTCTCAACAATTTGTCAAAGTGAAAATATGATCTTGACAACCTGTATTTGACCAGAATCCAGCTTGTTCTTCTTCAAGCTTCTCTTCCAGAATCTTTCTCAACCCCTTTTCAAATATGCTTGCATAAATCTTATCTGGAACACTTTTAGAGAAATTCCTCTATAATTCTCACATTCAATTTTATTCCATTTTTTTTTTGTTTAGATGGATACTATGAGCTCTATTCAAGTCATCTGGAATTTGATTCTGACCACTCCCTCAGAATTATGCGGTGTAGCCACTGCAAAACTTTTATACCTACATACCTAAGCATTTCTGGTCAAATATCTACTCCAGCTGTCTTTCCACATTTCAAGTTTTTGAGTGGTTTTTCTACTTCATGCATTGATATGTACTCCACTTTGCATTCCTATTGAAAATATTCTAGTATGGTTCTGTCACTGCTTGGTTCATTTAACAGTCCTTCAAAGTAATTACTCTGGCCATCTAGGATATCCTTATCTTCAGTTTTCATGTCACTTTTATCATCTTTGATTCCTTTTACAGTTGGAGGCTATTGGCTTCACCAATAGCCTCCAAAACATTTTGCCACAGTCCTGATATTTATTTTCAGTATTCTTACCAAAGTCTTCCCATGACTTTTTTTTAGCTACCTTTACACACAGCTTAGCTCTCTTACATTTTTCTCTGTATTCTTTTAGGGCATCTGTCGAATTATTTGCTAGGAACTTTTGGTATGCTTTCTTCTTTTCCAGGACTGCCTCTAACTTCTTGTGTCCACCATGGTGTTTTAATTTTTCCATCCTTGCAGACAACTTCACATACCTCCCTAGCTGAATCAATGTCTTCCTCAGGAGTCTATGAAGCCATAGACTCCAAGGTCTGGTTCTTGTTTTCAATATGTTTAATTTTTTCTTCAATAATGTTTGTATAACTGAGTCTACAATTTACTTAAAAAGTTGCTCAAATTTAATTATTTTTAAAACTTCCTTACATACTGTTCCTTTCAAATGTGATATCCATTTTAATCCTGCTTAGTTCTAAATAATAGTCACTTCCAATTTCAAATTCTCTATACACTCTTGTATCTTGAATGAGCATGATGATATCACTATCAACAATGATGTAGTCAACGAGGCTTTCCTATTTCTTGTGTCTTCTCCCCATGTGAACTTCTGCACATCTTTATGTTGAAACATGGTGTTAGTAATGCTAACACCATGTTTCAACTCTGCTCTGGATACTAGTCTGTATCCAGAGCAGAAGTTCAATGAATACTTGCCAATATTATTAGCTTTGTCCTTTTCTCCAAATTTTCCCAAAATGTTCTTATATGCCTGGTGGGGATTCATTCGTACTCTGCTGTTCGGATCTCCAACAAAGACCAATTTTTTTATTATCTTTATGTCAGTCACTTGTTCTAATGATTCAAAAAAATTCCTCCACTTCTTCCTTGGAAGAATTTTCTATGGGACTATAGGCAGAAATAACTGAACTGTCAGGTCTGTAACATCACCCCTCCATATATTTCATACTCTTAGCCTCCACTCCACACTAGACAGCTTCAAACGCACTGTTACATGGAATATGTCTATTATTGCTTTCATGACTTTATATTTTAACTGGACTAAAATCATCCAATATCAGTGGTAGTACCCCATCCTTCTAAAGTTGCAGTTACTACTTTTGTTCCTGCTACTTGTGATATTTGTATATAAACATGTTATCTCCTGACTTTTCATATACTTACATCTACAGTCTGCTTAGCCCAGACTGTAGATGTAAGTATATGAAAAGTATCTTCAACAGATTCACAACCATGCTCACTGACATTCATATTATTGTCACATTTGCATAACTTCGCTGAACTTACACACACACACACACACACACACTGTTCCTCCCAGGATCTTTTCAAGTGCAGGCCATCCATCCCTCTTATACAAGTATTTTCTGTCATCAAACCGCCCTTCACACATCCAAAAACTTGCGCCTATTTCTTCACTGACATTCGTATTTCAAGAAATTTGATGTACTCTTGCACACCAAATCATCTGGTAGGATAACTTGGTAATAGATTAAACAGTTTTCTCTCTCTCTCTCTCTCTCACACACACACACACACACACACACACACACTTCTTTCTTCCTTCCTTCCTTCAGAAATCCTTTCATATACTCTCTTTCATATTCTATCACTACTTATGAGTGTGGTCTGAAAAGTTCTTGGCCTCAATCATAGATGGCAAAAGTATCGGCATGATTTTTTTTTTCTAAGTTGGTACATCTGTCATAAGCATCCATGTGAAATGCAAGTCATTCTATTAAGTAGCTTGTTTTATACGTCTAAAGCAAAAGTGTTGTCTGTATCCCTTGAAATGAAAATTGAGTATCGTGCAGTTATAAAATTTTTTGTAAAAGAAAGTTTAATGTCAAAGAAATTCATTCTAAGTTCATAAAAGTTTATGGGCACTCCTCTCCTTCATTTTTGACAATTAAGAATGGGCTTCCGAGTTTAAACATGTTCGTACCAGCCTTGAAGATGATCCACGTGAAAGATGTCCAAAAATTGTAACAACACCAGAAATCATTGATCAAGTGCACAATATGGTATTGGATGACTGGCGAGTCAAAGTGCGTGAAATTGCTGAGACTAGAGGCATTTCAAAAGAACGTGTAGGATATATTTTGCATGAAGAATTGCAAATGAAAAAGATTTGTGCAAGATGGGTTCCATGCTTGCTCACAGCAGATCAAAAATGCACTGGCATGAAAATCTCTGAACAGTGCTTGGAGCGTTTTAACAAGAATAAAACTGATTTTGTGCATCGATTTATTACTATGGATGAGACTTAGATTCATCGTTACACACTAGAATCCAAACAGCAGTGAACAGGGCAGAAGCCAGTTATTTAGCAGCAAAGAAGACAATGTCCAGAAGCCAGTTATTTAGCAGCAAAGAAGACAATGTCCGTTCCATCAGCAAGAAAGGTCACGGCATCGGTGTTTTGGGATGCTAAAGGTATTTTGTTTATTAATTATCTTGAAAAGGGTAAAGCAATAACTGGAGAATGTTATTCCGATCTTTTAACCATACTAGATGAAAAAAGTCATGACAAAAGACCCGGTTTGCAGAAGAAAAAAATCATCCTTCATCAGGACAATGCACCTGCCTACAAAGGTGTTTTGGCAATGGGAAAATTAAAGGATCTGCACTATGAATTGTTGGAACATCCACCCTATTCCCCAGATTTGACTCCCACTGACTTCTATCTCTTCCTCGCTGGTCAGCGTTTTTCTTCGAATCAAGAGGTGATTGCAGTTGTAGAGGAGTATTTTGCAGATCTTACTGAGAACCACTACATGGACGGGATAATGGTGCTGGAACATCACTGGAATAAATGTATTAGTCTTAAGGGAGATTATGTTTAAAAATAAAAATAATTTTGAAATTATAAATTCGTTTTTTCATTGTTAGGCAGAGAACGTTTCAGACCATCCTCGTAAATCATTTCAACAAGCACCAGCATCTCTTACTTTTCTTCCGCTTGACTGCATTTGTCACATCCTTACTTTTTGATCCAAAATTCAGTGGTTCTATATCAATAGTTCTCTTTCTATATAACTGGATATCTATTTCTGTAAATTATAGTTTAAAAGCAAATCTGTCATTTTCATTTGACAACTGAATATTTTTTATTGGAATAGAAAAAAAATCAATAATATATACTTACTCTTGCATCAGGAACAATTACAATTGAATTTGAACTTCTGTTTTCTTTATTCTCCTCCTCTTCATCACAATTTATTATTTTTTCTTTATCTTCATATTTTTCTTCACTATCCTCTACATCATCTTCCTCCTCCACTTCCTCTTCATCTTCAACTTCTTCTTCTTCTTCATCTACTTCTTCATCATCACTAAAATATGTGAAAATGTTTACTGAATTATTAAAAGAAGGACTTCAGATAGTCAATGGCACTCTCCCATCCCTCTTTAATATTTTTAGGAATTTTTGAGAAGATAGCAAATATTGCACCTATAGGGTGATCATAAAGTCAAGCAACCCAAAAATAACACATCTGTTTTGAGGTTAATTACAAGCATATGAAAAATGAAACAGCTACAAATACAGATTATAATCAGAACTTTACAACAAAAGAAGAATAGGAACTTCATTATAACATATGTAGGAAATAGCTACCTCCTTCATGAATATAAACTCGTGCTCTTTTTTTACCAGGTTTGATGACACCTTGTTAAGCACATCTGCACACTGATGTTTTTGAACACTGTTGAAATGTTAATTTTTAGTTCATCCAGTGTGTGAGGATTATTCCAATAGACAACACCTTTGAGATACCCCCAAAGGAAAAAATCTGGTGGTGATAAATCTGGTGATCTTGAAGGTCAAAATTCTTTCGAGATGAGATGGTCACCAAAAATTTCTTGCAAAAAATGTACGGTACTATTCAATGTGTGGCACATGGCACTGTCTTGCTGGAACCAACAATGGCATTTACTGACATCAAGGAGTGCCATGAACTGTCTGATGATGTCTTGACAGACGGAACTATTCACCGTCGTTTTAAAGAAAATGGGTTCCACTATACGATGGCGTGATATCATGTAACTCCAATTTTTTGAGAATGTAAAACTTTTTCATGAAATGACATTGAATTGGTGGATTTCAGGCACTGTCACTGAAGAAACCTGTAGCAAGCATCTCTATGCCATGTTCTTCAAAGAACAAGTGTAACCATCTGCAGAAGATTATTCATTAGCCTTTATCTGATTCCTTCAGTTCATGGACTGAATGCACACAATATAGATGAAGGTGTAACCATCTCGCAGCTTTCTGAGCACTACTGTATGACATTGTGATTGCATGGCAAGTTCATGGCACTCCTTGATGTCAGTAAATGCCATTGTTGGTTCCAGCAAGACAGGATTTTTGTTGGGGACTGCTGCAGTACTCTCTTCACTTCATCCATTTTATCATCAATCAAAATGGAGGATCATCTGGAGCAATTCCTATCTGCAACAGATCCAGTTTACCGAAAACGCTCCACTAATCTTGTTATCGTCAACTTCTGAGAACTACTGAACCAGGATATTTCTCACGAAATTCCTCAGTGAGAAATTCCTACATGAGTAAGAATGATTAGTGAAATAACTTTACAAAATGAAAATCTGTTGCGGCTGGGAAAAAGACATTTCACTTCCACAATGAACAAAGCTACACTGAGAACAACCTGTATACGTCACAGAGAACTAGATGTCTCCAAAAGTTTGTAATATAGGACATCTAGTGGCATAAGGAATAAGCCAAGTGGGGGAAAAAAAAAAAAACTTCCATAAACTCATTTTTAATCCAGAGCATTTTAGTAATAAAGTGTGACACCCTTTGGCAACTTTTATAGGTAAATATGACTTCTCCATTAATTTCACCTCAGTATCACCACCTCTGGTCTGGCTACCACTGATGAGACCTCAATAAAGGTCAAAACCAGTCAGGGTAGTGGCTCTTCTCTTAATGCATATCATTGTATATGTCTGCAAGGAGATGTGCTTTGCATTATGGGAGATGCCAAGGCAAGTGATGAGAACATACCACCTTTAACACGAGTTGCCCCAGTCCTGAAAGTACTTCAGGCGCAAACTTTGTTTGTTAACACTTGGATAAAGGATAAAACTCAATATTTAATTAGTAGCATAGCCAAGTTAAAAAAAAAAAAAAAAACTTCCATAAGGCATCAGGAATGATTATAATGATTTGGAAACAATTGGTACAAATTCAAACTTTTGGTTGCGTGACTTTACGATACCCTATAACATCTCCATTATTACAAAATGTATCTTCAGCTCAAATTTATTTTATCGACTGCCTCCATATCATAGATTAAAGAATGACATGACATGTGCTTTTTGAGAGGAAAAGAACAGAGTTCAATTGTTGCCACCAAGTTAGAAATCTTTATATGGGCTAACTCATCATTCAGATGAAGGGTGAGTTAGCCAATTTCATGCAGAGGTATCAAAGTTCTCCTCCCCTTCCCACCATACAGGCAAATCAGCTAGAGTAGGGGGGTCTCAACCTGTGGTACACAAACCCGAGTTTCCAGGTGAAAAAATTCCCTATTTCCGTATGAGACTGGCTAACTCACCTTTCGTCAAAAGAGACCAAATACAGGTTCCTCACGTCACAGACAGGAATTGAACCCAGATCTTTCCCACCAAAGGGCTTCATCTATACCGACTGGACTATGGAGGCTCTATAGATTTTGAGTAATCTCAACTCTGAATGGGAAGGTGAAGTTGCAGTTATAGGGTTTTAATATTTCTTGGGGGTTGGAGAGCCACTGGTTAAGAAAGTGTTAAGGATATAATCAAGTTCAGTAGTTAGGGCACTGTTAGCAGAACTGGTTGATTTTGCCATGCCATACAGGATTTTTATAATCCCATATTGTTGGGGGGGGGGGGGGGGTGACAGCTGATGAATGTACTACCTGTATGTGTAGGTTTTCTGTAAACAGAATGCAGGGATCCATCAGGCTGGCATGTAATCTGTGTCTTGGAACAGGAGGCTGTTGTTTTTCCTTTTCCAAGGTAAATTGGATACTGGGATGTTGACTGTTTAGATGTGTTAAAAAATTGTGGAGTGTATCCAGGTTGGCCAAATTGAGAACACATCATCCACCTAGTGTAGCGAGATAGTGGATTTATGTGGGGCAGAGTTTAAAGCTTTTTTTTCTTCAAAGGTTTCCATGAAGAAGTTGACCAAGGGTGGAGAAAGTGGAGAACCCATGGCTGTCACCTCTATCTGTTTGTAGAAATTTCCTTGCCAAATGAAATAGCCTGAGATCATGGTGAACTGAAACAGGGCTGAGATATCAAGAGGAAATATGGCTTGGATCATAGTTTATAGGGAAGTAGGTAGAATGACCTAGAAATAAGGAGGCAAGCTTACCTGAGTAATGTAACTGATTTAAAACCACAGTTTTTCTCTTATCTGCTTTGGTATTTACTATTTTGTTATTGCTTTTAATTTCTTGCAGAGCATCAAATTCTTTTTCTGATGGGTTGCTTTTTGGTGATTGAGTTTTGGTGAGTATATTAGCTACATCCAGTTTGATGTTGTTCATAACATGGTTGGGAAGGCTGTGGATGCCTTGCTCTATTTAGATCACGATTTCTTCTGCCGGATTTTTTTTTTTTTAAAAAGAATTTTTTTTCTGCCAGAAAGTATTAATTAAAGTCATTTACAATATGTTGTTATTTCCTGAAAGATAGTTACTCATAACTATTAATTTTTCAGTGAGTAACTATCTTCAAGAATGGCATGTAATACACTGTCCATCAGAATAACTTTTATTGCACCACCCATAACTGCACAACTGGAAATTATTAAAAATTTGCCTGACTAACAAATTGCTTTACATTCATACTTATTCTTTCCCTCAGACAGCCTGCAAAGAGTTCATGATTACTGATTTTTAAATTTTCATAAATTTAAAAATACAATTACAGAATTTGTCTTAATTATTGGTGACATATATAACTGCAAAGCAAAAAGTCTTTTCCTTTCTAACATAAGTTCAGTTTCTCTGGAAAGCACACATGATGATACTCTATATGCTCAAGAGAAGCATGCCAAAAAGCAAGAGGCAATTTGTCACACCCCCTCCAATGGGAGCACCACATGACACAATCTATCTGGTGTTCAGCATGAAAGTGTTAAAACTGATTATACAAAATATAATATTAATTATTCGAGAAAATATTAAACACTATGGGTGATTAATAACTCACCAAATAACATAATCACATGAACATGCAAAAATAAATTTTACATTCCTTAAATTAAATAAAACAGTGATTTAATTTTACAAGGGGTGTTTATTGAAAGAAAGAATGCAGCAGAAAAATGAGAAAAACATTGCTCTTAAGTAACAAAATAAAAATATTAGCAGAACTCTGATTTTAAATTGTTAAGTACAGAATAATTATGGATTTAATAAACAAAAATAATCAAAATTTTCTTTCCTTCTTTCTTTTCTTTTTGCTCCTTCCCCACAATGCTATTAGAGTATTTGAGGACTAGGGATGAATCCTTCCTATTTTGCTATTTCATCTTATGTGGAAAGGGCCTCTGCAACCCTACCACTTTCTTCTTGCAGTGACTTCACTCCAAAATGCTAATATGGTTGTGCCTTATAATGCATCTCATGCTGCATTGACTGTCGCGCAGAATAATCAGAGCCGCGTTCCGGACTTAGGCAGAGGGTCCTGTTAGAGAAGTATATTACAGTCTCCATCAAAAGTCAGTGGTACTGCGAATGAGCAACACAGAAGGTATAAGATTAATCTTAGAAGGGAATTTTACATAGGCACATGGAATGTCTGGGGTCTACAGATGGGTGCTCTTGAGATTGTCTGTAAAGAGATGGATAGGTATAAAATTGACATCCTGGGAATTACAGAGACCAGATGGAATGGAGAAGGTCACTTCAAAAGACAGGATGGTAAGCTAGTTATTTACTCAGGTGGTGACTCAAAACATCATGGAGTAGCTGTGATACTGAAGACAGCTCAGGCAAGAAGCCTTCTTGATTATAACCCCATTAATAACAGGATATTCTCTATTAGACTTAAGGCTCAACCTACTAATGTATCAATTGTGGTAGTTAATACAGCCCACATGGATAGGCTTGAAGAAGAGGGTGAGGAATTCTATGAAAACTTACAAACTGTTTTGTACTGCCTACCAAGGAAAGACATACTGTACATCTTAGGGGACTTAAATGCAAAAGTGGGAAAGGGTATGAGAGTCAGGCCGGAGTGTGGCATGTTTGGTCTGGGTGAACGTAACACATGAGGTGAAAGACTGTTGGAATTTCCCCTTGCTAACAGATTAGTTATTACCTGCTACCAGAAACACCCATGACAATCTATACTTGGACATCTAACATTGATAGGTCAAGGCACCAGATTGATTACATCCTGGCTCTCCAGTGGTGGAAAACAAGCATCTCTAATGTGCATACTTGTCCTGGAGCAGATTGTGGTATAGACCATCAGCTAGTAAGAGCCAAAGCAAGACTAAGACTCCGAAAACTTCCAGGGCAGGCACATCCCACTAGATTGGATGTTAGAGTAATTCCTAGTGGATTCACAGAAGAAACATCAACTCAGTTGGATGATGTTTTGGAGACCAATGAGAACTCAGCAGAAATGCTTTGGAAAGGAGTCAAGGTGATAATACAGGATACAGCAAAGAAGTACAAGAAGAAGACTAAGAGACCCATGGATATCAGATTCAACATGGGAACTAATCAAAAGAAGGCAGTTGGAAAAACAAAGAGCGATAGGGACTGAAGAATACAAGAGATTACATAGAGAAGTCAGAAGAGCCATCAAGCAGGACAAGGAAAGGTTCTATACTAATAAATGTGAAGAAATAGAGTTCCAGATGAGAAGGCATAATTATAAAAGGATGTTTTATTTAGTTCGTGACTTAAAGCACAAGTTTAAGCCTAAATTGAATGTCATCAAAGACAGGAATGGGGCATTACTAACAGAAGAAAGAGAAATCAAAAACAGATGGAAAGGAATACTGTGAGGAACTGTACAGCACAGTGGATACAGAAAATGTGGAACCATCTCACCAGGAAAATTTTGATTTGGAACCTCCTCCACTTAGTGTTGAAGTTGAAAGAGCAGTTAAGCAGCTTAACAGCAATAAAGCCCCAGGTGCAGATGAAATCCCAGCAGAGTTAATTAAGGCCACAGGTGGGCGGAGGGATAAGAGTGTTTCATAGATTGATTACAAGGATTTGGGAGACAGGATCATGGCCTAGAGACTGCAAGAAGTCAGTTTTCATACCACTACATAAGAAAGGTGATACGAAGAGGTGCAAGAATTATAGAACTATTAGTTTGATATCTCATGCAAGCAAAATTTTATTGAAGATCACGCTAAATAGAATTGAGGCCAAAGTTGAGGCAGAGATGCCTGAGGAACAAGCAGGTTTTAGGAAAAGTAAGGTCACCAGAGATCAGATCCTTTGCCTTAGACAGATCATAGAAAAATATAAAGAATTCAGACTCCCTATCGTAATGTGTTTCTTAGACTACTCTAAAGGTTTTGACTGTGTTGAGCATGTGAAACTATGGGAAGTAATGAAAAGAATGGGTTTTCCTCAACACACCATCAAGTTGATAGTCAACTTGTATAAGGAGCCAGAAGCCACGGTAAGAATAGGTGTTGGATTGACTGACTGACTTCTCAAGTTGGAAAAGGAGTTAGGCAAGGATGTTTACATTCTCCTCACTTGTTTAGTACATATGCAGAGAACATCATGCGTGAAGCATTGGATGAGCTCAGGACAGGAATTAGGATAGGAGGTAGATTGATCAGTAATCTGAGGTATGCTGATACAGTACTCCTTTGTAATGACATGGAAGAACTAGGACTAATTGTTGACAAAGTTAACAAGATCAGTAATAACAGAGGACTTCAACTCAATCCTAGCAAGACAAAGATTATGGTTCTCAAAGGAAATAAAAACATAGAAGCTCTTGAGAAACAAGTGTACCTTAATGGAGAAAGAATTGAGAAAGTCAGCAAGTTTGACTACCTGGGATCCATTATTAATGTGAAGAATTGCTGTTCAGAAAAAGTCAGTAAAAGGTTAGGAATGACTAAAAAAACAGTCAGAGACTTGTCTAAAATCTGGAAGGATAGATCAATCTCCATGGGAACAAAGTTGAGGATTTTGATTGCAGTTGTTTTTCCAACAGCGACTTATGGATGTGAGACTTGGAACCTAAAGAAGTCAGATAATAAACGGATATCTGCTTCTGAGATGTGGGGTTAACAGAAGACTGTTGAAGACATCATATACTGAAAGGCGTACAAATGAATGGGTGTTAGAAAAGATTAGTAGAACTTTAAGGCTCCTTAAGGATAATGACAGAAGAAAGTTAAAATATTTAGGACACAGAAAGGATGGAAGGAGGACTTCTCAGAACAGTAATAGAAGGTAAAATTCCTGGAGAAAGGGGCAGGGGTAGACCATCAATGAGATAGATGGATGGATGGATGGTGTGTATGTGTGTGTGTGTGGAGTGACTGATCTTCAGAGAGTTGAGGCCACCAGAAAAGAAAACAACAGGACTACATGGCGAGGCCTGGTGTGGCCTCGTCAACCGAGCATCGGAGTGACCATACGGCATCTGTAGATGCCCAGTGAACATACAGAGAAAAATAATCAAAGTATCATCATCAAATTCCTGCCATGTACCCTGAAGTGGGGTGTACAGGATATGATAGTACTACATGAAAAATTTACATCATTACTAACTTAATATCTACAATTATCCTCCAGATCAGTCTGTTACTTGTCAAGACTCCAATATTATCAGATCTTATATTTCTGTCATCTAAGGCACTTTGTACCCTACCAAACCACCTATATTTTGGTCTTCCTCTGGGTCGTTTTGCTGCCAACCTGGCAGAGAACACTGGTTTTGCTAATCTTTCTTCACCCATTCTGTTTAAGTGACCATACCACCTGAGATTAGCTCTACTAATGCATTCCTGGATGTTGACAATGTCAAGTTCTTTCCTAATATCCTCGTTTTTAACATGATATTTGCCACTGATGCCATCTGTTCATGCCTATAATCTTTCTCAGGACTCTCATATCTGCGGTATCTAGTCTTTGGTCAAGTGTTTTACTTCTGACCCAGCTCTCAGATCCACAAGTTAAAACTGGTTTGAACACTGTCTTGTATACAGCTAATTTAGAGTTCCGACTAATTTCTCTCTTATTCCATATGAATTTATTCAATTGACTTTCTACCATACCAGCTTTATTGATTCTGTTGTCTATTTCCATATTTAATTTACTATCTTCACTAAAAATCGTACCTAAGTAGGTGAAATGTTTTACTTGTTCCACAGGTTCTCCGTTCACAATGCAGTTGACATTTTCAACGATTTGGACTATTTTCATTGTCTTTGTCTCTTTATTGCTGACCTTCATCCATATCTATTACAACAGTTATTCAATTTAGTCAAGGAAACTTGCAGACTCGTATCGTCTGCATAAAGCAAAGAGCTGACATTAACATCTCCAATTTTGATATCATGTTTAATACCACTTTCCTTCATAATGTGATCTATATAGATAATGAATAACACAGGGGATAATGTACATTCTTGTCTCACACCAGATTTAACATTAAACCATCTTCCTGTACTTCCTTCAATTCTAACTGCTGACTTACAACTCAAATAAAGACGAAGTATTGCTTGATATAATGCTCCATTGACACCATATAACTGTAGTGTATTGAATAGCTTCTCTCTTGGCACTTTATCATATGCCTTTTCCAGATCTACAAAACTCAAATAGATATCTTTGTTATATTCACAAGATTTCACCACTATTTGTCGTAAAGTGAAGATCTGATCCTGACAGCCTCTATTTGGCCAGAATCCTGCTTGTTCTTCACCAAGCTTTTCTTTTACTATTCTTCTCAACTGTTTCTCAAGTATACTTGCTTATATGTTACCAGGAACACTCAGTAGGGAAATATCTCTGTAATTCTCATATTCCGTTTTATTTCCCTTTTTATATATGGGTACTATGAGAGCTCGACTCCAATCATTGGGAATTCGTCCCTCTGTCCAGGCCTTCTGAACTATGTAGTGCAGCCACTTTAAGACTTTTATACCACCATACTTCAGCATTTCTGGTCGAATATCATCTACTCCTGCTGCCTTTCCACATTTCAAGCCTTTGATTATTTTTTCTACTTCAAGTATGGACATGTATTCCTGACTGGCCTGTTGAGTGCTTTTTACCACTGTGCTATCACTGCTTGTTTCATTTAGCAGTTTCTCGAGGTAATTACTCCATACTTCAAGGATATCTATTTCTCCCATTTTCATGTCACCTTTATCATCTCTGACTCCTTTTACAGCACTCTTCCCTCCATTCCTAAGCTTCTTCAATAACCTCCAAAATATTTTGCCACCTTCTTGATATTTATTTTCTATGTTCTTGCCAATGTCCTCCCATGACTTTTGTTTAGCTAGTTTTACACAGTGTTTCACTTTCTTAGATATGTCATCTCTATATTCTATAAGAGCATAAGCTGACTTATTTCCCAGCAACTTTTGATATGCATTCTTTTTTTTCTTCACTGTCTCTTTAACTTCCTGTGTCCACCATGGAGTTCTGATTTTTCTATCCTTGCAGACAACCTCACCACATGCCTCTCTGGGTGAATCAATCAAGATTTTCTTCAAGGTTTGCCACTGAATCTCTAAAGTTTGATTCCTGTTCTCAAACTCTTTCATTTATTCTTCAATAATCTTTGTGTATTTTAGTCTACAGTTAACATCTCAGAGATGTTCAACTTTTATTTGCTTTAAAACTTTCTTATATGTTATTCTTTTCAATATGAAATTCAATTTTATCCTGCTCAAGACTAAATAGTGATCACTTCCAATTTCAAATCCTCTGTACACTCTGGTGTCCTGCACAAGGGAGAAAACATCACTATCAACAATAACATAGTCAATGAGACTTTTCTTATTTCTTGCCTCTTCTCTCCATGTGAATTTGTGCACATTTTTATGTTGGAACATGGTGTTAGAATAACCAGTCCATGTCCTGAGTAGAAATCCAACAGGTATTTGCCATTATTATTAGCTATGCTCTTTTCTCCAAATTTTCCCAAAATATTTTTGTATGTCTCACAATCATTTCCTACTCTGCTATTTAGATCCCCAACAAGGACCAACTTTTCCTTTTTCATTGTGCCAGATGCTTTCTCTAAAGCATCAAAAAATTCCTCCACTTCTACTTTAGTAGAACCTTCTGTGGGACCATAGGCACAAATAAGTTTCATCGTCCAATTCCCCATTCTGATATTTGCCCACATCACTCTACTGAGACTGCCTGCCATTCAAGAAGATTAGCCTCGTATTTTGTGTTGAATACTATGGCTACTGCTTCTTTTTCTTGATTGTCATTGCCTGAATATAACATTTTATATTTATTGCTCAGAAAGATTTCACCAGTTTTTGTCTTTTTTGTTTCAGTCACCCCTATTATGTCGATCTGGTACTTCTTCAGCTAGCTCCATTTCTTTGCCATTCAGGATTCTTACGTTGATAGTACCGATCTTTAACTCTGGTGATGTTGAGTTGGGGTGTGCTTTCAGATTTGTTCCATTAGCGGACATTTTGCTGTTCGCGAAACAATGGGGGCCTTGTTTAACCGGGCGACGCCCCAGCTGGCATGAAATTTTGTCATGTTGTACCATCATTTTGTATTTTGGTTTAAGCCAATAAGAATTACAATTTGGTCGGCTAAATCCCAAATTGCCAGCCCATCCTCGTTCGTTCAGTATCCAGGTAGATACCCAACAGGGTGCACCATGAGAAGGTGAGGATTGGACATTAGCTCAGAAGCCCTGGTCGGTTCTCCGCCTTCCTTTAAAGGCGATGTGGAGGTCTCCTCTCAGTTATACAGCTTTGACCCTTAAGCACCCAAATTAAAGTTGCAATAATCTGGGATGTAAGAAAAGCAATTTTTCAGCCTTTCTTAGAAGTCTACTTCTGATTTTTGATAAAAATTTCTGGTTTCTGATACGACTTTACTGTATATGCTTGTAACTGGTGTCAAAAAATTTTTTTCTTGCTATTTCACTCAAAATGGGCAATGCAATTTTCCATTCTTGCCACCACACTAATGGACCTTCAGTTCTTTTTAAAAGTGGCTTATTAAAATATGCAATCATCTCATCATTAATGTTTTTCTGTGGTTGATTCTGCTTTCGACCGAATGGTGATACGGCGGCAGAAGCAATATCATCAAAACACTGCAATAATTTACTACTATTTTTCTTTTCACTTTTAATTTTAAACAACCTCACATTTTTTTTTGATAAAGGAATGCTATTGATTTCTTCATCACTTGCTACTTCCAAATCCGATTTCTCATTAATTAGAATTTCACATAATTAATAATGATAAGGCAAAGATCATGGTTCTCAAAGGAAAAACAAACAGAGAAGCTCGTGAGAAACAAGTGTATCTTAATAGAGAAAGAATTGAGGAAGTCAGCAAGTTTGAGTACCTGGGATCCATTAATAATGGGAAGAATTTCTGTTCAGAAAAAGTTAGAAAAATGTTAGGAATGACTAAAAAAACAGTCAGAGACCTGTCTAAAATCTGGAAGGATGGATCTATCTCCATGGGAACAAAGTTGAGGATTTTAGATGCAGTTGTTTTTCCAACAGCGACTTATGGATGCAAGACTTGGAACCTAAAGAAGTCAGATATTAAATAGATATCTGCTTTTGAGATGTGGTGTTACAGAAGGCTGTTGAGGATATCATATACTGAAAAGCGTACAAATGAATGGATGTTAGAAAAGATTAGCAGAACTTTAAGGCTCCTTAAGGATACCGACAGAAGAAAGTTAAAATATTTTGGACACATAGAAAGGATGGAAGGAGGACTTCTCAGAACAGTAATACAGGGTAAAGTTCCTGCGAAAAGAGGCAGGAGTAGACCATCAATGAGATGGATGGAGGGCATGTGTGGAGTGATCTTCAGAGAGTTGAGGCTGCCAGAAAAGCAAACAACAGGACTACATGGCGAGGCCAGGTGTGGAACATCATAGAGCATCGGAGTGACCATACGGCATCTGTAGATGGCGAGTTAGCATATAGAGAGAGAGAGAGAGAGAGAGAGAGAGAGAGAGGAGACCTCCACATAGAAAGGAATGCAGAGAACTGACCAGGGCTTCTGACCTAATATCCACTTTTCACATTCTCGTGGTGCACCATATTAGGTATCTACCTGGATACTGAACAGATGAGGATGGGCTGGCAATTTGGAATTTAGCCAACCAAATTGTCTTCTTATTGACTTAAACCAAAATTTCAAATGATGGTACAACATGACAGAATTTCATGCCGGGGGCATTGTCTGGTTAAACAAGGCCCCTGTTGTTTTCGCTAGGGAACCAGGGAAAACAGTTAAAAGTCAGCTATTGGAACAAATCCTAAAACTTACCCCAACTCAACATTACCAGAAAGTTCAAGATCGGTACTATCAACATAAGAAGCATAAATGGCAAAGAAATGGAGCTAGCTCAGGAATTGGATAAGTACCAGATCGACATAATAGGGTGACTGAAACAAAAAAGACAAAAACTGGTGAGATTTTTATGAGCAATAAATACAAAATGTTATATTCAGGCAATGACAATCAAGGAAAAGGAGTAGTAGTCATAGTATTCAACACTAAATATGAGGCTAATCTTCTTGAATGGCAGGCAGTCTCAAGTAGAGTGATATGAGCAAATATGAGAATGGGGAACTGGACAATGAAACTTATTTGTGCCTATGGTCCCACAGAAGGTTCTACTAAGGTAGAAGTGGAGGAATTTTTTGATGTTTTAGAGAAAGCAACTGAAACAATGAAAAAGGAAAAGTAGGTCCTTGTTGGGGATCTAAATAGCAGAGTAGGAAATGATTGTCAGACACACAAAAATATTTTGGGAAAATTTGGAGAAAAGAGCAAAGCTAATAATAATGGCAAATACCTGTTGGATTTCTACTCAGGACATGGACTGATTATTACTAACACAATTTTCCAAAATAAAAATGTGCACAAATTCACTTGGAAAAAAAAGGCAAGAAATAAGAAAAGTCTTATTGACTATGTTATTGTTGATAGCGATGTTTTCTCCCTCGTGCAGGACACCAGAGTGTACAGAGGATTTGAAATTGGAAGTGATCACTATTTAGTCTTGAGCAGGATAAAATTGAATTTCATAGTGAAAAGAATAACATGTAAGAAAGTTTTAAAGCAAATAAAAGTTGAGCAGCTCTCAGATGTGAACTGTAGACTAAAATACACAAAGATTATTGAAGAAAAAATGAAAGAGTTTGAGAACAGGAACTAAACCCTGGAGATTCAGTGGAAAGCCCTGAAGAAAACACTGAGTGATTTAGCCAGAGAGGCATGTGGTGAGGTTGTGTGCAAGGCTAGAAAAATCATAACTCCATGGTGGACACAGTGAACTAAAAGAAGAAAGCATATGAAAAGTTCCTGGCAAATAAGTCAGCTTGTGCTCTTACAAAATCTAGAGACATATGTAAGAAAGCTAAACACTGTGTAAAACTGGCTAAAAAGTCATGAGAGGAGTTTGGCAAGAACACAGAAAATAAATATCAAGAAGGTGGCAAGATATTCTGGAGGTTGTGAAAGAAGCTTAGAAATGAAAGAAAGAGTGCTGTAAAAGGAATTAAAGATGATAATGGTGACATGAAAACAGGAGAAAAATACATCCTTGAAGTACGGAGGAGTAATTATTTTGAAAAACTACTAAATGAAACAAGCAGTGATGACAGCACAGTGGTAAAAAACACAGACCAGGCATGCAGTCAGTAATACATATCCATACTAGACTTGACAAAGGGACGAATTCCAGATGATTGGAGTAGAGCTCTCATAGTACCCATATATAAAAAGGGAAATAAAACTGAATGTAAGAATTACAGAGACATTTCATTACTGAGTGTTCCTGGAAAGATATATGCAAGTATACTTGAGAAACGGTTGAAAAGGATTGTGGAAAAAAAGCTTGGTGAAGAACAAGCTGGATTCACGCCAAATAAAGGCTTTCAAGATCAGATTTTCACTTTACAACAGATAGTTGAGAAATCATGGGATTACAAAGATCTGTATTTAAGTTTTTGTAGATCTGTAAAAGTCATATGCCAAGAGAGAAGCTATTGCAAATGCTACAGTTAATGGGGCATTATATGTTATTAATGGAGCATTATATCTAGCAATACTTGGTCTTTATTTGAGTTGTAAGTCAGCAGTTAGAATTGAAGGAAGTACAGGAAGATGGTTTAATGTTAAATCTGGTGTCAGACAAGGATGTACATTATCCCCTCTCTTATTCATTATCTATATGGATCACATTATGAAGGAAAGTGGTGTTAAACCCGATATCAAAATTGAACGTATTAATCTCTTTGCTTTATGCAGATGATGTTTTACTTCATCTGCATAAATGTTGTAATAGATATGACGGTCAGCATTAAAAAGACAAAGACAATGAAAATAGGCAGAAACATTGAAAATATCAACTACAATGTGAATGGAGAACTTATAGAACAAGAAAAACATTTCAGCTACTTAGGCACGATTTTTATTGAGGATGATATGTTAAATAAGGAAATAGACAACAGAATCAACAAAGCTCGTATGGTAGGAAGTCAACTGAATAAATTTATATGGAATAAGAGGGAAATTAGCCAAAATACTAAATTAGCTGTATAAAAGACAGTGTTTAAACCAATTTTAACTTATGGATCTGAGAGCTGGGTTAGATGTAAAACACTTGACCAAAGACTAGAGACTGCAGATATGAGAGTCATGAGAAAGATTAGAGGCATGAACAGATAGCATCAACAGCAATATCACATTAAAAAAAGGATATTAGGAAAGAACTTTTCCTAATTTAATATTGTCAGCATCCAGGAATGCATTAGCAGAGCTAATCTCAGGTGGTATGCTAACTTAAGCAGAATGGGAGAGGAAATATTAGCAAAACAAGTGTTCTCAGCCAGGTTGGCAGGAAAAAGACCCCAGAGGAAGACCAAGATATAGGTGGATTGATACGGCAAAAAGTGCCTTAGAAGACAGAAATATTTGGAGTCTTGACATTTAACATACTGATTTGGATGAAAATTGTAGATAGGAAGTTAGTAATGATGTAAATTTTTCATGTAGTACTATCATATCCTGTAGACCCTTGAGGATATATATCAGGAATTTGATGATGATGATAATTTTGTCTGACTTGAAAAACGCTGGCTTAAATCTTGGATCTAATATCGTTGAAATAATATACGGTCATACCCTGACTTACGCGAATCCGGAGTTACGCAGTTTCTTATATGTACATATTCCCATTCCTCGTCACGACTCACCACTAGTCGTATCTTTTTGACGCCGGCTGTATTTGCCAGTGTCGCACATGCTGTGAACAAGCACTGATGTGTTTTGTGCGGTCTCCATTCATACACGATTTTTATAGTCTACACTCTACATTTGCAATTGTTTTAATGTTATGTTCTTGATAAAATTTTATCACAAAATATAATAATGTCATCCAAAAGAAGCAAATCCAATTCTTCTACAGCTAGCAAGAAAAGAAAAACATTGACTTTGGAAACAAAACTCAACATTATTAAGGATTTTGAAGGTGGAATGAAAATTTGTGAGCTAGAAAGAAGTTTGATCTACAGGAATCCACAGTAAGAACAATCATAAAATAAAAGAAAGGTTTACAGATTTTGGAGGGCATAGATTCTAACGAGAAACAAATTGTAGCCACAACGCAAGGAATAAGAAAATCACTGGCTTGCTATGAAGAAATTTTGCGTGACAAGAAAAACACATTATGCCATCAGACGAATCTATTAGATTTTAGGAAACCATCAACATCGAAATAACTTTCTTTTTTTTTATATACAAAAAACTACAATTATGATTATATTTCTTAAAAAACATAATGTTTTGTGTAAACCTTTGGTCCGAATTAACTAATATTTTGCATGTTTGTATATATAAATTATATGCAAAATTATACCCCGAGTTATGCGAATTCGACTTACGCGCTTTTTGTTGGTCCCGCCTACTGCCTAACTATGGGGTATGAGGGTATTTATTTCTGAATAAAATATCAAATCTTCTGCTGATTTCTTCACAGAGAATTTTTTTCATTGTTCCTACTCTGAAGTATCATCGTCATCATTTTTAAATAAATAAATCTGCAGAGTCACAATAGCTAGAAGCACTTTTGAAAGTAAAACAATGAACTCATGGTTTTTGGTTTGGTAATTTCCTCGAAAGGCTCCAATAATAGTTGTGGTTCCATTAAAGACCAATGAATTGAGCTTTTAAAAAGACCGAACTTTTTAAATAGTGCGAAAACCGGCACAGAGAGCATGCTGCAGTTACTGTGCACACCTAGCAGGTTTTGACAACAAACTGCCATCTGTCCCATTCTACTATGAGCATTAGTCGCTGAATCTATTGTTTCCATTAGGTATAGTTTCTGAGAAAATTCCCATGCTACTCCTCTTAAACACTATTATTATAATAACAGCTATTATAGCCTGTTTTTGTTTAGGAGTGTCCCTTATTTTAAATACATTGGCTATTATTATTCAAAAAAGGGGTATATATATTTTAGGGCATTTATGGGTGAGTATAGAAGGAAATTATAGCAGAATAAAAGAGGTGGAAAAATTTTGTACATACCTTGTTTTTGATTCCAGGATGTCTTCCAATTTCATGATCCTGCTTAAGGTTATTTATAAAGATGGGGGGGGGGGGCATGGGGGTGTGTTTTGATGTAAGAAAATAAATCTGGAAACCTGGGTTATGTATTAATAACACACATATATATATATATATATATATATATATTATTGTGTTTAGGGGCACATTTTGTGGGGGGGGGGGACGAGAGAAGGGGAAGGGTTTACTTATGTGGAAACTGGGACAGGGGAGGGGGTTAACGAGGTGCAGACTCTTTCGGTCGACTGACCATCATCAAACTTTTTTGGAATGCGTGTAGGGCTACGTCAAGCCTGTGAGTTGAATCTGCCAAATAAGGGCATTTGTTGTCACTAAATCGCCGGAGGCGTGGCTTAATTTGTAAGTTCTGGATCGTCCAACATTCGGAAATTAGGTAGGGGCGATGGATATTGATTGAATTTTCATCTCATTTTATGGCAATAGTTTCAGATATTCTAAGCATTGTTTCGTTGTCTGGTTTGTCTATGATTATGGCCTTGTCGATTTGGGGGATATGTTTCAGTTCAAGGGCGTGAGCTGCAATTTCTGTCTTCCCTGTACTCTGTGTTTTATTTTTCTTTTTGATGTTGGGATGTTTTTTTGTGTTCAGATATTCCGAAATGGGAATATTGCAATCCCTGAAGTGCTCTTGTAGTCTAGTCTATAAGGACCTAATTGTAGAGCCAGTGGAGGTGATGTCACAGTCTTTTTGACAAGGAAATTTGTAGACTACGTTGTGGTGTTCGAATATTTCATTGTGTGTGAAAGATTTCGTGGGTTTTAGGAGAGTTGTTAATTTTCAGTTCGTGGTGAATACTAGCTTGTAGTCCGTGTTTTTGAAAATGTATTTGTAGGCTTTGTATGTGTTTTGGATGTATGGCAATTTGATGACCATACGTGTACAGAAGTCTGTTTTGGTTGTATTATTATGACGGGATTTTGCCGTACTGTTCGCGTAACTTATTAGATGTGTGGGAGAGTTGCGATTTTTGAAAACCTGTGTTAAGTACTTTAATTCAGTGTTAAGATAATTGCTGTTGGTTGATAATTTGTAAGCATTGATAAATTGTGATAGAATGACTGATTTTTTAACGGAATATGGTTGAGTAGCTCTCAGATGTGAACTGTAGACTAAAATACACAAAGATTATTGAAAAAAAAATATAAGAGTTTGAGAACAGGAATCAAACCTTGGAGATTCAGTGGTAAACTCTGAAGGAAACACTGATTGATTCAGCCAGAGAGGCATGTGGTGAGGTTGTCTGCAAGGATAAAAGAATCAGAACTCCCTGGTGGACACAGGAAGTTAACCAGGCAGTGAAGGAAAAGAAGAAAGCATATCAAAAGTTCCGGTCAAATAAGTCAGCTTGTTCTCTTAGAGAATACAGAGACAAATGCAAGAATGCTAAAAACTGTGTAAAACTAGCTAAATAAAAGTCATGTGAGGACTTTGGCAAGAATATAGAAAATAAATATCAAGAAGGTGACAAAATATTCTGGAGGTTGTTGAAGAAGCTTAGGAATGGAGGAAAGAGTGCTGTAAAAGGATTTAGAGATGATAAAGGTGACATGAAAACGGTAGAAAAAGATATCCTTGAAGTATGGAGTAATTACTTTGAAAAACTGCTAAATGAAACAAGCAGTGATGACAGCACAGTGGTAAAAAACACTGACCAGGCATGCAGTCAGGAATATATATCCATACTAGAAGTAGAAAAAGCCATCAAAGGCTTGAAATGTGGAAAGGCAGCAGGAGTAGATGATATTCGACCAGAAATGCTGGAGTATGGTGGTATAAGTGTCTTACAGTGGCTGCATTGCATAGTTCAGAAAGCCTGGAAAGAGGGACGAATTCCCGATGATTGGAGTAGAGCTCTCATAGTACCCATATATTAAAAGTGAAATAAAACTGAATGTGAGAATTACAGAGGTATTTCACTACTGAGTGTTCCTGGCAAGATCTATGCAAGTATACTTGAGAAACGGTTGAGAAGAATTGTGGAAGAAAAGCTTGGTGAAGAACAAGCTGGATTCAGGCCAAATAGAGGCTGTCAGGATCAGATCTTCACTTTACGACAAATAGTCGAGAAAGAATGGGAATATAACAAAGATCTGTATTTAAGTTTTGTCGATTTGGAAAAGGCATATGACAAGGTGCCAAGAGAGAGAGAAGCCATTCAATACGCCATATTTAGCATATCAAAAAAGATTATAGCCGTGAACAGATGGCATCAATGGCAATATCATATTAAAAATGAGGATATTATTAAAGTATTTGACATTGTCAGCATCCAGGAATGTGTTAGCAGAGCTAATCTCAGGCGGTATGGTAACTTAAACAGAAAGGGCAAAGAAAGATTCGCAAAACAAGTGTTCTCTGCTAGGCTGGCAGCAAAACGACCCAGAGGAAGACCAAGATATAGGTGGATTGATATGGTACAAAGTACCTTAGACGATAGAAACATAAGATCTGATAATGTTGGAGTCTTGACAGGTAACAGACTGACTTGGAGGAAAATTATAGATAGGAAGTTAGTAATGATGTCATTTTTTTCATGTAGTACTGTCATATCCTGTACACCCCTTGAGGGTAAATGGCAGGAATTTGATGATGATGATGATGATGATATGGGTGGTATGAATTGAAATGGAGGTAGTTTGCAATATGTGTGGGTTTGCAGAATATCTTAGTAGCTATCTTGTTATTGCTTCTGATTAATGTCAGGTTTAAGAAATTGATGGATTTGTTCTGTTCAGTTTCATGGTGAATTGTAGTCTGTTGCTATAATCGTTGAGGGATGTTTGTAAGGCGGAGATGTGTGAGGATTTACCAATGCATAGAATATCGTCCAGGTATTGCCATAAAAGGTGATGCCTGCGGGGAGGGGGGGGGGGAGGAGGGTGGAGTAGAAGTGATCAATGTGTGCCAGGAATAATTCTGCTAGAAGTCCACTGATGCTTTGGCCCATTGGGAGACCGAAAATTTTGAACATATAAGGAGTTGTTGAACTTAAAGAAGTTGGTGGATATTGTGAGTTTGATCAAGCTAATGATGTCATTTGGTGTTAATTTTGTGCATGTGTGTATGATGTCTAATGTTCTGGGGACATCTACGTTGGTGTATAATGAAGTTGCATCTAGTGAGGTGAGGATGTCATCATGGGATGGAGTAGTGTTATTTATTTTCCAGAATAGGTCGTCCGTATTTTTGATCATACAGATAGATGTTGTTAGTAGTGGTTTGATGAGTTTGGCAACAAATTTTGATAAAGGGGCTGTGGTGGTATTCTTGTAGAAGACTATGGGTCGTATCAGATAACCGTCTTTGTGGGTTTTAATGATCCCGAACATATAGGGGGTGGGTGTAGTGTGTGTGTGTGTGGGGATGTCTCATTTGGTTTTATCTATTTTGTTTTGACTTTTTAAGGTGTGTAGGGTGCTGTTGATTTGTTTTATGAGGTCGGGGATAGGATCATTGTGGATTTTTTGGTAGGTGTGTCATCATCATCATCATCAAATTCCTGCCATGTACCCTCAAGGGGAGTACAGGATATGATAGTACTACATGAAAAAAAAAATTACATCATTATTAATTTCCTATCTACAATTTTCCTCCAAATCAGCCTGTTACTTGTCATCACTCCAACATTATCAGATCTTATATTTCTATCGTCTAAGGCACTTTGTACCGTATCAATCCACCTATATCTTGGTCTTCCTCTGGGTCGTTTTCCTGCCAACCTGGCAGAGAACACTTGTTTTGCTAATCTTTCTTCGCCAATTCTGTTTAAGTGACCATACCACCTGAGATTAGCTCTGCTAACGCATTCCTGGATGCTGACAATGCCAAGTTCTTTCCTAATATCCTCATTTTTAATATGATACTGCCATTGATGCCATCTGTTCACGCCTATAATCTTTCTCAGGACTCTCATATCTGTGGTCTCTAGTCTTTGGTCAAGTGTTTTATTTCTGACTCAGCTCTCGGATCCATAAGTTAAAACTGGTTTGAACACTGTCTTGTATACAGCAAATTTAGTGTTCCGACTAATTTCTCTCTTATTCCATATGAATTTATTCAATTGACTTCCCACCATACCAGCTTTGCTGATTCTGTTGTCTATTTCTATATTTAATTTACCATCTTCACTAAAAATCGTGCCTAAATAGCTGAAATGTTTTACTTGTTCCACAGGTTTTCCATTCACAACACAGTTGACATTTTCAATGATTCTGCCTATTTTCATTGTCTTTGTCTTTTTATTGCTGACCTTCATACCATATCTATTACAACAGCTGTTCAATTTAGTCAGAGAATCTTGCAGACTTGTAGTGAATTTATTTAGAAGTATAACATCATCTGCATAAAGCAAAGAGCTGACATTAACATCTCCAATTTTGATATCATGTTTAATACCACTTTCCTTCATAATGTGATCCATATAGATAATGAATAACAGAGGGGATAATGTACATCCTTGTCTCACACCAGATTTAACATTAAACCATCTTCCTGTACTTCCTTCAATTCTAACTGCTGACTTACAACTCAAATAAAGACTAAGTATTGCTTGATATAATGCCCCATTGACACCATATAACTGCAGCGTATTGAATAGCTTCTCTCTTGGCACCTTGTCATATGCCTTTTCCAGATCGACAAAACTTAAATACAGATCTTTGTTATATTCCCATGCTTTCTCGACTATTTGTCGTAAAGTGAAGATCTGATTCTGACAGCCTCTATTTGGCCTGAATCCAGCTTGTTCTTCATTCAAGCTTTTCTTCCACAATTCTTCTCAACCGTTTCTCAAGTATACTTGCATAGATCTTGCCAGGAACATTCAGTAGGGAAATACCTCTGTAATTCTCACATTCAGTTTTATTTCCCTTTTTATACATGGGTACTATGAGAGCTCTACTCCAATCATTGGGAATTCGTCCCTCTGTCCAGGCTTTCTGAAGAGTCTTACAGTGCAGCCACTGTAAGACTCTTATACCACCATACTTCAGCATTTCTGGTCGAATATCATCTACTCCTGCTGCCTTTCCACATTTCAAGCCTTTGATGGCTTTTTCTACTTCAAGTATGGATATGTATTCCTGACTGCATGCCTGGTCAATGTCTTTTACCACTGTGCTGACATCACTGCTTGTTTCATTTAGCAGTTTTTCAAAGTAATTACTCCATACTTCAAGGATATCTTTTTCTCCCGTTTTCATGTCACCTTTATCATCTCTAATTCCTTTTATAGCACTCTTTCCTCCATTCTTAAGCTTCTTCAACAACCTCCAGAATATTTTGCCACCTTCTTGATATTTATTTTCTATATTCTTGCCAAAGTCCTCCCATTACTTTTGTTTAGCTAGTTTTACATAGTGTTTAGCATTCTTGCATTTGTCTCTATATTCTCTAAGAGCACAAGCTGACTTATTTGCCAGGAACTTTTGGTATGCTTTCTTCTTTTCCTTCACTGCCTCTTTAACTTCCTGTCTCCACCAGGGAGTTCTGATTTTTTTATCCTTACAGACAACTTCACCACATGCCTCTCTGGCTGAATCAATCAATGTTTTCTTCAGAGTTTGCCACTGAATCTCCAAGGTTTGATTCCTGTTCTCAAACTCTTTCATTTTTTCTTCAATAATCTTTGTGTATTTTAGTCTATAGCTCACATCTGAGAGCTGCTCAACTTTTATTCGCTTTAAAACTTTTGGTGTGTTGGCTGTTATTTTGTTGTGGTAATCATTTTTGTTGATGATGACTACAGTATCTCCTTTGTCAGCTTTTGTGATCATGATATCTGGGTTCTTTCTTAAAGATAACAGGGCTCTTTGTAAGTTGGGAGTAATGTCGGGTTTCACTATTATTTTGCTATTTATAATGTTGTTTATTTTTTGGAATATTGTGTCTATGTTTGGGTCATTTTCAAGTTTTGCTTGGACTTCAATAATGATGTCTTTTTTCGGTACATATTTAGGGGATATTGCGAAGTTAAGTCCTTTGTTTAGGATGGTGATTTGGTCGGGTGTGAGGATGTGGTGTGACAGATTTTTGATGGAGTTGTCATGTGTGAGTCGTGAGGCAGTGGTGTCTGAAGGACTGGGAACAGTATGTGTTGTGTATTTGTTATGATGCATTAATAGGAATTTTTCTGCTTTGGCCAGCTGAATACTGAATCTTTCTACTGATTTGGCCAAAGCCAAATATTTGAAAAACATGCTGAAGTGACCGAATACCAAAGCAAAGTAATTACCAGAGATATGTTGAATAATCAACACATCCCTGGTTAAATTACAATTAAGTGAATTCACTTTGCTAAAAATTAGCACTACATGTAAAAATGATACATTAACTGTGCATGACTACTATATATAAACAATGAATCAATTGTACTTTTCTATACAATATAACTCCATTAACAAAACCTGATAATTTGAAACAGAAAACTCTTTTTACACTAATTTACTAAACAAAAAGACTGTAGAACATCCGTATGCATATGCTGATGGTCTACAATACATTATAAGAACAAAATAACTTAAAAATTCTTTATTAGGAACACATCTACAATTTTTTTGCATAAGTGGATATTAAATCCAGCATTATTTCAAAGCTGAATATAGAAACTATGAAAGTTTTGTAAAAAGGTTGAGAGAGCAGAGAGAGCTTACAGGAATACACTCATAGGCATTCATGAGTTGCCTAAGCTCTCTGGTCAACTTTTTTTTATGAAACTTTCATAGTTTCTATATTCGGCTTTGAAATAATCCTAGATTTTAATATCCACTTATATAATTTTGCATCGCTGAACTGAAGACTTTTGACTCTTTATTTTAGTAAATATTTTCACACACTGACCAAGAATTCGCTTATGAAAAATACACCTCTCTGATATTTAAAGTTCCTTAGTAGTGAACAAGAGTTTTTGCTCTTTTAAGGTTTCTTCTGAGTCTAGCTCCCAGTGAGGGGGTCCCTTAAGATTTCGGGGGGGGGGGCTTGAGAGAGAAAGCAACTTGAGTCTCCGAGGAAAGTTTCCAGCGTGGCCCATGTGCAGCTTTGTCGATGGATGCTTTTCCCTAGAATATGAGTGGTTCTGCTCAGTGGTAGGGTGAGCCTGTCACTGAGCGGAACCAATGCTGAGTTGGATGATCTTTCAGTCACTCGTAGGGAGTGGTCCAGGGATTGCCTAATTTTTGGCGATCCCTGGATCTTTACTTAGTATCTGTCTGATCTCTGAGGAGAACCAACCAATTCGAAACAGCTGTCAGGCCAGTGAAATCTTATCAAAATGGAACAATAATCCCGTAAGCTCTCTGGTCAACTTTTCTACGAAATATTCATAGTTTCTACATTTGGCTTTGAAATAATGCAGATTTAATATCAACTTTACTTATATAATTCTGCATCACCGAACTGAAGCCATTTGGCTCTTTATTTTAGTAAACCTACAAGTTTTATTATGATTGGAAAATGGGCTCAAAGAATAAGCACTTGTTGTGAATCTATATTTGTGTTCAACATTCTCATTATTATTTATGTCCTCAATATTAAATTTTATTGTTCTTCACTTAAAATTTGATCCAAGTCAACACAATAATTTGACAGAGATATGTCTGAACTAGAAAATTCATTAATATCCTTTCTAAAATCTTGACCAGGGATATCCACAAAAGAGTGCAACTTCAAGTTACCTTCAGGAAATTCTGGTGATATCTTGTGAAATGATTTTATTCTCTAATGAAAAGTATCATATTCAGAATCTTCTGATAAATTTTCATTATTAAATCCAGCATTATTTCAAAGCTGAATATAGAAACTATGAAAGTTTCATAAAAAAGTTGACCAGAAAGCTTACGGGAATACACTCACAGGCATTCATGAGTTGCCACTTTCTACTTAATTAGAAAATTCCACTTTCTTCTTAGAGGGAACAGATCTTTTATTTAAACTTTCATCAGAAAATTTTCTGATACTATAGTAGTAATATTCTTATCAAAGTAGTATTTCTTTATGCTATCATTATGTGCTATTATGAAGTAGGGTATTTAGCATCTGCTATTTTATGACATGGGAGAAATTTTCTTCAAAATCCTATATGGATCTGAAGCTTCTACACCCAGCTTACCCCTTTTTCCTTAAATTACTTTTGCTTTTGATTAAAACAGGGTCACCAACTTGTAACTCTACTTCTAAATTTATTTATCCTGAGTCTATTATTTTCTGAGGAAGATTCACTAGTGCTCCTAACTAAGGACCATGTAACATCAAATTTTTGCACTATACCAAATATTCATCTATGTCAACATAACGAGAATTTCCAGAATCAGAACATAGACCATTTGGAAAGATTGAGTCATAACCAAAGAGTGCAAAAAAAAATGGCTTTTCTTTAATATTGGAATGTAATGAAGAATGTTTGTCAAATAAAGTCTGGGGCAGAAAAGGTTTCCGGTCTTTAATCTTATCATAAGCTAGTATTGACAGTACTAGTTTTAATGTCTTATTCATTCTCTCACAAAATCCATTACACTGAGTTCTGTAAGGCTGTTGTGAACAATTTCTTCACATGCAACATCTTACAAACCTGAAATAACAGTTCTGAGATAAACTTTGACCCTCTGACAATTGCTGGACAACCATATCTATATATAATTTCATCAATAAGACACTTTGCCACTAAATATCTGCTTTATGATCTAACAGCAAAAGCTTCTGGGTATCTAGTTAACATATCAACCACCAAAAATATATATTTATTTTGGAAAATTTGAAAACTCTTTTTATGCTAATTTGCATACACAAAAACAGTGTAGAACATCGGTATGCATATACTGATGGTCTATACTTGAATAACAAAGAGCCAATAACATACAAAATAAACACTAATCATATTAAACTTGAGACCAATTTTAAAAAGACAGATATAAGGTATAATGAAGAAAAAATCATTATCATGATTTTTTTAAAAAAAAGACTATGTATTAGATTTGCTGGCCTGGTGTTGGGCGAATTATTAGCATATCTGCTCTCCAACTAACAGGCTGCAGGTTTGAATCCCACCATGGGCATTGATGTTTGTGATTGTCTTTAGGCGAATAATGAATTTCACTGCCAGGTGTGAGACCACTGTCCCACTTAATGGAGGCCTTGAAGTGGCTTGAAGAGTCCTATGTTTAATCACTAGAGCAGAGTTTCTAAATTATGTAAAAAATAAATTAAAAATATTTAAAAAAATATCAAATTGATAAAAATAGAAAATAAATCCTTAATCCACCCATGGTACAAAATGTACTTACTATAGGTTTACAAATAACCTTTTGTGGGGTGGGAGCAACATAAAAAAAGACATCTTTTGAAATCTAAATTATGAAAAAGATCAAGAAATACAGAAAACTGTAGAAAAATTTTATAGATAAATAGAACCTATATTTCCAAAGACAAATAAAATCAATAGTGAAAAATATTGAAAATGTGATGTAGAAGCCAATCACAATTAGCTAGTTATAGTAGTGACTACTATCACCACTAAGTGGAACACAAAATTGCTGTATCTGGTTTCATATCCAACAACTATAAGTTTATTACCACAAAAACATCAAAAAAATTTATTAAAGAAAGGGATTTATTTGTGATGCACAAAACTGTTTTTAAAAAATATTAATAAACTATAAATTATATATATATATATGTGTGTGTATACACATATATAAACTCTTTAAATACCTGTCATGGTGATGAGTTTCATTTATAATATTAACTAAGAGATTAGCCATTCAAATATTAGGATACACTTATTTTCAATATTGTATGATTGTATAGTTAAATATCTGCATGCTTACTTTAAAGGACCAAGTTTATCTCCTTTTCCCACTGCTTTTAATGTTGTTTCGATTATTTTGCAACCTTCATTTCCAAACTGATTACCTTTTGAAACAAACAAAAAAAAAAAAAAAAAAAAAAAAATCACCAGTTATCAATGGATTAGTAAATTATTAAAAATTCATATGAATCTTGAAAAAGGTCAACGAATTCAAAAATTTGAGAGATGTCTCTTAAAATTGATTTTTAAGAGACATCTTGATTAAATTGATTTTTTTTTTTTTAAATATGAAAAATAGGGATGTGAAGCGTAAGATATAGCCTTTCCACTCTTCACGTTCTTCTGGTCCACCCTGTTCTAAAAATACAAATGAGGCACTGGCAACCAGGTATGGCCAGTATAACCCTAGCACCCTAACAGAGCAAATGCTGTTAGAACTGCCTCTCCAGAGGCAATAGGTAGCAACTCTACCACATAACTTACTCAGCAAAAGGCTAGCAACCAGTCCTGGAGAAATCTGATATACTTTCAAGTTTCAGTCAAAGAAAAGCCACACAGCATATAAGGGAAATAACCAAGATTCAGGAAAAGGTAAATGAAACTGGAAAAAGGAATATATAATGAAAATTGCAAAATGGAGGAACTTGATGAACAACTAAACCAAAACAATGTAAAAGGTACATATAGTAACAAACAAAGAAAAAAAGCAAAAAAAAGGTACCAAAAGAAACTATATATACAAATCTATAGCAGAGTAAAAAAAAAGAAAGAGCAAAAGCAGGTATAATGGTAACAATACACAAATCTATGAAGAATAATATTATATATTATAACTAATGGATTGAAAGACTAATAGAAATTAGACTTAAAATATTAAGAGGTCACATAACAATAATCAGGATATATATACCAGAACAGGGAAAAGAAGAAGACAGTAAAACCTTTCACGAAGAACTGCAGAAAGTCATAGGTAAAACAAATAAAACAGACTATTTACTACTAGCTAGAGATTAAATGCCAGAATAGGAAACAGGAAATACAAAACAAACATAGGGAGACTTGGTGAAGATATATGTAATCAAAATGGACATAAAATGTGAGATTTTGTCATTTATAATTATATGATATCCTGTACACCCCCTTGAGGGTACATGTCAGGAATTTGATGATGATGACATGTACCCTCAAGGGGGTGTTACAGAAGACAAACAACTCCTAGAAGAACACAATGGATTCCAAAAAAGGCTGATCTTGTATGGATTCAATTTGTGGCCTTCACTGATTACAGAAAAATCTTTGATAAAAATTAATAGAAAATATTAACTAAATATACCAAATCAGCTCATAGTCTATTCAAAAAATATACACATGAAATAAAATAGCAATCAAATTAGAACATATATCAGGATGGAAAGACATATCAAGAGGAATACGGCAAGGATGTACCCTATCACCTCTACTTTTTAATATACACTATCTACCAATAATTGTCTAGACACTTTAATAATTTATATCAGCAGGCAAACCCTAATATCAGGTATGTCTACCTCTGGCTTAGAATCACCCCTGCATCCTTTGGGGGGGGGGGGGGGTCCATCAATGTGCAGAAGATATAAGGTGGAATTTGTCTCCATTCCTCCATTAAAGTAGCACTGAGTTCAGCGACAGATCAAGGACGTCTGTGTTTTTATCTCAATCACCACTCCAATTTGTCCCACAGGTGTTCGATTAAGGTTAGGACTCTGCACAGGCCAAACCAGCTGAATGCACCACACATCATTACTCCTCCGCCACCAAACTTTACTGTAGGTACACCATATTGTGGTAACAAGCGCTCACCAGGCTGCCTCCATCCACACCCTGCATCAGACTGGAAACAGGTGAACCTTGATTCATCGTTCCAGAGTACCATTTTCCACTAGTCAATTGTTCAGATCACATGTTCTTAGCACAAGGCCAGACAAGCCACCTTGTTTATTGTTGTGATATTCGGCTTGTGTGCCACTGCTCTTCAGTGGAAACCCAGTAAACTGAGTACTTTTCGTACAGTATTAGCACTCACCACAGTGTTACTGGTGTCCTAGAACTCATCACGGATGTTCTATGCTGATTATAGCTGGTTTTTGCATGCCACTCATTTTAACACCTTCCTGTGCCTGTCAGTCAGTCATTTTTGGCGGCACCCTGGCTGTTTTCCTGCACTATAGTGATGCTAGAACTTCTCCATTTGTTGATTACATCACCAACCGTTGATTTCTGGATGCTCCAGTTGAGCGGTAATGGCACATATAGACATGCCTCAATGTGACAGCCCACGATGACACATCTCTCAACTTAGTTCACATCGTGTTCCCATACCACCTGTATTCAACTGCTACGATGAAATACTGCTTCCTACTATCTATACACTGGTTTTTATGTTATTAACAAACCTGGAATGTTCCATAACTTCAAATAACAGGAGTGTCCAGACAATTATTGGTGATAGTATGTGAGTGTGTGTGTGTATATATAACAATCTGGAAACAGCATAACCTACTTGGCATACAAACAAATTCACTAATATAGATATACTATTATTTACAGATAATCAAATTGTTAGCAAACTGTTAGTGTTGCCATACCACCTGTATTCAACTGCTACGATGAAATATTGCTTTCAACTATCTGTACACATTTTTTGGTTATTAACAAACCTGGAATGTTCCATAACTTCAAATAACAGGGGTGTCCAGACAATTATTGGTAGATAGTGTGTGTGTGTAATTATAATAATCTGGAAACAGCATAACCTATTTGGTATACAAATAAATCCACAAATAAAGACATATACTATTATTTGCAGATGATGAAGACGATTTACAAAGATCAGTAAAATCATTAAATGAAATTTCGGAACAATATAATATGAGGGTATCAAAAGTAAAGACAAAAATAATGGCTGTCAAAGTAGAAAACTCAATAATAAATAAAATAGTGATAGATAATAAAATATCAGAACAAGTAAATACTTTCAAATACTTTAGATATAACTCATCATATTCAAATTTTAAATGAAATTTCTCAGAAAATCAGATGGATACACCAAGTGGGACCATAACACAAATGAAGAAATTTTACTATTCCTCAATATAAAACCAGTGAACTACTCTATAAGCAAATATAAACTAAAAATGGTTAGAAAATCTAAATTGAATACACAATAATTCTCGTGGAAAGGCTTAGACGTTGGTTATGCATTTTTTTACTAAGTGATTTAAGGAAATTACAACATCACTAGGATATACATTAAAATAAATTTTAATATACTTCAATATTTCGGCAACGCCACGTTGCCATTTTCAAGAAACTTAAGAACAAGACACGTGCATGTAGGCACAACAAACAGTAAATGAAGAAGAAGCAGGAAGCTATTATTTCTCCTAAAGTCCTGATGGTGTCCCCTAGTGGGCAATGTTGGTATTCTTGGGCGATTGGGCTGAAGGTCTTCTGATGTAGGTTTCCCAAATTTGAGGCAGTCTCATGCAGCCAAATTTGTTGAGGTTTGGATTGTTTCTTAGGGCTGAAGCTGATTCCATGAAAAGCCTTTCATACTTGTATTTACTATGGTGTACTATTGTGGCTTTCTTCCACCGTATTCTATGGCAGGTATCCAGTGCATGGTCAGCAAGACCAGAGTGGCTGTACTGGTGAAACCAGATGTAGTCCTTGTGTTCTGAAATTCTGATATTGGCTGTCCTGCCTGTTTTGATAGACAATAGCAGACTGCCAAAATATAATGGATATAAAATAAATAGAAAAAAGAAGAACTGGAACAAGATTGGAACAGGAGAAAGGGCCTAAAATCATGATAGGAAGAAGAATATAAAAAATGGAACATCATATCTGAGATGCAAAGTTACATTGCTCATATAAAAAGACCTGACACAAAATACACATAAAAAAATTTTTTTTAAATAAAAAATTAAATTCTGTAACATAGTGAATATTTTTTGATAGATGACAAGAAAAAATTATCCAGTGAGTCACAGTGAATACAGGTAGCCAAAACATCACTTTTGATAAAGTAAATGTGAACTCTTCTAAAAGTGATTTAATTACTTCTAAGATTTAATAACAGCTTCAGAAATAGCAATTCATTTACAAATACTAGAATTTATAAAGTGAAGTTAACTACATAAATGGTAATCCCTCAATCATCCAACCACCATGGGAAATCGATTTTCTAGCTCAATAATTGAAGTGCCGCTGATTGGAGGTATAATTACATGGTGCTGTAATAAAAGTTAATTGAAAGTCATATAATTGAGAGATCACTGCACGTGAGAGAGAGAGAGAGAGAGAAAAACAGGAATAACAAAATTTCTATTTAGTATTTTTTTTTTTTTTTTAAATTTTAATGCAAAATAAAAATAAAACTTTCTTGGTTCCATAATTAATTAAACCATCAAACTGGAGGGCACAATCTAAATGTACATAGTTTACATAAGGGTTGAGGCATGGCATTTATCCCTCAAAGGAGATGCCATACTCTGCAGAATTATGCACAAATGAGTTTTGTTGCATGGTGTAATAGCACTACTTTACTCAGTGGAAATCTGAAGTGGATAAATTCTAAATTTGGACCCTAGAGCAAAGATCAAGTTTGCTTTCCATGTATAAAAGCTTAAATGTTCAGAGAAACTCATGTTGGAGGTTACATGGAGCGAAACAGCACTGAGAAATGATTAATATAATATTTAATATTTCCAAAATTTCATCTCAGTCACTGAGACACTGTCAGGCAAGACAAGACTTGTAAAACACAAAAAGGCAAAGTTAAGGCTTAAGTGATGGGGGTATGTGTTGCCTTTATATGTTTTACAAGTCTCATATTGTACTCCCAGAAAATGTCTCAGTGACTGAGACAAAATATTGGAAGAATTAAATACTTTAATCCTTTCTCAGTTCTGTTTCATTACATTAACACAAGTCTGATTCCCACAAGATTAACACAAGTCTGAAGAAAATTCCATTTCTTCCAGCATGCAATATTAGTGACATTTTCAGAGTAACATTAGACTTCATGAAGAGATCAGACTTTTTTTTTCCTTTGTTTCTTTTTTTTTTGAGATGATTTTACAATAATTATTTTGCAAACCAGATGCTAAATAATATTCTACACAAAACCTAATGGTAATATCTGGAATGACTTCTAATGGGACTATATTGATCAAGTACATATAATAAACAACTATGTTATACCAACTAAGGCTGTTGGCATCTTCAGGGTACATAACTGATGTAAGGCACTAAAAAGCAAAAAACTGTTACAAACTATAATCAACCAATTCCAATTATATTAGACAAAGAACAGAGCGCGTACAATACATGCATAGAGCATGCATGATCTCACGTGTTGTTATTTAGGAACATTCTATAGTTGGCACTGTAATTTAGTTCTGGTGAGTTAAGAGATCTAATAAGGGTCTTCCAGATCACGGGCAAGATTAGTCCTTGGTTCCTGTTAAGGTTTTGTATACAGTAGGCAACTGCTGTGGCTTCTTTAATAATTCGGGAGCGGAAGTCCTCCTCTATTTAAGAAATTGTGCTTCTATCCCACTCTATGATATGGTTCGTTCTTGAGAAAAGCTAACCCTGATTTTTCTTCTCTGTTATTATTGACGTCACCAATGTGTTCTTTATGGAGTTTACAACATACCCGCACAAGCAGAGTATGTTGTGAACTCCAGCATGTTTGAAGAAAGGATGGCTATCTTTTGGAGATCTTAAGTATTGCCTAATCGTTTCTGTAGGTTTAAAGGCCACTCTTATTTTATATGGTCTAAGGAGTCTTGCAATCTTATTTGAAACTGTCCCTAAGTATGGAATGACGATGGTAGAAATATAACATATGTCATCTCGTTGTCTTTGTGGGGAGTCAGAGAAAAGTATCTTGTGGACGAGTCTTCGAGGAAATCCATTCATGGTAAGGTTGTTAGATATCAGGGATAGTTCTTCCTGGAGATCTTGTTGATCTGCTGTAAGGAGAGAGGCACGGTTCTTCAGCATGTGTACAATGCTAAGTTTCTGAGAAATGTGATGGGAGGAAGTGAAATGTAAATAACGTCCTGTATTGGTAGGTTTGCGGTAAACTGAGAGGTTGATACCATCATTTGTTAGCTTCTTAATTAAAGTGTCCAGAAATGGTAATTGGTTATCTTTTTCAAGTTCTAGAGTGAATTTGATTGTGTGGTGTAAAGAGTTGATCTTGTTTAGAAAGTCTAACAGCTCCTTTTTTGTGTGGTTCGAAACAATAAAGATATCATCCACGTATCTCCACCATACTGTGGGTTTAGGGTCTACTTGAGATAAGATTTTACTTTCAAATTCCTCCATAAAGAGATCAGCAAAAGATGGAGAGAGGAGGCTACCCACTGACCATTCACCAACTAAGGCTGTTGGCATCTTCAGGGTACATAACTGATGTAAGGCACTAAAAAGTAAAAAACTGTTACAAACTACGATCAACCGATTCCAATTATATTAGACAAAGAACAGAGCGCGTACAATACATGCATAGAGCGTGCATGATCTCACTTGTTGTTATTTAGGAACATTCTATAGTTGGCACTGTAATTCAGTTCTGGTAAGTTAAGAGATCTAATAAGGGTCTTCCAGATCACGGGCAAGATTAGTCCTTGGTTTCTGTTAAGGTTTTGTACACAGCGGGCAACTGCTGTGGCTTCTTTAAAAATAGTTGTTTATTATATGTACTTGATCAATATAGTCCCATTAGAAGTCATTCCAGAGCTTTTATGGTCAAGAAAATTAAATGTTTTTTTAACACTAATGGTAATATTTTAGAAGGCTTCCAGGTCAGCTCTTTTGTGGTCAACTGCCATGTGTATACACATAACTATCAGACTGATGAGTTGAATCCTGAACTGCGCGATTATCATAGTTAACATTCTTCTTTCCTGATAAAAACTCCTACTTTTCCTCGGGTCATCCCTAACAAGTTAATAGTCTTTATCTCTCTCAAACTGTTTGTCTTTCCCCTCACATTTATACCACTTAATTTAATGTAAGCACCTACTCTCTCATGCAACCATCCAGAAAGATCTAATTTCCCTTACAATTCACATTCACCGATCACCAATTTCTCCAAGAGGTTGATACTAAGCCACTCAAGTTCAATTCATCTTTCATGTGTAAATTCAACCATCACAGTCAACCTCATACATCTATATACTGCACCATTTCTCCTAAATAATCTATTTACTGACTCATTTGCCATCATGACTCTCCTCCTCAGCTCACTCCTGTCATATAGCAGCAAGGATCTCACGATCTTTTTTTTTTTCCAACTCATCAACTCCTTCATATCTTCTCTTATATGGTGAGGGGGGGGGGTCTGAAAAGTCTGATAGACACCTAGAACAAAAATGATATTAAAGCAACTGATATAACCCCAAGAAAGAACATACTTAAAAACCCTTCAACCATCATATTTTATCAAACTGTAATAATTTGTTCTTTTTCTTTAAGGATATATAAGAAGACATGTCAGAGGTTTGAAGAATTCAAAGACTCAAAGGTGAGGACTAGTATCAAGTTTTTCATGCTGCAAGAAAAGTCTACAACTGAGATTCACCAAACTTTGTGAGAGACAAGATTGGACTGTGCCCCAGCATATCCAACAGTTGCCAGATGGGTGGCCAAGTTTAAAACAGCATCCTGAGACAACAAATGCCCAAGTCAGGAAGACCTGCCACAGTGATCACACCTGAAAACATCAATGCAGTGTATGCCATGATCCTTGATGATAGATGAATACTAGCAAAACATTGCTCCCAAGTCAATACAACTGTGTCCAAGCAAAATGGCTACAAGAAGGGAACTGACGGAGCTTGAAAAGAGGCACTGTGAGAAGATGACATGCTGCAAACCTATCTATTTGGCAGACTGTTGACAAATTGTGCCATCCTAGGCTAACACCATCAGTGATACCATACTGAGATGGAAGTGCAGGAAGTTAACTGCAAGTGCTACCTGCTCTGGATGACTCACCACACTCACTGAACACGACCATAGGGTGCCATAAAGAATAATATGTAAAAACTGCCATTCGTTTTCTAACAAATGAATACAATTTGGCCTTGAACCTCTGTTTGTGGTGCCACAAACAATGAACTTCAAAATGTATCTGAACATTCTGGACAAAGCAATGCTTTCCACTTTGTGGCACTTCCCTTTCAGCAAGACAATGCACCATATCCGAAGTTTATGACACTGTGTCATGTTTGTGGACATGCATATCACCACACTTGACTAGCCTCCACAGAGCCCTGATCATAACTCTATTGAATCTCTGGGATGAACTGAAGCATCAGGTGAAGTCAAGAGACGTCCATCCCACAATAGTCTAGGACCTAATTACATGCCTACAGGAAGAATGGTCCAAAATTACCAATGATCACTACCATAAGCTTGTCAAAATTATGCCTTGTAAGATTACTGCAATCATTGCAGCAAAAGGAAGTCCTACATCTTATTAAGGTGGGTGCCATGGCTGTTTCTTCCTCACACTATGGTGTCTGTTGACTACTTTCCGAGTAGTGTGTATATATATATGTGTGTGTGTGTGTGTGTGTGTGATAGAAATATCATAGATAAGCAATTTGCAAGATTTTTGTACTTTACATTACCTTTAACAAACATATACACATAAGAAAAAATAATGAAATACACACACACACACACACACACATACATACCATTCAGATCTAGTTTCTCTAAATGTTGCTTCTGCTCCATTGCTTTAGCAAATGCAATTCCTCCACTTTTACCTATTTCATTAAATGCTAAGTGCAGCTTCTAAAAGAAAAAAAATTATACTGAATTTAAACAAAGCCTACTTACAGTAAAAACATATCAGTATATACAAAAAACCTTTAATACAAATAAATTGTTCAATGGAAAAAAGGATTCTCCCATTCCCCATTGTACACTTTTATATCAGAGGTAACTAAAAAGTGGAAAAAAAATAAAGTGTGGAAGGAAAGAAAGACAGCTGTCATTTTACGACATGATCATTGTGTTATTCAAATAGGTGCCAATGGTAAGTTTTGTGCAAACAAAAAAAAAAAAGTTTATTACATCAAAGATCATGTCATTGTTAGTTGCATAATAAACAAAAGCAATTCTCTCTCTCTCTCTCTCGCCAAACACCCCTGTATAAGTTTAACAGGTAACAATATGTATTCATTCAAGAGGGCTATTCAAACAGAACAAAAGTCCATTTAAGACACTGGTATTGCAAGCATGATATCTGATTGGACAGTATCCCTGATCTTTACACGAAGTGTGAATTCAAACCCCACTTGAGCAATAGATGTTTGTAAACATCTAAGAGGTAGATGAATTTCATTATCATCAGGTGCAAGACTACCATGCTGCTTAGTGAAGGTGTGAAATAGCTTGAGAAAAGTCCTCTAGAGCAAAGTATCTCAATTATCTAACCTCTGGCACATCCTTCACTACACAATATTCATCCAGCCATTCTCAACATTATCCTTTGACATTATAAGGGTGCTAAATGGGATGGTTGTAATTTCTACTCCTTACCATGATCCAATTAGTGTTTCAGTTCTTATCTAGACACCTGCTCAGACCAAATAACAGAATAATGGCAGCAGAGCTTTGGATCCCAGTCATGGTGATCTGGAAGGAAGAAGAGTAAAGAGGCTCAAGAGAAGTACAGCAAAGAATAGAGAAAGAAAAGTCCAGCACAGAGGTCCCCCTCCACCAGGAACATGTACTTCACATGCAGGATGTGCCAAGGTGGTTAAAGAAAAAAAAAAGTCAATATATCACAAACAGACTTAGAACCAAAATTCCAGCATCACACTCAGCCTGCATTACAGTTCTTTAACAGCTGCAAAAAAAATTAATAAATCTAATTCTGGTTTTGAAAGAGCCAAATGCCACAAATTTGACTCCTGTTTTAATGGGACAAACCTTCTGATCCCTTGACAAAGCCATTTGGAATAACTTGCTCATTCATGTTTTTACTTCTCTCACATTGAGATACAGCAATTATGAAGAACACACTTTGTTAAAAATTTGGGTGGTAGAATTCAATGCAAGACACCTCTCACATTTTAACAACATTATCAAAAGTACATCCATTCTTAGAAATAATTTTAATTACTCCACAACTCATGTAAACATATAATATGACACATGTTGCATGCAACTTTATTCCACTCCCACTATTCAATATTTATTAAAAAAGACAAGATATTAATGTATATCTATTAACTGCATGTGCTGTTTTGGCCGGTCTCATCTTTTTTTTTGGACAAACTATAAGATTCTGAGAGAAAAATTTCTGCCACCGCCTCATAAGACATGCTAACTAACCTTTATATAATAATAAATTTAGTTTAATCTTTTATCCAAGTGTAAGCAAACAAAGTTTGCACCTGAAGTATTTTCAGGACTGAGGCAACTTGTGGTGAAGGTGGACCAAGCTCTCATCACTCCTTGTCTTAGTATCTCCCATAATGCAAAGCATATCTCCTTGTGGACATGTATAATGCTATGCACTAAGGGAAGAGCCACTACCCAGACTGGTTTTGACCTTTGTTGAGGTCTTGTCAGTGGGAGCCAGACCCAGAAGTGGTTACTAAGGCAGAAGCAGTGGAGAGGTCATATTTACCTATACGAGTTGCTAAAAGGTGTACTACCTTATTATTAATTTACTCTGGATTTAGAGAAAGATGTTGGAGGTTTATTTTCCACTTGGTTAGACTATAATAAATTTAGTTTAATCCTTTATCCAAGTGTAAGCACCCAAAGTTTGCAGAATGAATTTCTTTGACATTAAGCCTTCTTTTACAAAAAATTTTATAACTGCACAATACTCAATTTTATCAATTTCAAGGGATACAGACAACACTTTTGCTTCAGAAAGCTGTATAAAACAAGCTACTTGACAGTTTGTTTTATACTTGAATGACTTGCAATTTCACATGGATGCTTATGATAGATACACCAACTTAGAAAAAAAAAAAAATCTTGCCAATAGTGTTGCCATCTATGGTCGAGGCCAAGAACTTTTCAGGCGATCCACATATATCTACTTCCTTTCATTTGTTCTTTTATTATCTAAAAAAACACCTAAAAATTTCATCATCATCATCATCAAATTCCTGCCATGTACCCTCAAGGGGTGTACAGGATATGACAGTACTACATGAAAAAATTACATCATTACTAACTTCCTATCTACAATTTTCCTCCAAAATTTTCCTCCTAAAAATTTCAAAGAATCATATATATTTTGATATTCTACATCTTGTGTTTGTGTGTGTATGCACACGTCATACACCTACATGATTACAGGTATACCTTAATTTATAATAAAAAATAACAGATTATACAGATTACATATCAGAGATAGACATATATGCTCACCCACTCACACATAGCAAGCAGAGTTTCCAAGTGAGTAGTTGCAGGCTTTATTTAATAAAAAGTAGCTTTCTATCCAATCTTTTTTAACTTTAAGAAAACACATATGCAGCATAAGAATATGAAAAATTCCTTGACTTATTGGAACATATCTTTTAAAAAAATGGGGAGAAGGGGGAGTAAATTTTTTTCAATGGCAAACAGAATTTTTTTTTTTAACTATAATAACTAAAATCATGTTGCATTTAAATACTTACTTTAATTAGTGGACAAGAATCTTTAAAAGCTGCTGCAAGGGCAAGGGCACCTCTATTCCTCAGTAAGCAATCCCCAAAATTGACAACTTCTAATTTTTTAAGGGAAGGTAAATGCTGCAATTTATGAAACAATAATCTTCACTGTAATAACTTAATTGATATTACATAAAAATTAAATCAAAAATATAAATCATGTGTAAGTAGTATTGGGCTATCAAAATATTAATGTCATTCTTTGAACAGGTTTAAGTGTGCAATTTAACAGTAAGTCAGCCTTATATATAACAGCAATTATTCAATTCATTTTATGAGAGTTTATACACTTGGCACATTTACTGGAATATCATCTGTACAGATTTAAGAATATATTTGTGATTCTCTTCTGATATCACTTCCCTTAACGATGTACAGGTTGCCTGAAGAGTCTGGAACCAGAATTTCAGAATGGACTCTCATTTATGCTTATTCTCATTTACAATATGTGTTCCATGTGCCACCCTGATGCTTCACACATATTCTCAGTTGGTGTATCATGTTTGTTTGGATTCTTCTCAACATACTGGAACTGGCAGCAGTACAGACCTCGGTAATTCTCTCTCTCTCTAAGATGACAAAGATCTCTTATTTTCATAGCATACACCTGTTCCTTCAGGTATCCTCAAAATGTAAAGTCCAGCAAGTTGAGATCAGATGATCGTGGCACCCAATCCACTGGTCCTCTCCTCCCAAATCCATCAATGAGGAAACAATATCATGCCAATGATGCATTCCAACTAAATAATGTAGAAGAACTGTCTTGAATGAACCATTTGGATCATTCATCACCAATTAAATCAAGTTCTGGTACCATTTCATCATACAACATTTTCAAGTTTTTTTGTTTTTTTTCAAAGAAGAATGATGTGGTTTGAAAGTGGCATGGAAATTATATTTGTACAGGAACTTTAACTATCTTTTCAAAAGTACTCTAAATATAAGGATGGAAATAGTTTTGCTGTGATCTTGTGTATTGGTTGCAGGAAAGGTGGGGGGGTGCATGCATTATTTTGTCTATTTAATAGGGGTTATATAGCCATTAGCTAAAGTCATGAAGGTATTTTGGTTCAATTCCAATGTCTATGTCATTTGAACAAGTAGCCTTGGCTTTCCTCCATTAGGAGAACAGGTGAGCTAGCTATCTTCACCTGTTCTCCTAATGATCAGCTTCATTCTCCTGCACATCTCAGAATGTATAAAGTTCCTTTTGTCTTCAGCTGAACCTACTAGCTGTTAACATCCACCTTAAAGAACATAAAGACTAAATTCAATCATTTGTATGGCAGACTAGACTCAGGGCTGGCAGACTATGCTTTGGATATTCCTTCACAGAAAATTAAATGCAATAAGACAACTGCACTGCACAGAAGTTGCTATAGTTCTGAGAGAATATTTTAAGAATTAATATCAGCATGGAGCACCACCTCCAACCTCAACATGTACTACAATGAGCATGACTTCTCTGAATTAACTTCATTTTTATCCTGCCAATAGAGGATACTTTGTTAAGACATTCAGTTCCTTTTTTGGTTAATATTAATTGTTTCTATTTTAACTAATTAAGTGGTGTGTGTTTAGCACATTTGTAATTTGTGCTCTGTACAAGATGGCTAGAAAACCAGCAAAATATTAGTAAGTTCAATAAATTACTTACTCATTTTTTTTTCTTCTGGAACCAAGAGACATTGCTATGAATGTCCCAATATGTTTCATTCATCTGCTGTTTATACAACTCTCCTAAGTTTGAAACATAACTAACCTTGATTACCTACAGTTGACTTACTTGAACAGTAAAGTAATCTTCCTTTTTTTTTCTTTCTTTCTTTCTTTTTTTTTTTTTAAACTCATATGTCCTCCTGGCTCACTCTTTCCTGACCAAGCTAGAAGAGAAGTTAACATATTTGCTGTAAGCAATGATCTAAAGCTAACTGTTCATCTACCAACCAGAATACTAACAATCCTCTCCACTCACTACGTATTATAGATCTTTTAACCAGTTCTCCTTCAGGTACTGTTGAGGTCACTTCTCTTGGTAATTCAGACCATAATCTCATAAAAGTTTCATCTCTAGTGAAATGTGCAATGTCAGCAATCCAAAATCTTAGTGTCAATTAGCATAAGAAATATGTAAAGTGGGAAATTTTGCAGGACTTCTATTTTCCATAGACTTCGAACAGGATGATTTCTGTAATATCCATGTTGGAATGAGGGCTTTTATTCCCCACTCCATTCAAAATTTCTGGCCAATATCAAAACGAGAGTTTTTCTAAGAAGCATGCAAAACAAAAAGCATATAATTGAAATGCAAAACAACCATTAACAAATCCAAGTATGACTTAGAGAACTAAATGCAAAACATTCACCTCTTGCACAAATTTACTGATGCTTTTCTGATTCCTTGTAAAGGCCACCAGGCACAATTAACATTCATCTGTGCAACCATTCTCTCTCTCTCTCTCTCTCTCTCTCTCTAATGCAAATGGCACTAATGAAAGACAAAACTGACCTCCTGGCTCTCTTCTTCCAACTCCTTCTAGATGACCAAGGAGATGAATCATTGCCAACTACTCCAGAAACAATGCACCATATGCCACCTGTGACCTTCCACTAGAAAGAAAGTGAAAAGAATCTTAAACAACCCAGATACCAAAAAGGCTTTCAGTCCTGATGGTATCACCTATATAACTGCACTTAAGAGATATGTTTCCGAACTAACCCCCTGTCCTTTCTTACCTGTTATTCTCAACTTGCATCCACCCCATAGTAATGGAAGCAAGCTCATTCCAAAAGAGATAAATGTCTGCCTTTTAACTATTGACCATTTCCTCTCACCTTAGTACTCTAAAATAATGATAAAAATCAACAGTCAACTTCATCTAGAGAGCTACCAATTAATCATTTATCACCGGAATGGGTTTCAACACTCAGATCTTCTTGACTATATCATCCAACCCTGGACACACATCATTGAAAGATTTGGAGAAACTTGAGCTGTTGCACGTGACATTACTGTACCTCTCTAAAAACTTGTTTTTATCCAGAAGAGGACACCTCACTAATAGATTATCTCTCCAGAGATTCTCTCCAGCTGCTCTCTCACAGATGGTTTTTGCATTGTTTCTTTTCAACATACCTCCATGTGTACTGTTCAGCAGAACTGGGATTGATCACTCTACCCATTTCTGCTAAACTTATAATAATACAAACAACAGTATGTTACAGTTCTCATTCTTCTTTCCTTCCATCTACATCTGTTCTCTGGAACAGCCTTCCCCACAAAATATTTTCTGAAATTACAACCTCCAGCTCATCAAAAAGACAATCAACTTCTATCTTAATCTTCTTTGCCCACATACAGAACCAGTTTGCTATTCTGCATCTCCCATGTGCAGGAGTAATATATATATATATATATATATATATATTCTTCTTAATCTTCCCTCTTTTACTTTTATAGTGTCAGGGTTTTTCATTCTTTTAATTGCAATCGCATCCCAGTGTATCCTATGACTGTAGATGCGCATGTTCATGAGGCCAGTTTGCTTCTCGGGGACAAAAAACCCGAGTTTCCGGGTGAAAAAAATCCCTACCTCCGTATGAGATCAGCTAACTCACCTTTTGTCGAAAGAGAACCAGATTCCTCATGTCACTGACAGGAATCCAACCCAGGTCTTTCTGACCAAAGGGCTTCATCTATACCGACTGAGCAACAGAGGATATATATAAAATAATAATAATACCTCCAGAAGCTGGATTATTCCAACCACAGAATATAATGTTCTGCATTTAATAGGATGTTAGAAATAATTCACTTTGAACTCCTGACTGAATCTGTATAAGATGGCAACTGATCTGCCAAATGGTTCAATCAGATCCGTCTCTTCATCTGTTATGGCCATCACTATACAATAGAAAAAGTGTTCTCCATCTCCAATGAAAATCTCCAAATGGCACATTCTCATTTCAACACAATAAAAAAATCAGGGCACTTGCAGATTACCACTTGTTCTATTCACATTAACACATTTGAGTGGAAAAGAATTTAAATGAAGAGAAACTACCAGAGAGAGAGAGAGAGAGAGAGAGAGAGAGAGAGAGAGAGAGAGAGAGAATAAACTTATTCCTTTCATGTTTCACCCAGAGTTCTGCAAATAAAGGATTAAAAATGTGTTCATGAGATGAGAGGATATCAGGCATGGTAATTTAATAATGGTAATTTTGACTGATTCAACTGCTTTTTATTTCATTTATTATTATTATTTTTTTTTGTTTTCTTGACAATCCTAAATATTTATCTATAGAATACAGCTGAACAAAAATTATCTATTTTAAGCAAGCTGAAACTGGATACACACACAATAAGCGTTACGAAAAATGGAAAACTGTAGGACTCCATAATATGAAATTTCAAACCAATAATAAAGTAAATTTTAAAAGCATATCTCTACAAACAAACTGACAGTTCGTTTGCAGAATAATTCAGTCAAACAGAGCATAATCATCATTGCTTTTTTTCTGTTAGTATGGTATAAAAAACAAGCAGAATGATTCTTCTTCATTTGAGTTACTCTATGTGTAAATAATTTCAACATATTGTACTACTTTGTAGTTACTATTTACTTACATTTTCTTTATAGCCAACAACACTGATTGAATATTTAAAACCTAGTATGCAGCATTTGTAGTTTTCCTAGCTGATGTTCTCCAAGTGGAAAACATTAGGACTGTCAACTGTAAGCAGACTACTATAAAAAGCTGACCATGTATGTGAGAAACATATATAAATCTATAAGTCACTTACAGCTTTTAAATATAGACAATCAATAAGCAATGCTCAACTAAAAACAGCGGATATTTGAAATTCCACAGAAATGTCACTTGAAATTATTTGTATGCCTGTTCTGATAACAAAGAAGGCACTGCTCCCTAAAACACAAGTGGTAGTCTCATAGTGGACACTGTAGGGCTTAATGGAATGAATACATCACATATAATTAAATACTAGTTTAATCAATTCTATATTTTGTCTCAGTCACTGAGATATCATTGGGGGAAACAATATTAAATTGCAAAAACACATACAATAATGCACAAAACAGTAAGTGGAAAACAGACTGAAAGCCTAAATTTCTATGAGGGACGTTCTCTATGGGAGTTGTTGGCTGATTTTCTTGTTTGTCCATAACAGGCCAACTTGCTGGAACAGAGCACTTTATACACTCCAGACACTAAGAGAGAAGGGAGTTACTCTTTGGTATATCTTGAGGTGATCTGACTGAGCAGATAAGAAGAACGTTATATATGAACAGATAGAGGGTACAGTCAGGAGATTCTGCCTTTTCTCATCACCTAGTCAATTTCTGTATGGAGAATTCTGAAAATGTGCTCTTCATACTACCAATGCTACCATCAATGAGCTGATGATAAGTTGAAACAGTAAGTTGAAACTTCAACTGTCTAAAGAAATAAACAGGCTGTTCTATCTTAAAAGATCGGGATACAAAAATATTACCAAACTGCATTAAATTTAAAGTCAAATTTAAATCTAAAAAGTCCTCAATATCTACAAGTGGGCCAAGTATTTCTCTGCTACATGTACCATCCTCACTGCTACCAACGCAGCCGTCAGCTCACTGCAGTTGGGTCCCTCACCTATTCTGAAGAGTGAACTCCATACCATTCTCTGATATTTTAGACACCTCTACTCAGAAAGAATTCTTAAAAATAAAAAATAAATACATCAAAGTATAACAGCCTTTTGGATTCTAAACCTATGCCTCTAGTTCAACCTCTTCATACAGTAGTTAATATGTCATCACAAATGCTTAGCAATGCTGCTGTCAGTGCCCTAAGTCTCAGCCATAATTTTGCTGTTGCTCCAAAACAAGTACTAGCACTAAACCTAATGTTCAATGTCAAATGTGTTATCCATAACTTAGTGGAAATAGCTGACAATATTAGGCTTGATGTTGCCAGCATTCTTTCAAGAACTTCACCTCAAAAAAGAAATTATAATTTTGCCAACTCAGTGCCCTCAAGAAACTGCAAAAATATCAGTATAGTCATTACCAGAGCTGATAAGGGGAGCACTACTGTTATTCTTAATACCAGTGAATATAATAGAAAAATGGGCATCATTTTTCTGTTCCACCTACAGACCTTTAGATTATAATTCCACTAAATCTCAGATTAAAAAATTGAAAAGTCTGCTCAAAAAAGTTTCTTCCTTGACTCCTGAAATCACAAAAAAACCTTCAGTTCTCATCCTCCCCCAGATATACAGATTACCAAAAATACACAACCCCAAGACCCATGTTAACCATAGATTCCTCTATGCTACAAATTAGCAAAACAGTTAGCAAGCTTACCCCCCCCCCTCACTGGTCATACCACTTCCTATATAAAAAAAGTATCCATCTAAAAACTTCCATTGAGAATTGAATGTTAAGTAAAACAGATATTTTGGTTAGCTCTGATATTCTTTGATATCACCTCACTATTTATCAGTACTCCATTAAATGGCAAATTATAACATGTAAAAAAAAAAATGCAGTATATATATTTCTTCCTGATCTTTTCTTTTGCTATCCATTCCAGATATTTCTCTTAGAAGCACAAAATTTATAACCAAAAATAATCAATCAAAAAAAATAACCAATCCTCCCCACCCCCCCACAATCCTCAACCTTCTCTTCAAAAAGATTTTAGTAATGCTATCATCATCATCCTCTATATCTGAGGAGGCACTTCAGAAAAATAACCAAAATCTTAAAGAAATACAATCTCCACATGGCTTTACCCTTATCCATTCTACTAAAGATCAGCCCCCCCCCCTCTCTCTCTCAGTGCCTGAAGTGTATAAAGTGTCCTGTTTCAACAAGTTGGCCTATTATGGACAGACAGGAAGATCAATCAACATCTGCATGGAAGAACAAGAAATACATCTGCAGTCATGACTATGGCTCGTAGAATCAAATGGAAAAAGACAACCATGCTCCATTAGTAAATTTAGAAAAAAAGACCGTTTTTGGTTACTAGGACTAGTCTTTTGTCCATGTGTTTCACTCAGTTTTGTGTTGCCTTGGTGTGTATATTACAAGTCTCATATTGTACTCCCTGACGATGTCTCAGTGAATGAGATGAAATACTGGAATTAAATATTATTTTAAACATTTGTCAGTGCTATTTCTCTAAGAAATATAACCATAACTTTTGATCAGTTATATTTAAATATATATATATATATATATATATATATATATATATATATATATCAGTAAGTACAGGACTTATCTTCTGAATGAGAACCATAATAAGAAACTTAAATTTAAATTCATTTTTAATGAGTGTTATTTTAGGTGTATCATTTTGTATGAGAATACTGTAAGCACATTCATCATGTTTTATAAAAAAAAAAAAAAAATATATATATATATATATATATATATATATATTAAATTTTACAGCTTGCTTCTACAGTACACATCTAAGAACAGTTATCAACCAAGATTTTTTTTTCTACTGTGCCTGTGCCAGAAAATCAATGTTTTTCACTGTCCTGGTTGAATAAGTGGAATAGTGTACTCAGCTGAAAGTGCGAATCCTGCTGTCAGCATGTATGTTTGTGATTGTATTTATGCAATTTCATTACCTGGTGTGAGACCACTACATGCTTACTAGAAGCCTGGAATTGCTTGAGAAAAATAATTCTGGGTTTGGTCTCTAGTAGAGGTTTTCTGAATTATGTAAAAAATAAATAGAATTTTTTTTAAAAAAATATAAATAAATCTCAGCCCATCCACAGCACTCAAGTACTATAGGTTTCAAAAGGTGGGAGTCACACACACACAATCTCAAAAAGATTCAACAGCAATCAAAATAATTATAGAAGAGTTGATATTCGTTAAAATGATTAACATCGTTCAGAGAAAAATTCAGTCAATTATTAAAAATGATTTTAAAATGCTACAATATATTTTTTTAATAATGAACCTACTGGAATGTATACTAACAATGAATAGAAATAACATTTGAAGAAAATACAGCCCAGCTTAATATTCATTAATGAATTTAAGACTAAGGAACAATACAGTCCACTGTTAAAATATTACCTTAGAATCACAACATAATTTGCTGAACAGTTTCACATTTCAAAGATTTAGAATGACATTTACAAAAACATGATATGAAGATTAATAATGCGGAATTTCAGGCAAACAATTTAATCAATGAATGTTTTTTTAATTATTTCTGAGTTAATGTTAATCACACACACACATCACTAAACTCAATGGACTGCATTACTTTCTGAAATGACATGAAGAAACAAATTACTATGAAATGACTTTATAGAATGAAAATGCCTGCTAAATGATTTCATATACAGCAATCTCTCGATTAGTGAGCCTAATGCGTTCTTTAAAACAGGTGCATTAATCTAAAATGCACTAATCAAATATAATAACCTATGGGAAAATGTATGATTTGTTCCTCAGATTTCTTTTTTGACCCTTAATTTTTTTTATAAAAGAATTAGGGTATGTCTCAGGGTCTAGTTAAAGGAAAACCATGAAGCTGAAAGACAATAAAACATATTCAGAATATATATTTATTACTCTACTTCTTAACAAAGAATTGAGCTAATGTAGTTTGGCAGGCATTTTGTTTCTTTTGTTCATACAACCAACGGTATGGCCCTATTGCCTCTTCTACTCGTCTGCAAATTTTACTGCTTCTCTCTCTCTCTCTGTCTTCATCAGGATCAGCCTCTAAGCATTGCTGCTTAAAAACTTCGATTGTATGAAAAATATTTTGAAATTGTTTCTGTGAAATCTCTTTTGGCTGACTATCAGTGGTTAAATTTTCTTCATATTCTTCGGGATATTCCCGCTGTGCATCTAAATTTAGCAGGTCGGAATCACTCAATTCTTCAGAATGAGATTTAATTAACTCTTGGACGTTATCATTGAAGGGGAGAAAGAAATGAAGGGCGTACAAATTGGTTTCCAACATGTGAAATCTTTATAGATAAAATTTCCCAACTGTTATACAAGCAAAATAGTTAACACTTTAAAAACTACAATGATCATAAAAAAGAAGTTAATTTTCCGATGTGTAATAACAAACAACTCATCCCAGAAGACGGATTGATTACCCTATTATCGGAATGGATTCTCCTTTTTGTGACATATGTAGAAGTGTCGAAGGGTCTCGAATCTGTGGGAGTACTATAGCAGACAACATAAATTTTGGCGGTAAAAATTTGGAACATAGTATACATAGTGTACATGGAAGTAGTGTAGTATGCCATTAAAAATAACTTTGCAACATGTTTTAAATCGGTAACTAAATTATTTCATTCTGGTGAGTGATTTTTTTAAAATAGTTTACAAAAATAGCCATAAAAATGTATAGATAGAAAAATTTTAAAATCTGTAACATTTATTTTTAAGATGTATATAGATCGAATTTGGGTATTGAAAAAAATTGACGAACTAATCGGGGGATTACTGTATGAAGTCATTTTAATTATTATTATTATGAATGTATCTCTCAGCAGTCCAAAGATTCGAGGGGGGGGCATTTAAACATTCATACTTAAATACCTATTGTATCACTCCTTGAACACATTTACTGAAGACACACTCAAAAAATCTAATGGTGGTCCATTCACACTTGCTACACAAGGAAAAGAAAAAACATTCACCATGACATTATGTGCTATGGTGAATGTTTCTCTTTAGTTGGTGAACAATCAAAGAGAAGGTAGTAATCCAGTTGCAAAAGTGATAAAAGCTTGTAGCAAGAAGGCTGGAATGCCAGTTTCAATGAAACACATTGGAAATATCAAGTATGACAACATGAGCTTCACCAAACTTTTTTTCATGTCATGTATCCAAAGGTGGATAAGGTTAGTTATGAGATTTTCCATGAAGCAAGAGTGCCAGAAACCATATCTGTGATCACTAATTAACTGTCGAGTTTCCAAGTAATGAAATAATTAGCTGTTCATGACCTTTTTCTCTATTTTTAAATAAGGTGAAAGGCAAAGATGAGTACTCAAATTAGAGGCAATGGAATGATAGTTGCTGGGTGACTTTTCTCCTTTTTTTAGGAACAGACAGGATAAAAAGTTTGCACTGAGCCTATTTGCTAGCTGTCTACTAGGATAGAAAAAATAACTCCATAGTGGATACAGGAAGAAGCAGTCCATGAAAGCAAGAGATCGCACGAAGTTCCAGGCTCACAAATCAGCATGAGCATACAGGGAGTCCAAAGACTCATCGAGGGAGAGTGTGCCAACAGAATCGAATGATTGATCCCCTTCCAACTACTAACCGCGCTCAAACTTACTTAAGTTTTTGCGAGCGATTAATAGCAGAGGCTCTATCAATCAACCAATATGTAAAAGTAAGCTAAGCATAAGCCACTGGCAAATTTTGGAAAGAATAGAGTGGGCAAAATGTTTTGGAAGCTACTAAGAAAACATAGAAAAGATAGGAGTATTAAAAAAAAAAAAAAATGAAAATAAAGGTGATAACATAAAAACCAAAGATTAGGATATTTTAATGCTGGAGTAATTGCTTTGAGAAATTATTAAATTAAGCAAGAAGAACAGTTATGACAGAAATATCATCAGGAATGCAATCATCAGTACACTTCGGTACCAGGAGTAAAAAAAAAAGCAATTAGAAATTTGAAATGTAGACAGGAAGCTATGCTAGATAATATCCGAGCTGAAATACTTAAATTATTATGAATGAAATTACAGTTAATACTTGTAAATACTCCATCACAGCTGAGTGAAAGGAGAAGACTAAGTTTACAGAGTTCAAAGAAAACAAGTGTTAGTATTTTGTAATTGAAATACAAGGTTGTGTAATCCACAAACCATGAACAGTTAATCATGATTACTTTCTAAAACTTTGAGATAGGCATGCAGTCAGGATGGCTGAGATTTGTACAGTGCCACAGAGTTTCACAAGTTTCAAGGACAGATGTTCAAACTGAAATCTATTCAAGTGCAGAATCTTGTTTGATACCAAACAACTGTGTTTAATATCAATGGCATGATGAGTAAGGCCAGACTTATCAAATTCCTAGAACTTTATGCAATCCTGATGTTCCTGGATTCTAATCTCAGTAGACTGGACCACTGTCTGAAATGCAAAGCTGTCAAGAACAGGATTCTTGATAAAGACTAGGCAAAGATAGTATGGCTATATACAGGGTGTTCGGGATAAATTTGACAGTTTCGTAAGGAAAAAGAAAATCTTCTTTGTATCTATTAAATTTAATGAATTGACAAAAAAACATTACAGGCAGAGTTAATTACAATACTATCAACAAGATTTACTCAAAATAACCACCATTAGCATCGATCACAGCTTCAATTCTGCTTCGGAACCTCGAACAAGCTGATGCTACAGTCTCCCTGGGAAGGGCCGCAAAAACTGTTTTAATTTTATCCATTAACTGGGCTTTTGTATTACTGGAAGTGCGATTGGTGTCTTTTTCAACTGCGCCCCATACAAAATAATCCATGGGGTTAAGGTCTGGGGAGTTTGGAGGCCAAACATTTGGACTGGTGAAGTCGTAGAAATTTTCAGACAACCATTTTTGACTTTTCCCAGAGGTGTGGCAAGGGGCCGAATCCTGCTGCCATACATACGGCCTACCATTGGCTACCCTTGTTATCCAGGGCTTGACTACAGTTAGCAACTCCACGAACAAAGCCCGAATTCCAATGCCAGGGTTCTTCAACACCTGTTCCTGCAGATTTGCGAGGAATTCTGCTGTACGAACGCAATCAGATCGTCTGCTAGGGATCTTTCTTCTTGCTACATCCTCGTAGTCACCATTGCAAGTCTCTAGTTCATGCCTGATTGTTTTTACTGTATTCAGGGAGCATTGGGCAGCAGTCGTAATATCCTTATTTTGATGGCGGGCACGAATCATCATGATACAAGTTATTCTCTTCCATGATTCAGGTGGGTTCCAGCTATCCATCCTTTCTGACATCTTGTATATGAATGAAGAAGGGTCCAAACTTTTAAATGAAGAGAAGTGTGTGTTAATACATGCAACTTACGGAAAAATATAATTAATTATAAATATGTCAAATTTATCCCGAACACCCTGTATATTCTTAGTGGATAGTAAAAAAAGAGGCTGATTTCCAAAATGGTTTGAAGATGGTGCATGAACAGATTAAACTGCAAAAACACGTTTTTTGTTCTGATGTTTCTTTAAGGTAGGGTATGGCAACTCTTTTCTGAATCCAATTGCAATTTGCTTGAAATGGTATTTATCAATTTCATGGTTGATGACATCGGTTATATCAATTAGTATTAACAGTGATATATTTTATATTTTATATATTCATCGTGATAAATTTCATATTTTGTCATCATCAAATTCCTGATATATACCCTAAAGGGTTGCAGGATATGATAATACTACATGCAAAAATTAAATCATTACTAACTTCCTATCTACAATTTTCCTCCAAGTCAGTCTGTTACCTGTCAAGACTCCAACATTATCAGATCTTATATTTCTATCTTCTAAGGCACTTTTTTCTGTATCAATCCATCCATATCTTGGTCTTCCTCTAGGTCTTTTTCCTGCCAACCTGGCAGAGAACACTTGTTTTGCTAATCTTTCCTCGCCCATTCTGTTTAAGTGACCATATCACCTGAGATTAGCTCTGTTAATGTATTCTTGGATGCTGACAATGTCAAGTTCTTTCCTAATATCCTCGTTTTTAACCCTCAGCCCATGTCAGTGGGAGGACTTTTTTGTCCAGCTGAAAACTATTGGTTGTAATATCTTTTAGGATGGATAGTACCATCTGTGATAGCAGTAAAAAAACTTTAGACCAAGCACTACGATGTACGCTGGTAGTCCGTGAGTTTTGGATTGTCCTTTCGGGTGTAAAGAGGCCTCGAAAGTTGCTGAAGGATAAAAAAAAGACCCACTGACATGAGCAACGGGTGTCAAATGAAATATTGAATTTGTGCTCTTTTTCATTTTTTTACTGTCTGGTGATATTTTTGTGCAAAAATTACTAAGAAGGGTGAGGTAAGTGTTAAAAAAAAATTTAACAACAATTTTAGCCAAAAAAAAAAAGTTTTTGAGAAATGCTAATTTTTCGAAATTTTAAGCTGCAAAAATGGCTCTTCGCAATTCAAATGAGATTGTTTATTCTCTCCGCAAGCGTGAGCCCATTAATTATGTCGAAAGCAAGGCGTCCAAAGAAAAAGATAAAGTAGAAGAATATGAACACGTAGAAACAGAAGAAGAAGAAAGCAATAATTTTTCTACCGATGAAGAGAACTTCGAACAGCCAGTTACTCCAACTGTGGGATGAAGACCTTATATTAGAGGTAGAAACAGTCACAAGTGGTCTTCAAATGCTCTGGAAACATGTGGTTGTCGATCATCGAAGAGTGATTTATTCAAATGCATTTTCTGTCTCTATCAGAGGATGTGTTAAATATTCGCTGTCCATTAGATGCATGAAGCTTGCTTATAACTGACGATATTTTGAACATTATTGTTTTGCATACTAATCAAAACATTTGATCTGTTGCGAGTACCATAAACGATACATTTTGAATGAATATTTTTATTAAATAAATCATATAAATAAAAAAATCATGCATTTATACTATTTTTTTAACTTTTTACAATTGATGTAAAATTAGCAACTTTCAATTGCAAAAATAATTATTGTAATTTAAAGATACAATTTTGTCATTAATTTTGCGTTAATATACATACATTTACCTACAAAACTAAAAAAAACAAAACAAGGGGTTTGGTCTATTATAAGCGGAGATATGAATTTTTTTAATTTTTCAGTCTTTTTTCGTGCTTTTCCGATGTTTATTTGTTTAAACAATTATTTAAATAATTTTTTTGCTATTGTTATTGATTGTACCATGTTTCGGAATGTATTGCCAATGTGCTCAGTGAACGCCAGCTTAATTATTAAATAAAATTATCATTTAATAAGCCTCGGACACAAAAGTCACACTGACATGGTTTACGTTGATTGAAAACAGCGACGTGGGCTGAGGATTAATATGATATTGTTATTGATGCCATTTGTTCATGCTCCTAATCTTTCTCAGGACTCTCATATCTGCAGTCTCTAGTCCTTGGTCAAGTGTTTTACTTCTGACCCAGCTCTCAGATCCATAAGTTAAAATTGGCTTGAATACCGTCTTGTATACTTTACAAGACGGTATTTTTTATTTAGTGTTTTGGCTAATTTCTCTCTTATTCCATATAATTTTATTAAGTTGACTTCCTACGATACCAGTTTTGTTGATTCTGTTGTCTATTTCCATATTTAATTTACCATCTTCACTAATAATCGTGCCTAAGTAGCTGAAATGTTTCACTTGTTCTATAGGTTCTCCATTCACAATGCAGTTGATATTTTCAATGTTACTGCCTATTTTCATTGTCTTTGTTTAATTCCTAAAAAGAAGGGAATCAGTAGAGTAGATGGATTGAGCTCAGTCTATAAGTTTTGATACCGTTCTGTGATGAATAATGGGATGAGGATAGTTAGATGTATATGCTAGTCAAGGAAGGTTTCTGATAAGTATCTGGAAAGGAAATTCTATTGTTAGATTCATGTTTGATGGTAAACTTGATACAATTAAGTTTATCCACTGAACATGAATACATGGAATTTATTCAGAAATTGTAGTAATTCTGTCTGAACATAAAAAAAATGCAAAGATACCTAGAAGTAAAGCCAAATATGAGCTTGAGGTAAAATGGTAATGCAAAATTGACTTACTAGATGTTCCATAAAATAGTCTGCCAAAGCTGGTGAGATAAGACTGTCCGTGGCTGTTGCCTCAATTTCTTTGTATAAATTTTTGTACAAATTTTGTATAAATAATGTATAAATTTTGCCAAGCTTGCATTTATGGTGAATATAATGAAACAGTGATTTCTTTTGATGTAGTTTCCCTATTCACCACCATACCACTCCAAGAAACTCTTCCTTTCTTAAACTACATCAAAAGAAATGTTTTATTGCCCAGCTAACATAGATCTTTAATTTATTTAACATAACTGCTTTTAACATAACAACTAACTCTCCCATGATTTTTTTTTTTAATATCTTTCTATTCAACTTCAAAACAGTACTAGCCATACTAGTTTTGAGTTTAAAAAAAGCACTGACTTCAAAGATAACATCAAAAATTGTTAGAAAATTATTATTACATCACACCTCCATGGAGTCCAAAGACTCGTTGAGGGAGGGTATCTACTCTACAACTCTTCGTATCACTACTCCAGCAATCTTCAGCACCTAACACCAACACCATCTACCGCCGTAGATGGTGTTGGTGTTGTGACTGTCTGTGAAAGTACTGGTGGTACTTTCACAGAAAGTCACAAACATCCATTCCCACGGTGAATTTCTAAATCTGAAGAAAATGATTTCTTCTGATTTAGTCCGAGGACTCATTGCAAGGTGCTACTCACTGAGGTGTTTACACTACAAATTCATTGCTGCAGTATACATCTACTACACATTGCATGGTACTTTTGTTAAATGTGAGTATTCTCTGACCATTTTGCCTGTTTTGCAGAATGAAAAATCAGAGTTTCTAGCCCCCCCCCTTCTTCTATCTTCCACAGGAGATCAGCTAACTCATCTTTGGTTTAAACAGGCAATATAAAGACTCCTCTCATCATCACAAACATCGAACTCAGGTCTTTGTCAATTGAAAGATGCATGTCCTGTCATTCTTCCAACTGTGTACAGATGCAATACCAAAAATAACACAAAAACTACTTCCACTTTATACCAGGATAAAAGATAACTGCTTGCAGTTTATACCAAGATAAAAGTAATCTCACTTAATAAGTTCTATATTACATGTAAATAAAATGGTTCATAATGAATAAGTTAGAAAAATTAATGAAGTCCAACAAAAGAGAACTCCTGAATTTTCCAAATCTTGAAAGGATAGGCAGATGTCAGCCCATAGTGATAAGCATATTATAGGTGTCACAACTTATGGGATCACTATAAAAATTAGTACATAGTACTACACATATGCAATGTTCATATTACAGAACAGATTAAACATATGTATTCCCAAGACTGCACAAACAGTTAAATAATGATTTCATCAGCTTTCTATGAGAGAATTAGGATCATTATGAATTCTATGAAATTAATCATTTGATATTTTAAAATAAGCAAGGATATAATACTATTATAATTATCCAAATTTTAAATGAAATAATTATGTTCATTTTCCTATAATGTGATCTCTCTTAAAATATGAAGTAATACAGCAAATATTAAAGCAAATTCACTCGCTCACTATTACAGGTAATCCTCATATAACACGGTACTTATACAACGCAGTTTCGATATAACATGGTCTATAAATTGTAGTAACCTTTGTTCAATGTGATACTTACATAACGCTGTTTCGATATAACATTGTTTACAAATTGTAGCAACCCTTATCTTTTCATATATTTTTCGCCGTGTGACTTAAAAATCAAATTTTATCTTCGTTAAATTTTCATCTGCTCGTATCGTGCATGTACATAGTTATAATTAGCAAATTTATATTAGGGGAAATAACCTGTCGCATGCATGCACATCAATTGTTTACAATATAAAGTGTTATTGTTGAAAATTGTCTTCGTTTTCTGCAAGGAAAGTGCATTAAAAATCATAGGTGTGTTAATCTCAAGCTGAGCACTTTATTTTCTGTTGCGTTACATACAAATGTAATACTTTTTTTTTATGTAAAAAATTTATTTTTATAGTAATGGACACTTAGAGGGCTTTTGCAATATGGTTGAAAACAAAATTAGTGAATTAAATGATAGGGAAACAGTTCGGCAGGAAAAGTTCTGCCGAAGATTCTGATTGTGATGAATCCCTTAAAGAATTCAGTTTAAAGATATTAGCAGAAGGATTGGACTTGGCAAGAAAGTTAGGAAGTTATTTTATGGATAATGATCCATCAGTCAATAATAAGCAAGTTCTTATTACCGACATTTTGATAACTAAACCAACCGAAGTATGCAATGAGAATTATACAAATGATATCCAAGAGATTTCAAGTGATAATGACATCCCGCCACTTGTAAATAAAGAACGTCTATGATATGTTAGTCTGAAGACAGTGATGACAAAATGTGCACTTATTTTATTTTGCATAAAACATTCATGCATTATGTACAATGAAGGTTACATACAATTTGTAATTTTTATAATTTTATACTATGTATTTATTTCATACGTGAATTACCTGAATTAAATAAAAATATCTTTTTGTTGGATATGTCATTGTTGTTTATGTAATTAAAAAAAAAAAAAAAAACAATTTCGGAACATAACCCTACTTTTTCTATGTGATCCGAGTCTCGCATAATGCGATTTATATAATGTAGCATTTCTATGGAACCTAACATCTGGGCTATACAGGGGTTACCTGTACGAACAATCAAAAAGTCACAAATAAGACCTCATAGGTGCAATGTTATTTTAAAGGAAATTTCTATAGCAGCTAACCACTATAAAAACTATCTCTAAGTCCTTATGAGTTTGCTACAGTGGGAGTTGATTGTATGTAATTATTCAGTGAGAGACATGACACGATCATTTTGGATCCAATAAACATCATATCCCCTCATCCATCGAAGCTAGGACAGGTTGAGTCCCCCCCACCACCACCACCTATCCGAGAGGGCTTACAGCTAATTAATGCAATCGGGTCGCCACTCCTTGCTGCATCCCCTAAGGGGGAGTAATTTCTGACTGTAACCCATGTGTGTTCACAGGGCCAGTTTGCCTGTTCTGGGGGATGAAAAACCCGAGTTTCTGGGAGGAAAAAAAAATCCCCTATGAGACTGGTAATAATCTCTTTCGACCTTTAGTCGAAAGAGACCAGATAAAGGCTCCTCACGTCACCAACGGGAATAGAACCCAGGTCTTTCTGATGAAAGGGCTTCGTTTATATTGACTGAGCTACGGATGCCTTTTTGATCCGATGCTCTTTAGTATACTCTTCCTGATGATGCTAACTAATATTATTGTTACCTAGCCTCTCCATACAGATTTAAGAATAATCATGAAAGAGTATGCCATGTTACACTATGCAGTCTATGTGACTCTACCAAACTCATTAAATGTAGTTTTATCTATTAAATGTGTGTCTCACCAGTTTACCTGGTTGGTGGGAAGAAAGACCTTGGTTTCCATGAGAAAAAAAAAAAAAAAGTCCTGCAGTTTCTGTATCAAACTAGCCTGCAAAATAATGATTCCTGACATTACAATGAGAATCAAATCCAGGTCATTTCCAACTAAAGTGTGTGCCTGCCCTATTTTTTGACTGTGTGGCAGAAGCAGTTTCGTTTGATTCAGTTATATATAATCAAACAGAATATTAGAATTAAAAGATTTTATTCCTTATGTAGTTACAATAAAAAATAATTGACTACATGGCTTTATGTAGTCCAAAAAAAATTGGGTATCCAAGTATCAATGCTCTAATAAGTTTCAATATTAAAAACAATAGCTTACCTGGGCAAATGCTTGTGCTCCCTTCTCTGTAAAACTATTATCTTCAAGATTTACTTCTCTCAGTGAGAAGTTTGATGCAAAAGCTTCACCTAAGGCAGAAATTCCTTTAAGGCTGATGCCATTTTGAGGCATAGCAACTACTTCTAAAGTACCAAGTGCCTATAAATAAACATTTCTAAGAATGTAATTTTAATATATGAAACCTATTAATTTATTTCAAGTAAACAGTTTCAAATATGACTAATTTAACTAATTTAAATAAAACTAATTTTTTGTAAGTATTATTCAGCAGTTTACTACAAAAACTATTTCTGTAGAATACATAGAATATTCTACTACTTTGTAGAATATCAATAGAATATACAGGAACTTTTTCTCAAATAATTTGTTACACTTATTATTTAAAAGAAAAACATATTCAATATCAGATGCTGACAACAATTATTACATTAAATGATATAACTATTATTAAATATTACATTAACTTCTCTGCCGGCCCTGGTGGATAAAATAGTGAGACCAAATTGCACTTCTTATCCATGTTATTCAATAAATGTTACAGAGGCATATCCAGATTTTGCTGGACATCTATAGACATCATGGCTGGTTGGGGTGTTAAGTGAAATGTTTGGTGATATAACTGTTTACACTGACACCTGAGACAGAAAATGCCATGGGAAGTTTGAAATGTGGAAATGCAGCTCAGACAGATGATATTCAACCTGAGATTATCATTTTCTGATAGCGAGGCCCATGCCACTTCCTTTGAGCTACACAGTCTCTATATAGTTTTATAATTTTTATAAATTCTATAGGGTTATCCACTGAGATTGCAACTAATGTTTTTCACGATGAAGTAACTGGAATCAAGTGTAAAATGTATAGCATGTTTAGAACTGACAAGAGAAATAGAAGAGCAGATATGACAAATGATATCAGATAATTTGAGTCCAATTAAGGTAAAAACTCATGAAAGCAATAATAGTTATAATAACCCATACAGTAGAGTTCAAGGCTACCTGGTTTTAAGTAGAGATTAACAGCATGAAATATATGGCGGGGTATTGCTGGGGAAAATGAAATGCATTACCAAATTATGGTGGATATTAAAAGAGTAAGCATTATGGGCGAGAAATTATCCAAACATTGACTGGGTAGTAAAGAAAACTCATGATAAGAATGAGGGAGAGTTTATAGGACTGTTGCAAGACAACTTTCTCAAGCAGTATGTCATGGAAGGAACTCGAGGTCATAAGTGTGTCAGATTTCGCAATAGTATCAGAAGGGATCTAAGCTGAAAATGCAACTGTTTTGCCACCAGCTGGTGACAGTGACCATGCCATACCTAAGAAATAGCTAAGTATATGGATGTTCGAATTAGGATAGGTTACATGCTAACTACAAAGCTGGAAAGTATGACCAACTCAATTAGACTAATTACTATTAGACTAAAGATAATATTATCAGTTACCGAATGGGAAGGATATATAAGCAATGCAAAGCCTTAAAAAGGTATTTAAAATTTATGAAGCAGTATCTGAACGTGTTCCTAGAGTTCAAAGAACAACAAAAAGGGTAGGAGTGAAATGCAACAAAGTAGAATATCTGTATTAAAATTAAGATATCCCACAAATTAAAAATGAAAATAAGATGATATTTAAAGTAAAGATATTAATAATAAGGTATTATTTAATAAAGGTGTTCAACATTTGTTCCATTTTGCATGTTGAAAGCAAAACATTTTGAGATGTTATTTTTAATTTTAGCTACTGAAGTCTTGCTTAGATATAAAACAGATTTATTTAAATTAGTTATTTGAGCATAATTATAATTTTTTATGAGCTGTCAAGTTTTGAAATTTTGCTATTTGTATATAGACAGAAGTTTAAAAAAAAAAAAAAGGAAGTTCATTAGAGTTATCACTTAGAAGAAAAGCAAAAGTTACTGATATAATTCAAATTTTGTAAGTGAACCTACCTCAACATTTAAATCTTCTGAAATGAAGAATGTAACAAATTATCTGTTGCATTATGAAATTATAATTAATCAACTTTCCAGCATTATGAAAAGAACTTTATTGTCACTTCAAGCACAGTGCTAAAAGCAACACTAGTGGCACATAATGATGGACCAGAGCAGAAGTTGTTCTAATGTATTTCTGAGCATGCACAGAAAAAAAAAAAAAAAAGCATTATCAAACATTGCTAAGCATTCAGCTGTTCGAAAGGGAGAGAAGAGAACAAAGCAGGATGAGAATTGTGGAGTGTTTGTCTTCATCATATGAAGACAACAAAAATTAAAAGAGGAGTTAGAAATGGAAGACAGATGATATCCTTTTAGAACAATAAGCTTTTAGTAGTCATTAATCCATATAGGATTTATTTCAGTCAAGGCTGACAGGAACTTTATTAACCTTCAGTTCATATAGAAATGGACCCACTAAAATTTAGAATTCTCAGTTTGAAAATCGAGTTGAAGCCATATGTTTTTAGTTATTGCTTCATTGAAGAATGCATATTAAGACTTTTATATAGAAAGTGAATTCATTGCAAAGAGATGAAACCATTATGGTTTTAGTAATTTTGTAATTTTTTGTAAATTTAGTAATTTTCATTTATTCAGTGAAACAGCAAGTTTCACTGAAGAATACATATTAAGACTTTTATATAGAAAGTATCATTGTAAAGGGATGAAACCATTATGGTTTTAGTAATTTATTCAATGAAACTTGCTGTTACTTTCATAATGACAGTGAATTAAGAAGTGTCTTGGATGAAGACAAAATAGGCTTTCTTTAGTATTTTATGGAAGGAATTTTTGTGTTAGACTTTCTTCTGTGTAAACTCAAGAGAGAATGAGAGTTATGCAGGAGACAACAGAGTGAAGTTCCAGAAGTTTTATCCACAAAGGATAACTGTTATGTGACTGAAAAGAAGTTGTGCACAATAAAGTGTTTTTCTTAAGAAAAAAAAAAAAAAAAAACCGTGGTGCTTAAATAGTTAAGTTGTATTAATTTTATGGTGTCTGTGTAATAGTATGTGAAAACTCAATCTCTTAATGAGTTTAATGGATTAATTTAAATGTATATGTGTGATATCCTGAGATATGAATCTATGTATAAATTTGAGTTGTAGAAATTAAACCACTTGGAGTTGAGGGAGTAACTACTAATGTTGCAACTGACAGAATTACATGCACAAGGAAAAAAAATATTCCGTCCTTCACTTGCTTACACACATATCTGGCTATTACCAAAGATGAAAAGAGATGAAGTGTGATCTTTCTTGTAACAAAAGGTGGGTTTTGCTAGTTTTAAAGTTCATGAAGTTGTCCTTATGAAATATCTCTTTCATTTCATTAAAGTTAATTACTGTGGTTATTGTGTAATTTGTTGTTTATAGTTATGCCACAGATACCTTTAAGAATTAGAGGTTGTCCTTATCTTCACTGAAGAATGGCAAAGATATGTTTACAGCATTAGGTTATGGGAAAAAACTCAATGCTTGGAATGTTTTAGCCATCCACCAACATGCAATGATTTAATGGAGAGAAAGTTGGCTCCACAATTCCAAAGAGAATGGAAAGTATACCAAAGTATAGCAATTTACTAAGCAGGCCACAATCTGAAACGATATCATGTTCTTTGAAAAAGCCAAGAACAACACATTTTCTGCAAACCTTTCCATGGCACATGTCCAGTGGTGCACGATATGTTAAGAGATATGACATGGATCTAGAGTGGTAAAATCCATGCTGATTGTCACTGATTAATTGATTGAACTATAGATAATGAAAAAGTTGACTGCTGATGAGCTTCTCCATTAGTCTGAAAAAGACTGAGGTGCTGGTAATGGGTCAGTAGTTTGATGGCAGGCAGACTTTTCTCTTTCTCTTTTTTTTTGGATTAGGGTGGATACAGCATTGCTTGCATATATTGGGATAAGTTCCAGCTGAGTATAAAAGATGTAGAGATAATATTATAGGACAGATGTTAGTTCTGAGGCACAACTTGTGAGTACAATTGTGAAGATACCATAAAGACCAGAAGCCTTTTGTAACATGTAAGTTATTTAAGATTCTTCTGATGTCATTTTTACTGAAAGATCACAGAAGCATATGTACTGTTTCTGGAATGGTAAGATGCTGCCTTTGTCATCAATGCAGGAGTTGGAGAAAAAGAATGATGTTAGGAGGTTAGCTTTATTTTTAGGCAGCTGTAATAACAGTTCACCTGAAAGAATGAAAGAAAGAGAGGTGGAAGCACAGATGAGCAAAAAGGTGCATCCAATGGCCATTGGCTGTAATTTCAAAAGGGGTGCCTACTATTTGAAAAGGAGGTAAGTTTTCCACTATTGGCCCTATCAGAGTCAAATTTAGATTGTTGATGGTTGTTTTGAATTTGTTGCATGCTTCAGTGTAAGCTAAATATGAAGCTGGAGTTCTTGTTGCAAGTCACCTGCAATATGACATACTTTTCATTTCTTTTCCTTTTATCTATTAAGTGAAAGCAAACAAGTTTACACATGAAATATCTTTAACAATTAGTCCATCTGTATAGCTGACTCTCTCTATGATATATATATAAATCACTCACTAAACCAATTGTAAAGTCTCAATGAAATCTCCATAGATATAGTGCTATACTATAAAAAATTCACTATAACAAACTATCATTGTGGTCCCTGAGTGTTAATAGTGAGTGCTGACTGTATAAAACAGAACTTTTCTTTCTTTTAAGATTACACGGCGTCAGCATTCATAGTGAAGAATTTATAGAGACACAACACATGTGTTAGAATAATTACTTAATATTAGGAAAGAAACATTTAATGTTTCGACCTCTGTATTGAGGTCATCATCAGGAAATATACATATGTATAACATACAAGCTACATGACACTGCACTATACAAAAGTAAAATGAATCTAAATGCATGTTAATCTTTTAACCTAGCATGACCTCTTGTGGGAAAAATAAAATAAATAAAATTACATTAAAATAAATAAATTTAATTTAAAAAAAATTAAAATATAAATAAATGAAAAACAGAACTACATTAAACATTTCTAAAGTCCTCTTGTATTGAGATTTTTTTCTTGGCTTGTTCTGGTTGCTAAAAAGGTTGCAGATGGGTCCTCCACATTCTTGGAATGATTAATCTGTCATTTTTGTTCAAGTTTGGATAATGTTTTAGCATTTCACAAGCTTCTTTGAATTTTCTCTCAAACCAGGGATGGTGTAGGGACTTGGTGCCTTTCCGGTCAATTCTGTGGCATGTTTAGAGTATGTGGTCTGATAGGCCTATTTTACCATTGTGGAGATATTTATGTGCTGTTTGTGTTTGTCTTTTCTAATTTGATAGTGCATCCTGTTTCCCCTATGTAATGTAGGTTACAGGTACACTGGATTTTGTAAACCCCTGGGTGGACCAGTATGGAAGAGAATCTTTGGAAGAGCTGAGTAAATTTCTTAATTTTGTTGGGAGTTTGAAGGTAGTCTTAATGTTATATTTAAGTAATGTTCTGTCTGTTTTTTCTGAAATGTCTCTGATATAGGTATGGCTATGGCATTTTTGTAATTTTTTTTTTGTTTTTGTTTTTAGTGGTATTTTTATGGAGGATTTTGCGAACCATTTTTTTATTGTAGCTACTTTTTACAAATGTTCATTATTAGTAGAGTAATTATTCTAACACGTGTGTTGTGTCTTCATAAATTCTTCACTATGAATGTATAAAACAGAAGTTGACTTCACATCAAACTGCTCAAGTTATGTGAAGGGAATGTCTTGTACTTTATGGAATACTAGAACAACATGATGTGAAGTCAACTACCTCTATATGTCATCTAGTCATAACGACATTTCCCATGCAAGCTTTTGTTTTTCATGCCTGGTAAAATAAAGGTATAAACAATAGATTTTTTTTTTGTCAAGTATAATTTTATTAAGAATGATGAACATTCTATGAAGTGTTCAGTGTAAAAATATTAGCATGAGGGAGAACTTAACCCATGGTTGTTTGTCCCATGTCCCATCTGGTTGTTTGTATATTTTCATGTTCCATATGAAATAACAAATTGTAGAGTAAATCTGAAATATATCTGGGGAGGAGGGATTTTATCAAATAGTCTCAGGTAATGGTACATTAGTAAATTGTGAAGTAATATTGAAGCTAATCATTATGTCTGAAGTTTTTAGAATATGGTTTTTTAATTTTTTTCAATGATGAACTACCGTGTAAAATTCTCACCAGGAATACTTTGTGAGCAATGCCTATGAAGTCACCTACGGTTGGAAAACGACTGAAAGGGAAAATCAGATCAGATACCTTTATATACGCTCTTCTACCTAAGAGACACACAGCACATAATACTTAACACAGAAATATGTATACATTTTAGCTTATCATAGTGACTGCACTGCTTGTGGGTCAAAAATATCATGGATGATATTTTTTTAATGCAGAAAAAAACAAAAACATATTTAAAAGAAAACAACAGAAATACTTTAGTCTGTCACCATATAACCAAAGGAAACTTAAAAAGATATTACTACATTATGCCCACATTCCTAGAATTTAAGGTCTTCCAAAAATACAGAAAAATAACATGCTACTGAAACTGATAATTATCACTTAGTCAAAAAACTAGCATCGGTACTCAAGGAGTTGGCAGGTCATTCACCCCTCTTCTATAAAAAACACAGGACATTTCATAAACAAAATTAAGAATGTCATGCTTAATGTTGAAGGTTTATTACTCTGCTTTGATATAACTACCCTTTTCACAATTGTTTTAATCTGCCCTCTTTGCACATATACAGTATATAACTATGCATATTCATGTGGCAAAATAATTTCTACTTAAAAAAATAAGGTACAACTATGGATTCACTACTTTTCCTACCATAGTTAACTTTTATATAGAAGATTCTGAGCAATGAGTTCTGCATATAAAACCCAAAGTTTGGCTCAGATGAGTTTACAATATATTTTCTACTTGGTTCCACGGCCACCACACTTTAAATACCTTAATGCCACCTGAACAAACAATATACAAAAGTGGTCTGAAATGTTCTCGGCCTAACAATGAAAAAACAAATTTTTAATTTCAAAATTATTTTTATTTTTCAACATAATCTCCCTTAAGACTAGTACATTTATTCCAGCGCCTTTATCCCATCCCTGTAGTGGTTCTAAGTAAGATCTGCAAAATACCCCTCTATAGCTGCAATCACCTCTTGATTCGAAGAAAAAACATGACCAGCGAGGAAGAGTTTTAGTTTTGGGAAGAGACAGAAGTCAGAGGAAGCCAAATCTGGGGAATAAGGTGGATGTTCCAACAATTCATAGTGTAGATCCCATAATTTTCCCATTGCCAAAACAACTTCGTGGGCAGGTGCATTGTCCTAATAAAAGATGATTTTTTCCTTCTGCAAACCGGGTTTTTTCTTATGAATTTTTTTGTCTAGTCTGGTTAAAAGATCGGAATAATATTCCCTGGTTATTGTTTTACCCTTTTCAAGATAATTAATAAACAAAATACCTTTAGCATCCCAAAACACCGATGCCATGACCTTTCCTGCTGATGGAATCGACTTTGTCTTCTTTGGCACTAAACAACCAGCTTCTGTCCACTGTTTTGACTGCTGTTTGGATTCTGGTGTGTAATGGTGAATCCAAGTCTCATCCATAGTAATAAAAGTAATAAATCGATGCACAAATTCAGTTTTATTTTTATTAAAATGTTCCAAGCACTGTTCAGAAATTTTCATGCGAGTGCGTTTTTGATCTGCTGTGAGCAAGTTTAGCAACCATCTTATGCAAAAGCTTTTTAATTTGAAATTCTGCATGCAAAATATATCCTACACATTCTTTTGAAATGCCTATAGTCTCAACAATTTCACACACTTTGACTCACCGGTCATCCAATACCATATCATGCATTTGATCAATGATTTCTGGTGTTGTTACACTTTTTGGACGCCCTTCACATGGATCATCTTCAAGGCTTGTACGGCCACGTTTAAACTCGCCAGCCAATTTCTTAATTGTCGAAAACGAAGGAAAAGAGTACCCATAAACTTTTATGAACTTCGAATGAATTTCTTTTGGCTTTGTAAAACCTTCTTTTACAAAGAATTTTATAATCACACGATACTCAGTTTTATAATCGCACGATACTCAGTTTTATAATCGCACGATACTCAGTTTTTTAGGGGTACTTAAGGGTCAAAGCTGTATAACTGAGAGGAGATCTCCACATAGCCTTTAAAGGAATGCGGAGAACCAACCAGAGCTTCTGACCTAATGTCCAATCCTCACCTTCTCGTGGTGCACCCTGTTGGGTATCTACTTGGATACTGAACGGACGAGGATGGGCTGTCAATTTGGGATTTAACCGACCAAATTGTATTCTTATTGGTTAAACCAAAATATAGAATGATGGTACAACATGACAAAATTTCATGCCGGCTGGGGCATCGCCTGGTTAAACAAGGCCCCCGTTGTTTTCGCCAGGGAACCAGGGCGAACAGCGAAAAGTCAGCTACTGGAACAAATCTGAAAATAAACCCCAACTCAACATCACCAGAGTTAAAGATCGGTACTATCAACGTAAGAAGCCTGAATGGCAAAGAAATGGAGCTAGCTGAGGAATTAGATAAGTACCAGATCGACATAATCGGGGTGAGAAACAAAAAAGACCAAAACTGGTGAGATCTTTCTGAGCAATAAATACAAAATGTTATATTCAGGCAATGACAATCAAGGAAAAGAAGAAGTAGCCATAGTATTCAACACAAAATACGAGGCTAATCTTCTTGAATGGCAGTCAGTCTCAAGTAGAGTAATGTGGGCAAATATGAGAATGGGGAACTGGACAATGAGACTTATTTGTGCTTATGGTCCCACAGAAGGTTCTACTAAGGTAGAAGTGGAGGAATTTTTTGAGGCTTCAGAAAAAGCAACTGACACAATGAAAAATGAAAAGTTGGTCCTTGTTGGGGATCTATATAGCAGAGTAGGAAATGATTGTGAGACATACAAAAATATTTTGGGAAAATTTGGAGAAAAGAGCAAAGCTAATAATAATGGCAAATATCTGTTGGATTTCTGCTCAGGACATGGACTGGTTATTACTAACACCATGTTCCAACATAAAAATGTGCACAAATTCACATGGAGAGAAGAGGCTAGGAATAAGAAAAGTCTCATTGACTATGTTATTGTTGATAGTGATGTTTTCTCCCTGGTGCAGGACACCAGAGTGTACAGAGGATTTGAAATTGGAAGTGATCACTATTTAGTCTTGAGCAGGATAAAATTGAATTTCATATTGAAAAGAATAACATGTAAGAAAGTTTTAAAGCGAATAAAAGTTGAGCAGCTCTCAGATGTGAACTGTAGACTAAAATACAGAAATATTATTGAAAAGAAAATGAAAGAGTTTGAGAACAGGAATCAAACCTTGGAGATTCAGTGGCAAACTCTGAAGGAAACATTGATTGATTCTGCCAGAGAGGCATGTGGTGAGGTTGTGTGCAAGGATAAAAAAAATCAAAACTCCCTGGTGGACACAGGAAGTTAAAGAGGCAGTGAAGGAAAAGAAGAAAGCATATCAAAAGTTCCTGGCAAATAAGTCAGCTTTTACTCTTACAGAATACAGAGACAAATGTAAGAAAGCTAAACGGTGTGTAAAACTAGCTAAACAAAAGTCATGGGAGGACTTTGGCAAGAATATAGAAAATAAATATCAAGAAAGTGGCAAAATATTTTGGAGGTTGTTGAAGAAGCTTAAGAATGGAGGAAAGAGTGCTATAAAAGGAATTAGAGATGATAAAGGTGACATGAAAACGGGAGAAAAAGATATCCTTGACGTATGGAGTAATTACTTTGAAAATCTGCTAAATGAAACAAGCAGTGATGACAGTACAGTGGAAAAAACACTGACCAGGCATGCAGTCAGGAATACATATCCATACTTGAAGTAGAAAAAGCCATCAAAGGCTTGAAATGTGGAAAGGCAGCATCAGGAGATGATATTCGACCAGAAATGCTGAAGTATGGTGGTATAAGAGTCTTACAGTGGCTGCACTGCATAGTTTAGAAAGCCTGGACAGAGGGATGAATTCCCAATGATTGGAGTAGAGCTCTCATAGTACCCATATATAAAAAGGGAAAATAAACTGAATGTGAGAATTACAGAGGTATTTCCCTATTGAGTGTTTATGGCAAGATCTATGCAAGTATACTTGAGAAATAGTTGAGAAGAATTGTGGAAGAAAAGCTTGGTGAATAACAAGCTGGATTCAGGCCAAATAGAGGCTGTCAGGATCAGATCTTCACTTTACGACAAATAGTCGAGAAAGCATGAGAATATATCAAAGATCTGTATTTAAGTTTTGTCGATCTGGAAAAGGCATATGACAAGGTACGAAGAGAGAAGCTATTCAATACGCTGCAATTATATGGTGTCAATGGGGCATTATATCAAGCAATACTTAGTCTTTATTTGAGTTGTAAGTCAGCAGTTAGAATTGAAGGAAGTACAGGAAGATGGTTTAATGTTAAATCTGGTGTGAGACAAGGATGTTCATTATCCCCTCTGTTATTCATTATCTATATGGATCACATTATGAAGAAAAGTGGTATTAAACATGATATCAAAATTGGAGATGTTAATGTCAGCTCTTTGCTTTATGCGGATGATGTTATACTTCTAAATAAATCCGCTACAAGTGTGCAAGATTCTCTGAGTAAATTGAATAACTGTTGTAATAGATATGGTATGAAGGTCAGCAATAAAAAGACAAAGACAATGAAAATAGGCAGAATCATTGAAAATGCCAACTGTGTTGTGAATGGAGAACTTGTGGAACAAGTAAAACATTTCAGCTATTTAGGCACGATTTTTACTGAAGATGGTAAATTAAATACAGAAATAGACAACAGAATCAGCAAAGCTGGTATGGTGGGAAGTCAATTGAATAAATTCATATGGAATAAGAGAGAAATTAGTCGGAACACTAAATTAGCTGTATACAAGACAGTGTTCAAACCAATTTTAACTTATGGATCTGAGAGCTGGGTCAGAAGTAAAACACTTGACCAAAGACTAGAGACCGTAGATAGGAGAGTCCTGAGAAAGATTATAGGTGTGAACAGATGGCATCAATGGCAATATCATATTAAAAATGAGGATATTAGGAAAGAACTTGACATTGTCAGCATCCAGGAATGCGTTAGCAGAGCTAATCTCAGGTGGTATGGTCACTTAAACAGAATGGGCAAGGAAAGATTAGCAAAACAAGTGTTCTCTGCCAGGTTGGCAGCAAAACGACCCAGAGGAAGACCAAGATATAGTTGGATTGATACGGTACAAAGTGCTTTAGACGATAGAAATATAAGATCTGATGTTGGAGTGTTGACAAGTAACAGACTGATTTGGAGGAAAATTGTAGATAGGAAATTAATAATGATGTAATTTTTTTCATGTAGTGCTATCATATCCTGTACACCCCTTGAGGGTACTTGGCAGGAATTTGATAATTTGATGATGATGATACTCAGTTTTATCGATTTCAAGGGATACAGACAACATTTTGGCTTCAAACAGCTGTATAAAACAAACTACTTGATAGAATGACTTGCAATTTCACATGGATGCTTACTGACATATGTACTACCAACTTAGAAAAAAAAAAATCTTGCCAATAGTGTTGCCATCTATGGTCGAAGCCGAGAACTTTTCAGACCACCCTTGTAGATGCATCCAATTTACCACTGAGATCGAAAACAATAACTCTTCCTTTTCTGAACATGCTTATCACACATCTTCCATCAGGTTGTCTTTCCTTCAGTCTACTTAAACCTACACATACATTGAAAACCAAAATGAGATCACTTTCAAAAATAGAACTCTGACAATTTGCTTTGATTAATAGGCTCTGAAAAATAAGTTTAAAATAATATCAAATATTCATAAAGAACAGCTATAACAGAAAAACAATCAACCAAATCTTTCACAAAAATGCTGCCAAAGATTAAAATAAAAAAAAGATTACAAAAAAGGGCAATAGCCATTTCTTAACAATAAAAGAATATCTGAGAAAATAGAACACCGAGAAATACAACATTAAGGTGATAATCAAACCACAGACAAAATTAAAAAAACCCACTAAGCTCTCCTATCGATCCTCTTTTCCCCCTGCCTACCCAGGGGTATATTAAATCTAGTGTGCCTGTAATTTATCCTACATCTGGGAAACAAGGTGCACAATCCCAATAAGAAAGGAAGAACACTCTCCATTAAATTTCAAAAATATGAAAAATTATGCTTTTCCAATCATGCACTTTAAACATGCCATAGAATTGATAAACACACCTGTCCTTATCCCATACCAAAACTCAGTATGAAAGAAAATTCAAAGAAGCCTGTGAGATACTAATCCTTCATCCCCATCTCAACAAAAATGATGGAATCGAAAAGTCTGGAAAGTTCATCTACAAGCCATAAAGCATCTAGGAATTAAACAGCAAAAGAACAGGATGAAGAATTCCAAAAACCTCTAAGTCCAGTTTCAATGTACAGGGTGGTTCAAAATTCAATGTACAAACTTTAAGGAGAGGTAGAGAACATCAAAATCAACCATATTCACATAGGAAAGCATGACCAAAAACGCCACAGGAAGGTACTAACAAGGACACAAAGATACAGAAATAACACAAGGCAATAAGTAGTATAAAAAACTTTATTAGGTGTAACTGAACAGTTCAATAGTAGTTGGATACATAATATGGTCAACGAGATGCATGTCTACCATCTCAGCATTCGTAAAATGACTTGTGTTCTTCATACGATGTCGAAAGCTTGAACGAGGAAGCCCCAATTGCTCATCTGGAGCACTGGCGAACAGCGCCACCTACCACTTTTGGGTGGCGTTTCCGTCATGCCTTCCTATGTGAATATGGTTGATTTTGATGTTCTCTACCTCCCCTCAAAGTTTGTATGTGGAATTTTGAACCATCCTGTATATAGATCAATTCAAAACCAACAATAAACAAACTAGAAATAGCAAGACTGTAGGGACTAACTAATAGCAATTGATGTAGATCCTTTATTTAAGTGTTTAATTATTATTTTTTACTATTTAAAATTTGCTCCTCTTTTTCTTTTCCTCACTAGAAGTCAGGCTAAGATAAATAAATGCACTGAGCAATTATGCTGCATCTTATTAAAATATATTGGGATGTAGCTTGTGTCCTGGCATATGTATATATATGTATTTCTGATGACCTTGATATAAAGGTTGAAATTATTTTACCTTAGTTTTAAAGTAAAGTAATTGCCCTAAAATGAAAGTTTGCTCCATAATTCTCCACAATGAATTTTTTTTTTTGTATGTTATCTAGTTGATCTGCCTGTTTTGCAGGAGGAAAAAAATCAAGTTTCTTAGTGATAAACCTATCTACCTCCAGAGAGGATCAGCTAACTCACCTCCAACTGAGATTTGAGGTGAGTCATCCACTAAACTTTAAATGCCTTCCTGCCACCTGAACAAATAACACAGATGAATCCATTTATCACTGAGATTGAAACAATAACTCTTCCTTTTCTGGACATACTTAATACACAGTCTTTCCTTTACAGTCTACTATAAACCTACACACACAATTCCAGTCATCACAATTAGAATCAAATTCAGGATTTTTTCAACTGAAAGGCACATCTTCTAGCTGCACTACAGAGGTGCAGGTAAATATGCTGTAAACTGGAAACAAAAAATTCAATACCATTACAAACTACACTGCTTGGAAAGAGGTCAATGGAAACCACACTGTCAGTAACAAACAGCCATGGTACCAACTTTAATAAGATGAAGGACCTCCTTTCGCTGCAGCAATCCTACAGGGCATGCTTTTCACAAGTGTACGATAGGGATCGATGGGAATTTTAGACCATTCTTCCTATAGAAATGTAATGAGGTCCTGGACTGTTGTGAAGCAGATGTCTCTTGACCTCAGCTGATGCACTTGGTATGGTATCACACAGATGTTCAATAAGGTTGGGATCAGGGCACTGTGGAGGCTAGTGAAGTGTAGTGACATTCATGTCCACAAACCATGCAGTTATCAGCCTTATAACAGTGCATTGTCTTGCTGAAAGAGACAATGGTCAGTTCCATAGAAATGCAACAAGATAGAAAGCACTGCATTATCCAGACTATTCAGATACCTCTCAGAGTTCAATGTTTGTGGCATGGCACCACAAAAAGAGGTCTGAGGCAAAACTAGGAAAAACAGGACAATACCATCACACTACTACCTCCGAATTTCATAGTTGAGATTACACATTGTCTGGTAAGAGACATTCACTAGGCATCTGCCACACCCATTCATCTGTTCAGTAGAGAGAGTGCAGCGTGATTTGTTGCTCAATAACACAGCTTTCCAAGCTTCCATGCCTCACTGTGCATGCTGTTTCCACCACTAAAGATGACAATGCATGTTGTTTCAGGTGATGTGGGGCTTGCATATTGCAATTATACTATGGAAATCCATACTGTGAGCCTTGCTTCTGAATGTTTTTGTGCAGATTCGTGTTCCAGTTGATGCCCGGAATCTACATCAACGTGTTGGCTGATGAATATCAGATATTACATATTCTCCTTTGTAGCACGCTACAGTCATGTTTGGTGAGTGTGGTGGTTTGTCTACTGCAGGTAGCAGTTGACTACCCGTGCTTCCATCTCGGTATGATATCAATGATTGTTGATCCGGGATACCCAATTTGTTGATCAGATAAGCCTGCAACATGGCATCCTATCACAATGCCTCTTTTAAAGTTGTGAATTCCCTTCTCACAGCAATTTCACTCAGGCACAGCTGCACTGACTTGGGAGCATCATATTCTTCCAATTTATAGCAGTTACAAATACGTAACTCGTTACTTGGCATGATGCACCTTGCTATGGGGGTGTTGTCAACTTCTTTCCAAGCACTGTACATTCCATTTGCTGACCTATCAGTCCTGATAGTGCTATGTCAAAAGTCTATTCTCACTACTTGATATGAATCAGAAGAAAAGCAATTAAATTAACTAAAAGGTATTTTTTAACTTTTATTTTATTTTAATTTGCATTAACTAAATTGTGAATCTTATTAAAATACTTTTAAATGGTCATTTTGTTGTACTTACATTTAAAATACTTTTGAATAGTATCAATGCACAGTGAGCTCCTTATATATACCATTTCTTATTGTAATGCCAAAGTATGATAACAGTAAAATGAGGCTGTTTAACTCATCATGCCAAGTTTTTGTTTTTTGTTATTTCACATCAGATCAATTATAACAAAACTGTTCTTTTTTTTTTCTATGTAGAAATTACAAAAACAGATAGGCTAGGGTAATGATTGTTATGTCATTTATTTAGATTTCAGAAAAACTTTTGATAGTATAGCATGTATAAGTATCATGATTAAATTAATATAGATAACAGGAAGAAGTATTTCATGAGGAGTCTTAAGAGCCAGGATATTCTGCTCCTTAGTACAACAAATCAGCTCCAATCATTCCATACACACTATTGACAGAGCATAACAACAAACTGAAAGGATGAACATGCCAAGTTATAACATTGTACAGCTGATGAGGATGAAGTGATTGTCTTGTAACCTTGATAACCACTGATACTATACAATAAAAATCAAATAATTATTTTGATTAAAACTTCAGCTCAATATATAAAACTGTGAGAACTTTAGTCTCTTAACTGCAATTAAAGAAAATCTAAATGTTTACCTTAAAGAATTGAGCTAGTGCTTTTGCACCTTCATTTTCCAATCTATTTCTGCCACATTCAAATTTCTTGAGTGTAAGTGGAAAGCCTGCATTTTTGCTATTTGTCAAGCAATCAGTTAAAGTTTCAGCAAGCATCTAGATGATGATAAAATGCAAAATTTTAATCAAAAAGAAATGAAAACCAAATGCACTTTTCATAAATTTCTATCTAAAACTGAATATAATTATAGTGTATACAAACACATCTTGGTAAAAATGCACAAAATAGACATTGATGCTTGTCTAGCATGATAAGTAGGAAAGCGACTGATAGATAATAGGAGGAAATGTTTAAAGAAGTCTTCTAAAAGCCATGTGGTTATAGATTTGGTTGACTAGTTGATTTATTGTTTACAGCTGCAAGGACAACAAATATACGGGAATAAAAAGGCGTTAGCGGATAGCGGAGGACAACAAATGTCATACCATGACATAGCAAAGGTTTCAGAGGACACAGGGTATTAATAAATAGTGATAAAGAGATGAAATCTTATGTACAAAAAATTAAGTTAAACCATGCATTATCTACACATAACTAGAAATTAAAATCAAATATGTTTGTATAAATTTGTTCTTTGTAAAAAGTTAAAAATATCATGCAATTTGTCCAAGTCTGATAATATTGGCCAGAGTGTATATAGTTGTCAGATGAGTAAAAATTTCATTCCTCTCTCTCTCATGTGATATATAATAAATTTAGTTTAATCCTTTATCCAAGTGTGAGCAAACAAAGTTTGCACCTGAAAGTATCTTCAGGACTGGGGTAAGGTGGTACAACACCAGAGCAACTCATTGCAAAGGTGGAGCAAGCTACCAACACTCCTGTCTCAGTATCTCCTATAATGCAAAACACATCTCCTTGCAGATATGTCTAATGTTATGCATTAATGGAAGGACCACTACCCAGACTAGTTTAGACTTTTATTGAGGTCTCTTCAGTGGGAGCCAGGCCCCACTGTTCCACCTTTGCAACGAGTTGCCCTAGTGTTGTACCACCTTACCCCAGTCCTGAAGATACTTTCAGGAGCAAACTTTGTTTGCTCACTTGGATAAAGGATTAAACTAAATTTATTATACTCTAACCAAGTGAAAAATAAACTTGCAACATCTTTCTCTAAATCCAGAGTAATTTATTAAAAAAGGGTGGCACACCATTTGGCAACTCTTATAGGTAGAGATGACCTGCTAATGCTTCTGCCTGGTATCTCAACTTGGGCCTGGCTCCCACTGAAGAGACCTGTTTGCAGCGGCCCCGAGAGAAAGCTCCATGTTCCAGTCCTTCTTCAAACCTGTTCCAGCAGATTCCAGCAACAGTTTAGGTGAACCGAAAAGAGAGCTCCGATTGAAGTCGTGCCTTGGTAAGATTCCTTTGTTCTTTTTTGTGGTTTTTTTTTTTTTTAGGCCTATACACAGCATTCTGCTACTTTATAGGAAAGGAATAGACTATCCTTGGAAAGTCTTCTTCCTTTCTTTGTTTAAGTAATGTCTTCGGTTTTGCCGAGGGTAAGAACCCTCGGGTTCGAAATTGATGCTAATATTGAGAAGCGGACGTTTGCGACGACTATAATTAACTATGTTGGGGCCGACAACATTTCTGGCTTTACCCCTTACGGGGGGGGGGAGGTTTCAAGTTGTATGTACTAACGTTGCAACTAGAGAAAAATTACTGACAGGAGTCGAGTGCCAGGGAAAAGTTTTTCATCCTTTTGTGGTAGGAAGTCTTTCCAAAAGTGTAAGAATAGATCGCTTCCCACTAGAATATCTCGAAGAAGACACTGACATCATAACTAAAGTCTTCTCGAAATGGGGAGCAGTGCGTGATATAAAAATTGGCACGGACGCTGACTTCCCTCAGTGGAAGTCAGGTGAAGTCACCTTTTCCATCATGATGAAGGCAGAAATTCCGAATTTTGTCAAGATAGGATCGGCCAGGGTAATGGTCAGCTACCCTGGTGTAAAGCGACAGTGTTTTAAGTGCGGTGCCCTCACGCATCTCGGGGCTCAGTGCCCGAAAATGAAATGCAGGAACTGCCTGACAGCGGGCCATACATTGCAGAATTGCCAGTCGGCCTGCTTAAAATGTGGTAAAACAGACCATAAAGTGGACACCTGTCCAAGTAGAAACCATGCAGAAAGAGTGGGAGGTACTATTACGCCCAACACTGCAACACCGGAAAACAATATCAGTGGCATGGAGCAGAACGACTTCCCAACCCTGGAGGCTGCACATGAAAGGGCAGCAACAAAGAATCACACCGCCACATCGCAAAAGGAAGTAACAGAGAAACCGACAGACAAAATTGTAGAAGCAGCCAGGAAAGACACAAAGCATGAGGAGCCAGCCAACGACCAAACCACCACCACAGAAAATAAACAGAAACACCAGCAGGAAGGTCCTATCATGGTAGTTGAAGAAATAACAGAAGAAGAAACAGTAGAAATGGAAATTCATAGCGAAGAAACCACACAAAAAAGGCCAGGCAGCCCTGAAGAAGGTAATGTAAAAAAACCAAAACCAGGGAGTCCGGGCATAGCTGAACCTGGAAAGGTAATAGCAGAACCCACAAAGTACCCTTATGCAAAAGCCAATGCGACAATACTACATCTACTAAAAGACTTCCCCGAGGAAGAGAAGGCTTTACGAAATGGTATAGAAGCATTCGGGGATATCCTACTTATCCTCACAGGGAAAAACGGGCCTAAAGTGGTAAGCGCAGAGTGGAACGATATGTTTGTTGAAGACATAGACGAAATCACTCCAGAACAAATCGAAGAATTTATTGATGCAAAGGATGACGCAGGAGCAGCATTGTACAGAGGCCTAGGAATGTTAAACTACTCCCGCGGAGAAAAGTTAGCAGATCACATCCTCAAAACCCACAACAACAGAAAGCAGGAGGATGTAAGCCTTGCTTAACAGGCAGACAAGTCAGTAGATTCGTCGTACTGAGCGACCAGACTCGGGGGGAAAAAAAAAAAAAAAAAAAAAAAAAAATCCCCTTTTTCTCTTTCCATTTCACATTAGAATTTTTGTTATGAAAAGGTATTTGTCTATTCCACAGGAGGGGGTACCCTGAGAACCTGGGCTGCGAAGGCCTACATCGAGGCGGTGCAGCTCCTTGTGAGTTGCATCACTCAGGCCAGGCTCTTCCCCCGCTCTTCTGGTCATTCAGTTTGAAATTCCGAAATTCACCTAGTTTCTTATTTCTTTGGTTCTGTCTTACAAATTGTTATATGTACGTTTTAATGTTATTTACCAGTTTCCTTTTTCATGTGTTGCTTCTTTCATTTGTTTTTCCCCCGCTTTCCTCGGGCGGTCATCTGAAGAGGTGACCGACCGAGGAAAGCTGAAAAGAACGGATGGAGGGAGATAATGTCGGAGATCTGCTTGGTGCTGACATTTAAGTCAGGCCAAGTAGATCGACTGAGGCCTCTTTTAACTATCTACTACTATCCACTCTACCTTTCTCCTCCTCTCTCACTATCAAGCTGACTCTCAGCACAACTTTTTTAAATCTAAAGAGGCCAGTGATGAAAGGCATGAACTCCCATTCGACCTCAATAAAGGTCGAAACTAGTCTGGGTAGTGGCCCTTCCCTTAATGCATAACATTAGACATATCCGCAAGGAGATGTGTTTTGCATTATAGGAGATACTGAGACATGAGTGTTGGTAGCTCACTCACCTTTGCAATGAGTTGCCCTGGTGTTGTACCACCTTATCCCAGTCCTGAAGATACTTTCAGGTGCAAACTTTGTTTGCTCACACTTGGATAAAGGATTAAACTAAATTTATTATACTCTAACCGAGTGAAAAATAAACTTTCAACATCTCTCATGTGAAGTGCTTGCACTTCACCAGAATATGACAAATGGTGAGACACATGTTGCATTTTTGCACATAGGTAGGTCTTCAGTCCTCAGTAAATAAGAATGTGTAAGATGAAAGCCACCTCCTCTCTTTTGTTTCTACATTGACTAGACTCTCAATGCTTAATTTCTGGCTTAATCTAATGCAATTTGTTTGTCGGTGCTTCTTGCAATGATGACTGCCATTGGATAATTAGCTGTCATCTCAAACTGTATGTAGATTGTATATGGTACTGTCAAACAGCAAAGAGAAAAAAATGCAAGCTGATTTATCAGATGTATCTGCAATCTCATTTCCCTTAATTTCAGTATGGCTGGGAATCCAGCACAACTGAATATCAAGATCAAGAGTTTTCATTTTGTATGACAGTTGTAAAACCTCACAAAGCACAGGATGTTAATTATACATGTGATGAAAGGAGAAAGGAGATGAAAGAGGATGAAAGGAGAGGAAATGGCCTGAAAAGAACTTAACGCTTATAAATTACACACTTTCAATTTTCTTTTATATGCACATGGACAAACTGAATGGCATGCACCTCTGCTGAATAATTACTGCAATCAGGTAGGATCTAGTTGGAGAGAGTAATATCAGGAAACACAGCAGTGCAGTAACAGAAGTCTCTGATCTTGAACCATCAGTAAAGATAGGCAAGAAATCAAAAGTGGGATGCTCGGTGTGCATTGAACAATTGCAGGCAGACAGAATGTATGAGATTTCTGTAACAGATAAAGTGAGAGGTTGCAAGTTCATGGAGAATGAACCTGCCATGAAAGAATGTTATGTATGGTGCAGGTAATGTTGTCAACATTCATGCCAATAGTTTGCATAATCTCTTTCACTCACATACCAAACAGATGAATGGCAGTCTGACATGTGATATTGTGCTTTATAAAGCTCCACATAGGATGATCTGGAAGAAAATATTTTTAGGGCATAGTTAAGAGACTACTATTTTCATATAAGTGACAGAGCACGTTCATTTGCTTCAACATAAAAACTTTGGATGAGTATGAGTGATGTGTGAAAAGCACCAATAGCTATTTGTATACTCTAATGATGAGCAACTATCATAACATGCTCTTCCTTGCAGAACTGTGGACTTGTGACCCACAATTAAGATTTGACTGTACAAATGCAAAATAAAGTTGGAACAAGGAACATCAATTAGCATCCCATTCTGTAGAGGATAGAGTGAAGGATATTCAATGCTTTTTTTTTTTGCACTTTTCCCTAAGCTGACGAACGTATATAAGGAGTTTGTGAAGTATAGATAACCAATGTCCATTTCTTCCTAATGTATTGGATACTAGAAAAATATCCAATACATTATCTGATGTGTTAGGATCAGTTGGTAAATTTAATTTACTTTCAGTGGACCCTGAAGTATCTATTTTTTTTCTGTCTGATGGTTTATCTTTAAGTGATATTCTTGCTACAGTTTTTTTCACAAGTGGGTTCTCATCAAAGGGAACGTCTACGCGGTTAGCCTAATGGCTTTGCGCTTTGCAACCATATGCCCGGGAAAGGAGTGTCCTAGGTTCGATTCCCGTCAACGACGTGAGGAGCTCAAGGATCTTCCTCAGCCATAGCCAAGTTAGCCGGTCTTGGGCGTGGACAACAGGATTTTTTCCGCCAGTTTATCTGGTGTTTTTCATCCCGCAAGCAGGCAAACCGGTCCGAGGACACACACGGATTACAGTCAGGAATACTGACCCAGCCATAGGTCTGATTCATCAGCCTATGCCAGTTCCAGAGCCCGGATAAAATTTGGGGAGACTAGATAGTACCGTGAACTCCTGTAAAAAGGGGTAACGCTGTATCATCACACGGAATTCATTTATTTATCAAAGGGAACCATTTTTGAAGTTGTTTCTGGAGTGGGACCATAGGGTCATGCAACTGAAGCACTCCTGATCAAAAAGTTTAGGTATGGTGAAATTATTAGTTGATGGTATAGACATAGGAGTTTGAGATGCTATTGACATTTTCTTAGCTGCCACCTTCTAAGCCTAAGAGGATCTCAGGAGAGGTGTGGTGATGGCTAACTTCCTGTTCACATCCTGTATTTTACTCTATTTAACTCTTTTGTATTTCTTTTTCATCTTTTGACTTCTGACACGAACCAGAGTAAGTTGGATGATCTCTTCCAATGTTTGACACATTTAGCATTCTTTACAAAGCAAGGTTTGTTATTATGCTCTTTACTACCACATTGAACACAGATAAATAGAACCACAACAGGCAGTCTGACATTTAAAGCATCTCAGTAGATTAGGGATGTATAGCCTAACAGGAAGTTGAGAAACACAGCTTTTACAGATGTCAGAGGCTTACGTGTATCAAAAGTAAGGATGATGTTCCTGGTCTGAACCAGGTGACCATCCATATGTATCATGATGCAACTTACACCCTTCACTCACTGATCTCTAAGCTCTGAACATATCTCCTCATCAGGAACATCAAGGAGATTCCATTCTGATATCACTCCTCTACAAGAATTGAGTGTTTTATGACACATTACTCTGATTCCACCCATTGATTTGCTCTCAGCAATTTCTCAGAATGTTGCTGACATGATGTTTCCTCAAGTATATCACCAGAACGTGGTTTCTTAGCAGTTTGGGGGAGATCCTACCAATCCTTCTAAATCCTTCTGAATAAAGAAGGATGACATTTTTCTTATTGGCTTTTGTTGCACGGATGATCAGAAACACTGATACATAAAGCAAATAAAAGTTCATCATCTCTCAAATGTGAACTGTAGACTAAAATGCACAAACATTATTCAAGAAAAAAATGAAAGAGTTTGAGAACAGGAATCAAAACTAGAGATTCAATGTAAAAGCCCTGAAGAAAACACTGACTGATTCAGCCAGAGAGGGCATGTGGTGATGTTGTCTGCAAGGATAGAAAAATCAGAACTTCATGATGGACACAGGAAGTTAAAGAAGCAGTGAAGGAAAAGAAGAAAACATATCAAAAGTTCCTGGCAAATAAATCAGCTTGTGCCATTAGAGAATACAGAGGCAAATGTAAAAAAAAGCTAAAACACTGTGTAAACCTTGTTAAACAAAAGTTATGGCAAAACTTTGGTAAGAACACAGAAAATAAATATCAAGACGGTGGCAAAAGATTGTTGAAGAAGCTCAGAAATGTGCTGTAAAAGGAAATAGAGATGCTAAAGGTGACATGAAAACTGGAGAAAAAAGATATCCTTCAAGTATGGAGTAATTACTTTGAAAAATTGCTAAATGAAACAAGCAGTGATAGAGGAGTGGTAAAAACACTCAACAGGCATGCAGTCAGGAATACATATCCATACTTGAAGTAGAAAAAGCCAACAAAGGTCTGAAATATGGAAAGGCAGCAGGAGTAGATGATATTCGACCAGAAATGCTCAAGTATGGAGGTATAAAAGTCCTACAGTGGCTGCACTGCATAGTTCAGAAGGCCTGGACAGAGGGACAAATTCCAGATGATTGGAGTAGAGCTCTCCAAGTACCCATATACAAAAAGAGAAATAAAATTGAATGAGAGAATTACAGAGCTATTTCTCTAATGGTAAGATTTACGCAAGTACACTTGAGAAACGGTTGAGAAGAATTGTGGAAGAAAGGCTTGGTGAAAAACAAACTGGATTCAGGCCAAATAGAGGCTGTCAGGATCAGATCTTCACTTTATGTCAAACAGTTGAGAAATCATGGGAATATAACAAAGATCTGTATTTAAGTTTTGTAGATCTGGAAAAGGCATAGGACAAGGTGCCAAGAGAGAAGCTATTCAAAACACTACAGTGTATGGTGTATTACATCAAGCAATACTTAGTCTTTATTTGAGTTGTAAGTCAGCATTTAGAATTGAAGGAAGGAAGCAGAGAAAGATGGTTTAATGTCCCATCTGGGGTCAGACAAGGATGTACATTATCTCCTCTGTTATTCATTATCTATATGGATCACATTATGAAGCAAAGTGGTATTAAACCTGATTTCAAAATTGGGGATATTAATCTCAGCTCTTCGCTTTATGCAGACGATGTTATATTTCTAAATAAATCTGCTAGAAGTCTGCAAGATTCCCTAAATTGAATAACTGTTGTAACAGATATGGTATGAAGGTCAGCAATAACAAGGCAAAAACAATGAAAATAGGCAGAAGCAATGAAAATATCAACTGCATTGTGAATGGAGATCGTATAGAACAAGTAAAATATTTCAGCTACTTAGGCATGATTTTTAGTGAAGATGGTAAATTAAATATGGAAATAGACAACAGAATCAACAAAAGCTGGTATGGTAGGAAGTCAACCGAATAAATTTATATGGAATAAGAGAGAAATTAGGGAAAACACTAAATTAGCTGTATACAAGACAATGTTCAACCCAATTTTAACTTACAGATCTGGGTCAGAAGTAAAACACTTCACCAAAGACTAGAGACTGCAGAATCCTGAGAAAGATTAGGGGCATAAACAGATAGCATCGATGGCAATATCATATTAAAAACGAGGATATTAGGAAAGAACTTGACATTGTCAGAATCCAGGAATGTGTTAGCAGAGCTAATCTCAGGTGGTAAGGTCATTTAGAATGTGAGAGGAAAGATTAACAAAAAATGTGCTCTCTCAGGTTGGCTGGAAAAAGACCCAGAGGAAGACCAAGATAAAGGCAGATTGATACAGTAAAATGCCGTAGAACAGCACTTCCTAAACTGTGGGCCACAACCCCCTTAGAGGCCATTAGTTTTGTTGAGGGGGCCCGTGAAATAATGAAAACATTTGTACTGCAAATGTACAATAACAATATATCTATCTATATAAAAATATAAGATAATGTGCCATGTCAAATATGTATGTAAATAATAAAGTAAATAATAAAGCACGTAAAAACACAGTGATATCTTTAATTAGTAAAAGGACAGATATTTCATACTAAAATGAATAGTACATCTTCAGTGTCTGTAACAGTAATAGGAATGGAATACAAGCAAAATGTTTGGTGGATCACCCATTAAAATACAATTGTTACTGCGTGCTAGGAAATAATAGAAATAACAAATTTAATCTATTAAGATAAATGGTTTTTTACATAAGATAAAAGTCTCCCAGATCTTTGAGAGAGAGACATACAGTCATTTCTATTTAAATTCGGTCGGTGTAAGATAGTTTCACAACTTTCTTTGAATAAGCGTTCGTATTTGAATCTACATCTATGGAGGAGAACTGCTTTATCCCACTGGACACTATGAGTAGAGTCAATATTGTGTGCACCAGACCAGACTTCAGAGGTTTGTTATAATCAATATAATATTGATGTTCTTTTATTCTTTTTTCCAAAGAACAGCCAGTTTGTCCAAAATTGAGACATCGCATTTGCAAGGTATTTAGTAAATGCCAGCCAAAGATAGAGAAGGCAGTTTATCCTTTGTAGAAGGTAATAAAGAAGAAATTTTGTTGATAGGAATATATGTTGGAATCAATTGATACTTTTTCAGAATTCTACCTATAGGTTCTGAGATTCTGGAATGTACGGAATAGGAACTCTGCGGACTGTTGAAGAAACTGTAGGTGTTGGAACATAAGAGTCAAGTATCTGGTGGATTTGATTGGAGTTGTCATCATTTGATTCCATTAACTTTTTAATGATGGAAAGTTCTTGTTGAAAGATTATTGGGGAAGAGCAAACTTTATGTGCTCTATGAATCAGAGATTTAAGAATGCCAAATTTTTGAGACTTGTGGTGCACAGACTTTTTGTGAATGTATCTGCCAGTAAATGTGGGTTTTCAAAAGATGCTTGTAGATAAGGTACCAGAAGACGTTCTAGTAAGGAGTATGTCCAAAAATGGTAAAGTACCAGAGTTTTCTTTTTCCATAGTGAATTGGATGCGTGGGTGAAGGTTATTTATCCGTTGTAGAAAAGTGGAAAGTTCATCTTTGGTGTGTGGCCAAACAGCAAAAACATCATCGACGTAACGGTACCCAAGAGATGGTTGCGGATGAATAGATGAGAACACAGTATCTTCGAATTGTTTCAAATAGTAGTTTGCCAAAGGTGGAGATAGAAGGCTACCAATGGCAGTACCTTCAATTTGTTTGTAGATTTTGTTTTTCTAACTGAAATAACCTGAGTGGATGATACATTTGGATATCATTGCGATATCTGGAGGGTAATCTTCATATAAAGAATTGACTGTGTCAGTTAATGGGATATTGGTGAACAGAGAAATGATGTCAAAACTGACAATATTTCAGAATTTGTAATTTTAATATCTTTGATTTTTTCAAGAAAATCTGTTGAGTTTTTTATATAGGATCTGGAATGACCAGTGAGAGCACTTAAGGAACATGATAATACTTTTGCAATCCGATAAGTTGGCGAATCAATGCAATTTACAATAGGTCGTACAGGACAGCCTTCTTTATGGATTTTTGGGAGTTCCATAAAGACGAGAAGTTCTTCCAAAGCAGGTGTGTATTTTATCCACGTAGTTAGGATCCCAACTTATAACCTCATCAAGTAATTTATTTAGTTATTTAATTTGTGAATTAGTAGGATTACATGTGATCTCTTGGTAGGTCACAGTGTCTTCTAATAGGCTGGATACTTTTGTCTCATAGTCAGTATTATTCATGATTACAATAGCTTTTCCTTTATCGGCCTTAGAAATGGATATTGTATTATCTTTTCTTAAAGAAGTTAGACCTTTAATTTCAACATTTGATAAATTGCATGGAGGTAATTTGCTTTTGAATAACGAGGTCGCAACTTCAAAACGTAGTTTGTTGGCATCTTTGCTAGGAAGTCCTGATAGATTGCGTTCTATATTATGTAAGAAATCAAAATAAGGAACGCATGAAGGAATAACAGCAAAATCAAGGCCCTTTGCTAAAGCACTGGTTTCAGCGGTGGATAATGGGCGGTTGGAAATGTTTACAATCCATTTATTTGTAGGCGTACTGTCAGAGGTAAGGTTTGGCAAACTACTATTTCAAGCAATTCGAAGATACCATGTTCTCATCCATTCATCCTCAACCATCTCTTTGGTACCATTACGTCGATGATGTTTTTGCTGTTTGGCCACACACTGAAGATGAACTTTCCACTTTTCTACAACGGATAAATAACCTTCACCCACACAATATCCAATTCACTATGGAAAAAGAAAACCCTGGTACTTTACCATTTTTGGACATACTCCTTACTAGAACGTCTTCTGGTACCTTATCTACAAGCGTCTTTCGAAAACCCACATTTACTGGCAGAAACATTCACAAAAAGTCTACGCACCACAGGTTTCAAAAATTTGGCATTCTTAAATCTCTAATTCATAGAGGAACATAAAGTTTGCTCTTCCCCATTAATCTTACAACAAGAAGTTTCCATCATTAAAAAGTTATGGAATCAAATGATGACAACGCCAATCAAATCCAACAGATACTTGACTCTTATGTTCCAACACCTACAGTTTCTTCAACAGTCTGCAGAGTTCCTATTCTGTACATTCCAGAATCTCAGAACCTATAGGTAGAATTCTGAAAAGGTATCAACTGATTCCAACATATATTCCTATCAACAAAATTTCTTCTTTATTACCTTCTACAAAGGATAAACTGCCTTCTCTATCTTTGGCTGACATTTACCAAATACCTTGCAAATGCGATGTCTCTTATTTTGGACAAACTGGCCGTTCTTTGGAAAAAAGAATAAAAGAACATCAATATTATATTGATTATAACAAACCTCTGAAGTCGGGTCTGGCTCACACAGTATCGACTCTACTCATAGTGTCCAGTGGAATAAAGCAGTTCTCCTCCATAGATGCAGATTTAAATATGAACGCTTGTTCAAAGAAATTTGTGAAACTATCTTACACCAACCGAATTTAAATAGAAATAACTGTATGTCTCTCTCTCTCAAAGATCTGGGAGACTTTTATCTTATGTAAAAAACCATTTATCTTAATAGATTAAATTTGTTATTTCTATTATTTCCTAGCACGCGGTAACAATTGTATTTTAATAGGTGATCCACTGAATATTTTGCTTGCATTCCATTCCTATTACTGTTACAGATACTGAAGATGTACTCTTCATTTTAGTACGAAATATCTGTCCTTTTACTAATTAAAGATATCACGGTGTTTTACGTGTTGCTTTATTATTTAATTACTATGCCACAGGTTCCACTAAAAATCAAATATGTATGCAAGATGCTAAAAGTGTAATATTTGCATTTGATTTTTGCAATATTCACTGTGTATGTTTTGTATTGAATATAAATACAATAAATATTATAATATATGTCTGTATTAGGATTTTTTTTTTCGATTGAGGCCTTGAAATATTTTAATTTTTCCAAAGGGGCCTTTACATCCATAAGTTTGGGAAACACCTGGTAACCGCACTTGAAAAAGCTCAAGAAGCCAGTCATGCAACTGCAGAAATTGTTGCTAAAAAAAATGAAATCTCACACAATTGCAGAATCTGTAATTCTGCCAGCATGCTGTAAAATTGTTAATATCATGTTTGGCGAGGAATATAAAAAGGAGATTTTAAAAATTCCTATGTCAGATAACACCATCTATCGACATATTCCGGATTTGGCCAAAGATATTGAGTTGCACGTGGTATCTCACATTAAAGAAGCAGATATATTTGCTATTCAGTTGGAGAAATCAACGGATGTAACTTGTAAAGCTCAACTTCTAGCCTTCAGTATATTTATTTAGAAGGATGATATTATAGAACAGTTTTTATTTTGTCGACCACTCCCGGAAACAACGATATTTTTTGATGTTGTTGATAATTACTTTAATTGATATAACTTGTCTTGAGATTCTTGCGTCAGTATTTGCACGGATGGTGCCCGCTCGATGTCAGGAAATGTAAAAGGATTTATTACACTGATTCAAAATAAGAATCCTAGAATTATTTTTATGCATTGTTTTCTCCACAGAGAAGTACTAGCATCAAAATCATTGGTACCTGAGCTTAAAAAATTACTAGATGAGACTATCAAAATTGTCGATTATATAAAAGCCAGGCCATTACAATCGAGATTGTTTGCAGCACTATGCTCCTCAATGGAAGCTTCTTACACGCAGTTGTTAATACATACAGAAGATGGTTATCTCATGAACGAGTTTTATCAAAATTTTATGAACTAAAAGAGGAAATTCTAATGTTTTTTGACAATTCAACAATCTGAGGTATCAGATTTTCTTAGCGACGAGCTTTGATGCAGTAAGGTTGCATTTCTTGCTGATTTATTTCAAACTTTAAATACATTTAATAAAAGTATGTAGGGAGAAAGTGAAAACATTCTTACTTCCACTGACAAAATTAACGCATTCAAGGAAAAACTAATGCTTTGGGAGAAAGAATCAGAAAAGAAAATGCAGTAAATGTTTGAATGAAAAAGTGCGAACTGAATGAAAATGTAATAGATCTAATTTTACAAACCTTAAGATTACTAAATACAAATATTGAAAAACATTTCCCCTCACTTGACATATCATCCTTCTGGATAAGAAATCCATTTGTCTTAAGTGAGTGTAAATTAGGAAATTTAAAGATTACAGAAGAGGATGAATTAAAAGATATAAGAAATGACAGAGATTTAAAACTAAAACATTCAACAATAGATACTACTTCGTTTTGGTTATCTCTAAAAAGTGAATTTCCCAATATTACCAAAAAAGCAATAGAAGAACTTCTTCCATTCTCCAAGTCATATATGTGCGAATCAAGCTTTTCTGCAACGAATATTATTAAGAACAAAAATAGATCGTGGCTGGAAGCCTTGAAAGATGATTTAAGAGTGTATATTATTTAATACATTTAATATTCATTTGAAAAAAATCAATAAAAATTTTAAAAAAATAATTTTGAGTATTGTTTTTCTTACTCAAAATGTCAAAAATATAATTTAAATTTTTTTGGAGCAAAAAGAATAAGTAATTACTATTATTAATATCTTGTGTGTGTAAATCAATCAAAATTATGCCTATATTCTGCCAGATCGTCAAAAAAATTAAAATATATTTTTAGTGTGTTGCAGAATTTTAATAATTAGTCTAGGTGTGCCATATTATGAAAAAGGTTGAAAATCACTGCCTTAGAAGATGGAAATAGAAGATCTGATAATGTTGGAGTCTTGACAGGTAACAGACTGATTTGGAGAAAAATCATAGACAGGAAGTTAATAATGATGTAAATTTTACATCTAGTACTATCAATATCTTGTACACCCAGGGTACATGGTAGGAATTTGATGATGATGAGTGATTATAGAAACTTTTGCAATGAAATGAATATCATTTTATAGATGTCTGCGATGAGTGTGATAAAAGGAAGGAAATTTTTTAGGAGTGATGGTTTGTCACTTAACAGATTGGGTACATGGCATTTAGAACATTTATTGATAAAGGATGGTCAAAAAACAGGGAAATGGGATTTGTTAAGGAGGCAGGTGATAGAGTCAGCTGTTAATAATACTAATGTCACTAATTACTGTGAATGTGGGATTAAATATTTCAGAAAAAAATTATGTACAGAGTGGGCTAATTCACACACACACAAGAAGGTTATGAGAGGAAGGGAATATTGCAGTTTATGTATACTAATGTCAGAAGTATTCAGAATAAGCAAGAGGAATTTTGGCATTAGTACAACTTGGTCAAAAATTATAGGAATTAGTGAGACTTGGTTGACTAAGAATGATATAGTTATAAGGATAGAATGTAAGGAATGTGATTTTTTAGGGAGGACAGAATGGGGGGAGGGGATTAATAATGAAAGATGAAGAGTTGAAGCCAAAAAGAGTAGAATTGTCTCAAAAGAGGACAGGTACAAAGGGCAGTTCATCTGAGGCTATTTGGTGTGAGATAGAGATCAGGATGAAATATGTAATTGGTTGCCACTATAATCCAGGGAAGGGGAGAGGGGGGGGTATAAGAGAGAATACAGATGGCGTGCATCAGCAAATTTGGAGTGAAGGGCGAGTAATTATTATGGGGGAGGGATTTTAACTTTTAACTATGGGGACATAGATTAGGAAAAGGAATAGTCACAAGGAAAGAAGGAAACGGAGTTTATACAGTTGTTAAGAGATGATTACCTGAGATAACGTGACGGAAGGGATAAGAAGTTTGAGTGTGTTTGGATCTGGTCGTAGCATTGGGGAACATATCAAAAAACAATTTAGTCACAAAGTCTTCACTTGGAGAAAGCGATCATGTGGTCTTGACCTGGGAGACTATAAGTGCAAAATTTTCTGTTAAGAAGGGATACATATGGAATTTTCAATGGGTGTTTAAGGAAAGCAGTATCAAACTGCACACCCAGAGTCAGGAGGAGTAAGATAGATGAATAATATTAATAAGCAGGAGTTGCAGAAAAAAGAAAAGGTTGTGGAGGAATATAAAGGAAAAGGTGATCAGCATACTCATAAGCAGTATAAGTACAAGCAAGGAGAGACCTGTATGGTAAGGAAGGCCAAAGCTAATTATGAGAGGAAGCCAGCTGATGAATCCAAAAAAATCTTGAGTTCTTTTTCTATGTGGCAAGTAAAAGGAGGAATGATTATGGAAGGATGACTTTAAAAAGTATTGATGGTAGGAAAGTAAGAGAAGTAAATGAAATAGTTGAGTTACTTAGTGATCATTTTATAAAAGTGTACCATCTTGGTTGTGATAGTGCAATGCCGAACATGTCACTGACTGATGAGTCTAGAGATAGAAGAAATAGAGATGCTTAGTATATTGCAGAATCTTAATGCTAACACTGCCATAGGATTAGATGGCATATCGGCCCATGTATTACAAGAATATGCAAGAGAATTAGCACCTCCTCTAACCAAGCTGTTTAATTTACGCCTCAGTTCAGGTAAAGTTTCAACAGAGTAGAAAAGGGAAAATAATTCCACTGCATAAGAGTGTGGTTATTAACAAGGGTGTTAGGACTAGATTTTTTGCTTGGAAGGTGGTGAATTTATGGATTGCACTGTCAGAGGTGGTTGTGTGCTTGGTCTGTGAATAAGTTTAAGGAGAGGTATGATACGTATTGTGTGAATAATGGTTATTGTGTCAATGCATGGTCTCCTGTGATGAGTCTTCTAATTCCACGGAGACACCATCATAATAATAATATTCACAGAAGACTAAAGGATTTCAACGTAACACACAATCAAGACAGAAGTAGCAAATTATAGGCCAATCATATATCAGGAGTGGTGGTTAAGGTTTTGGAGAAATTGATAAAAATTAGAATTCAGGACCGGGTAGACAGAAATGTGATACGTCATAAGGGGAAACATGCCTCAGTAATTACTGAGGCATGCTTTTTTATTTTATTATTTTCTATAATAAAGTGTTATTTTTTCTATAATAAAGTAACAGTGGAGTTGGATAAAGAAAATCCTTACTTGGTGATACTGCTGGACTTTGCATAAATTGGAGCAAATGGGGATGAATCTGAAGCTGGTGATTTGGATTAGAGGGTGGCTGATGGACAGATATCAAAGAGCAGTTTATGGAGGAGCTGAGTCCAGGAAAAGGCAGGTGACTAGCAGTGTACCTCAGAGCTCAGTACTCGGTCCTCTGTTGTTTAATTTGTACATTAATGATAATGAAATAATTTAACATGAAATATCCACTTGTTTGCTGATGATACAAAATTGGGAAAAGCGATAATCAATGAAAGTGATGTAGATATCATGCAGGATGACTTAAATATGCTGATGGTATGGTATGGGCAAAGGTAAATTGGCTGTCAGTTTAATATGGCCAAGTGTACGGTGATATACTGTGGGAGGATTAGCTCACATGCTGTGTACTATATTAATGGAATTGAATTGCAAGAAGTTGATGACGCAAAGGATTTCAGAGTTATTGTGGACAGAGAACTGAAATTTAGAGGACATACTGCAAAGGTGGCCAAAACAGCACATTAAATTACATGGTTGTTGAAAAACACACTGGCAAGCAAGGATAGGAAAGTTATTGTTCTTCTTTATAAGGTCCATCTGGACTATTGCGCACAGATTTGGTCACCTGAATTCTTTGGTGATGAAGTGGTGGTGGAGAGGATCCAGAGGTGAGTGACAAAGATTGTTGCAGGTCTGTGGAATATTTCCTATGAGATCAGATTGAAGATCTGTAGGCTCCAAAAACTAGCTGATAGGCGTAAGAGAGGTTTTATGGGATTGATACTGACGACTTTTTTTCTGTACAATGCAGGAAGGGAGAGAATAAGAGGATATCCCTGTAAATTGTATAAGAGTGTGGTTAACAAGGGTGTTAGGACTAGAATTTTTGCTTGGAAGGTGGTGAATGTATGGAATGCGTTGTCAGAGGTGGTTGTGTGCTTCGTCTGTGAATAAGTTTAAGGAGAGGTATATGATGCGTGATCATACCTCTCCTTAAATTGTGTGAATTTAAGTTTGAATAATGATTAGTGTGTCAATGTATGGTCTCCTGCGATGAGTTTCTAACTCCATGGAGACACTGTTATAGTAATAATATTCACAGAAGACTAAAGGAGCTTAAAAGATCATCAATTTTTGATATGTATCCTCAAGGAGTTTACAGGATACTATAAATACAATTAAGTTTACATCATTACTAATCTCCTGTCATTAAAATTAGTTATCATTTGTCAGCATTCCAGAATTGTCAGATTTTTGACTTCTAGAGCACTTCTAGCTGCACAAATCACCTAGATTTTGGTCTACCTCTGGATCTTTTTGCTGACATCATGTAATCAAACACTTGTTTTGCTAACCTTTCCTCTCACATTCTGTTTACATGAACATACCACCTTAAATTAGCTCTGCTAACAATGTCAAGTTCCCTCCTAATATCTTCATTTTTAATATGATTCTGCCACTGATGCCATGTATTCACTTTTTTATTTTTTTCTCAGAATTCTCATATCACTTGTCTATAGTCTCTGGTCAAGTGTTTTAGTATTTGAATTAATTTCTTTCTTATTCCATATACAAATTTATTCATCTGGTTCTCCATACCAACTTATTCTGTTGTCTATTTTCATATTTAATTTGCTAGAAACAAACATAATGGTAAAATATAATGAAAAGTAACATATATGCTTATTTACTCCAGCATGAGGCTTTGTCTTGATAAGAATGGTTTGCAATTTATCAGAGCAAAGAAAGACTTGCTCTGTATAATTTATTAATTCCACAAGATAAAAGTATTAAGGTTCCTTTCTACCTCTGCAAAAGACAAACAAGTTCAACAGTACAGCCCTGATAGCAGATTTAAAAAAAAAAAAAAAAAAAAATCATTAATAAAAGACAAACAAATAAAGAAATGCTGAAGTTCATAAGTGACCAATGCTAGATTGTAAAGTTACACTTTTTATTCTTTGCATTGCAATAAACAGCATGTGATTTCACTTCTGATCATAAATGCCATGTGTAACATATAGTTTTCCTCCAAAGAAAATTTAATAATCCAGTCACAGGGTCTAGCAAAATAAATAAACACCTTACTTCTTTGCCCTGCTATCATCATTGCTGATTATTCTTATTGAATTAGAATGATGAAATTTAATATTTAGAAAAAGCTTACCTTTCCGCCCATAATGCCAAGTCCATTATTATTGAGATAAAGTTCACTAAGACTGTAACATGATGAAGATTTTAAAAGCATCACAACGCCCCGTATTCCTCTAGGACCAAATGCATTATCACTTAGATCAAGTTCTACAAGGGTAGCTCTTGAAAGCATTATGCCAGTACTCAAATAAGTCTGGAAGAAAAAGAAAAAAAAAGAAAAGAAAAGAAAAAAACATGCATACACATATATTTTACACACACACACACACATACAGGGTCATTATAAAGTCCTTGTGTAGTTTTAAATTTTCATAACATCTGTTCTATACATGATAAAAGCATACGTTTATACTATTCTATTTATTCTAGCATACATGACAAATGCACAAATTTGTCATGTATGCTAGAATCTTTCATTCAGAAACTGCTTCTCAGTTTTCTTTCACAAGTGTTTCAACTTTCACAATGAAAACATTTCATACATACATACTGCACCAAACAAAATTGCACAATATTCAACTCAGCCAATGAAGAGATCTTGGTTGCCACTGTTCTACTATGCAATAGTGCCACACCAACAATATTGACTTTAATAAAAATCACCTATAAGTCTTAAATGTGTTAGTTCAGGAATAAAGTAATTATGCACCATTTCCAAACACTGTCACTCTTAACAATCCATTCTTCGAAAAAAGAACAGCCTAATTATGCAGTTTTTGCATAAGTTTTTAAAAAAATAAAATAAATGAACCATTCTTTCAATTTCACTAAATGACATTTCTTATGGTGTTTTTATTCTCTTTTCTTTTACAGATTTTATCATGTATACAACAGAAGTAATGAAAAATTTAAACCTGAACAAGAACTTGATAATGACCCTGTATTCTTTCTACCATACAAAATCACTGCATTTCAGCAATTTATAAAAGCTAATTTTTAAATGCAAATTCCAAAATAAATAAATAAAATTCATATTACAAAACTATGGAATAGAAATGTTGAAAATTGAGAAAAAAATGTATGTATTACAAAAATCCAAAACAGTATATATTTTTTATATAAAAATTTGTTTATAAAAAACAAATTTTCAAACAAATAGAGATAGATCAATTTTATAAACAGCTTAAGCATTGATTTGTTAAGAAATGTCTTTTTGGCAATGCTTTTCAGAAAATTAACACCTGTTCTGCAGAAACAGACTATGCTTCTGACTTTCCTAAAATTAGGTTTCCTAATAGGTCTGAGTCACATGGCCAAACAGTGTTTTCTATTTGACCACATGGCTCAGACACATTAGACTTTCCTTCTCCACCTCAATGGTCAGCAACTCAAAATCCACTTCACTCGAGATACAGAAAATTATAGTGCTTTTCTAGATACTCTAATCACATTTTTCCAATGGCACCCTTTCTTTTTCAGTTTACAAAAAACTCATCCACACAGATAGTTACATGCACAAACTTTCCTATTATATCCCCCCCTTCGCATGTTATGAAAACCCTTGTCAACAGAGCTTCCAACCAGGATTCCCTTACAGCTGAACTATCCTTTATTTGCTAGACTTTCCTATGCAATGGCTATAATGTCAAAAAAGATCAATGATTAGTAAAACAGATGTTTTCCCCATCTCCTTATACCCATCTCAACAAACTGATTACAGTATTGCTATTACTATTCTCAATATCTGGAGTAGTTACTTTCAAACTCATTTGAAGAAGGCTACCCTTATCTACTGTTCTTTTCTGTTACAGGTGTTTACAAGGTCCCATGGACATGATCATAATTATCACAAAATGATTAAACTTGAAGATCTGCTAACATCTGCCTTAAAGAAAATTCGGTGCCATAACTACAGTCAGTCAGGTCTAGCTGACCATACCTTACTACCTTGCACAGATCAAACGAAAAAAAAAAAAAAAACTGTTATGCTTCAGTGCAGCAAATTCAAACTTGAAAGACTTTTTTTTGAATCAGTAGTAGATTTAAAAAGCCAACTTAGTCTAAATAAATATGGTTGTGTTAAAATTCCCATAGGACTTGAGGCTTCCAGTCTAACTTTTTCCACTTATTGTTTAGTGTGTGCTTTTACAGTTTTAGGATTGTATTCCTGATTATGTCTCTGTGACAGAGACACAATATAGCATTTATTAAACTTGTGTTTAATTATGTAAACTCTCATACCCCAAGTCCTCTCCGCTCCATGCTGCTTCAAATAATTATCTCTTAGTAAGTGTATAAATTTCTTTCGGCCAAAAATTTCTCCTTCTTCTTGATACTTGCAGCATTAGTATATATAAATTGTAGCATCCCATTAATCTCTCCAATATCCTTCACACTGTGTACTGACTACCCCATTCAATATTGTTGCCCGAGAGAGTAGACTGTACTTTTTTTTTTGGTCATTCTCACACTCACTTGTATCATGCGGACCTGCATGCATGTACACACACATCCTAATAGATTTAGTTTTCCTTTCCAATACCAGTACTTTGCACTTTCACACCCATTAAGCAAAACTTTCTCCACACCAGTGGCAGCCTGTACATAAGCACTGCAACACTGCATCACCTCCAAGGAAAAAATGAAAAAATTAAATTTTGTTTGTGTTTATAAATAATAACAACGCTTACAACATTATATAAATGCAGTACAACATGTTAAAGGTTACAGCTTATGTTTTGACATTGATTGAATAGTTAATAATTGGAATTGTTCAATTAACGCTTTAGATTACAAAACAAATGCACTGCGATCTAATGCCGATATTCGTTTGCTCTTGTCACTGCACGTTATATCATTCCCAACTGTAACTGTTCAAATGGCAGTGTATTTTTAGTAAGCTTACGTGCCTTATTTCTATGAGATATGAAACGTTTATTATTGGTGCGTGTGCCTGGTGAACTATTTTTTGTAAATCTTATTTTATTTTGTTAAAATAACATAATTATTTATTTATTATAGATACAAGGCTGAATTATGACGAGTGTCACTGTTGAAAATATGAAAAGAATAATATTTTTTCAATTATCGTTACACAAAACAAATGCACTGCAATCTAACGCTGATATTCGTTTGCTGTCGTTGCACGTTATATCATTAGATACACTGCCGCTTGGGCAGTGTATCTTATGCCTGCGCTCGTTATTTCTGAGATATGAAACGTTTATTATTGGCATGTGTTCGTGGTGAACTATTTTTTTTGTAAATCTTATTTTATTTTGTTAAAATAACATATAATTATTTATTTATTATAGATACAAGGCTGAATTATGATGAGTGTCACTGTTGAAAATATGAAAAGAATTACATTTTTTTCAATTATCGTTACACAAAACAAATGCACTGCGATCTAACGCCGATATTTGTTTGCACTTGTCATTGCTATTGATATGAAACATTTATTATTGGTGTTTGTTCGTGGTGAGGATGAAATATTTTTAATATGTAAATTTATTTATTAATAGATTCGTTACTGATTAGGAAAAAAAAGTGTTTTTTTTTTTTTTTATTATTTTTTTTTTTATACAGCGCCCCCACTTAAAATTTTCACCAGCCATCACTGCTCCACACAAACACTTAACTCTGAATCTGCTTTAGTGCAGTCCAGCAGTAACCAGGTCTACACACCATCCCTTATGCACAACTTACGTTGATTCAACTACAATTATTGTCCCCCCCCCCCCTCCTCAATTCACCTCTATCGTAGCATGGGAGCAGATGCACAATCTTGACCCTCTTGCTCAGTCCAAAAACTCTTCCATATCTTCAGCAATCTGATAGATTCATTAATATTATTAATTTTTACACTAGGGAAACAAGATTTTGTCACACTTTCATTAAGCATTCCTCTTATCACAAAAACACCATAAAAATTTTTTTCTCCTTACCGTCTTTCTCTTGTTTATTCATGTGTTGTTTCTTACTTGGCAACTAGCTTCTTTTTTTTCTTTTCTCAGCTCTATCAATCTCTTGACATTTCGGCAATCTTTCAATTTTGCAAAGACCACATAAGCACACTATCTCTTTCTTTCTCGAGGTGCTCTTCATACTCCTGACCTTCAATCACTGCATTTTCAACATTATCACTGGCATTAACATTTTTTGGACTTCTGTCAATATTTTCTTCTCCACTTTTACATGTTTCTCTCTCCACACAACTGGCACTCAATTTCAAAACACTTACTACACATTCACTCAACAGTCTCAATTTCCTTCCACAAGTTTTTGAACTTTCGTGATGAAAACATTTCATACATACATGCTGCACCAAACAAAATTGCACAATATTCAACTCACCCAATGAAGACATCTTGGCTGCCACTATTCTACTATTCAATAGTGCCATACCAACAATATTGACTTTAATACAAATACATCCTGGTCATACAACACGTTAGGCTCCAGACTATCTTTGTATAGCAAATCACTACGAAGATATGTGCTTTGTAAAGCGAATCCTTTTTTTTTCTCACCTGTAGATGCATATAATGGCTTAATAATATTTTTAAGAAGTCATATATGTACATATATGATGCAAATAAAGCATTTATTTACATCGGATATGCAAACGAAAAATTTTGAATAACTTCTGCAAACAAAAACGTTAAAACAAAAAAAGGAATATATGTTCCTTCATATAAGAGGTGTCACATAATAATAATAATAACATTCAAATCCAAAATTTCATGTTTTACAAATGAATTTGTTTTATTTTTTTTTCAAATGCAAAGAGAATGAAATTATGAAAGAATGCATATTAGTTCCTAGTCCCTTGGCAGTACAAGCTTTGAATAGCAGATCAAGTGATTTGATTACGATCTAAGGATGAGTGTATTAGGGAGGTGGAGGGGGGGCTGAAAGCATCTCCCCCCTCAGAATGTAAGTAATTAAACTACATGTTCTGATATTCAAAGCTAACACTGCCAGGTAACTAGGAACTTCTTTGCATTTTTACAAATTAGTTCTAAAACCAATTGCATATGTTTATCACAAAATAAGTTCAATTTCTTAAAAGAAAGGGAAACTTTTAATCACACCAGATTTTTCTCTCAATGTCACTGACAGTGAACAGCCAAACAACTAGATGGTTAATACTGTATATATTACAATTAATTAATAAAGTTTTTTACAGACTTCTCCAAGATTATCTTAACAGCCATTCTGAATAACATGCTACAAAAATAAACCAATTCTTACCAGTGCCTCAGGAATTTCTCTCTCTGTTCGTTGTGTAAACATGTCCTTCCAAAGTGCTCTCTGATATAAAAAAAATAATAATCATAATAACAATGAACATTTTAAATATATACAAAACATGAAAATAATTATTCACCTGCAAAGGAAAAAATTAAGTTTTATGGGATAAATTGGAATTATTACACCTTTGTTATGATACAACGAAAGGAAAAATCTGGAACTCTTTGGAAATGGCATTAGATCATAAACATCTAAATATTAACCCAAGTATTATTATTATTATTATTATTATTTTTGACACCTCCAGGGAGTCCAAAGACTCATCGAGGGAGAGTGTGCCGACAGCATCGAATGATTGGCCCCCTTCCAACTACTAACCGCGCTCAAACTTACTTAACTGAGCCATTAGTAGCAGAGGCTCTACCAATCGACCAACCTTTGCCGGCCTCTAGTCTGAGTACATCCTAGCCTTCATTAGTCAACCAGATGCCTATGAATGTGTAAAAATGCACAACATTCTGAACAATTAGATATATTTTAAAATAACATCAGTCTCTTCTATAATCGCATAAAGTCGTTACCTTTTCAGGTTCTTACTGTTACGTTATTAGTTTGTATGTTTACACCTGAACAAATCTTGTGCAATTAGGATGAAATGTCGTGTTGTCAATTAAAACAAATGTTATCTTATTCCAGTGTTCTGCCTTATAAGCATTAGTCAAATACACACACACACACACACACACACACACACACACACACACACACACACACACACACACACACACACACACACACAATCATCCCTCGACTTACATCAAGGTTCCGTTCCATCCGGCAGGATGTAAGTTGATACGTTGAATCAACAGAGTTATAGGTTAGGGACTTAACCATGATAAGTATACAGGGCTTAATGCGATTTTGCTTAACACGGCGAAATTAATTGTGGCAATCCCTTGATAAGAGTTTTGATTAACGACCTTTAACCCTGATGAGCTTGCAGCTGATCTGACAGATACATGCAAAATGTTTAATATAAATATTCTTACACAATTCAGTGTATAGCTAGGAGGTCATGAGCAGCTGTGCATTCATATGTTATGAGTGATATTCCGCACTGCATTTTGCTGTCAGTTTGGTTTAACACGTTACGTAAAGGTTTGTGATATTTGACAGTAAATTGTATCTGAGAGATACTGCGACCTCCAATATCAGTATAGTGTGGTTTAGTTGTTTTTTTTTATTCTTTGTTCAATAATTTCTATATCTTCTTCTTCCTAACATGGAATTTAGGCCATGTGGCCTGTTCCGGTCTCATGCCATCTCTTTCTTGGTCTTCCGATTCTTCTTTTTCCACTTATTTTGTATCTGTATAATATTTTTGGTAGTCTGCTGTTGTCCATTCGATTTAAATGTTCTAGCCATTTTTGTTTATACTGTCTTATGTGGTAATTAATTGGTTTTATTTTCAGAGATTGTAAGATTTCTTCATTTGTTTTGTGGTCCCACTTGGTATATCCAGCTGTTTTTCTGAGGAACTTCATTTCTGTTGTTTGAATTCGTTTTTCATCTTTCCTTTTCATGGTCCATGTTTCACTTCTGTATAGTAGAGTTGGTTTTGACAAGACATTATATAGTCTGATTTTAGTGTGTTTTTGTATCAGGGATGGCTTAAATATATTATTTATTATGCCATTTACTTTGACAAAGTTTGATATTTTAGTGTCTATGTCTTTTTCTTCTTCATATGATAGATCACATCCCAAGTATCTGAAAGTGTTTACTTGTTCTAGTATTTTATTATCTATCACTATTTTACTTCTTATTGGGTTTTCTCCTTTGAATGCCATTATTTTTGTTTTTTCTTTGGATATTGTCATATTATATTGCTTTGAGATATCATTTAATGATTTTAATGATCTTTGTAAGTCATCTTCTGATGTAGCTAGTACTATTTGATCATCTGCAAATAGTAGTGTATCTGTCTTCATTTGCAGGGTCATTTGTATACCAAATGGGTTATGCTGTTTCCAGATTGTTAATATTTCATTTATATATATATTGAAAAGCAGAGGTGAGAGAGTACATCCTTGTCGTACTCCTCTTGATATATCTTTCCATTCTGAGGTGTGTTCTAATTTAACTGCTATTTTATTTCCTGTATATATTTCTTGAATAGATTGTAAAAGTTGGTTTGGTATGTTTAAATCGGTTAATATTTTAAACAATTTTTGTCTACTAATTTTGTCAAAGGCTTTTTCATAATCAATAAAGGCCACGTGTGTTTCTTTTTGAAATTCTCTTCTCTTTTCTATTAATAATTTTAAAGTAAAAATTGGATCTATGCAGGATCAGCCTTTTCGGAAACCATTTTGTTCTTCTAGTAATTTGTCTTCTACAATGCTGCTTAGTTTCTCTTTTAATATTCCTGCATATATTTTATATCCTGTATTCAGCAGGCTAATTCCCCTATAATTATTGCAATTGCCTTTATTTCCTTTTTTATAGATTGGGATAACCAGTGCTTTTTTACAAGAGTTAGGGGTTTTTCTGGACATCCAAACCATATTAAAAAATTTTATAAGTCTTTCATTAAATTTTTCACCTGCATTTTTGTATAGTTCTATATTTATATTGTCTTCTCCTGGCGTTTTCCTATTTTTCATCTTCTTTATTATATTTTTCAGTTCTAACATTGTGATATTTTCTATTAGGTCATTCTTTGTTTTATAAAATTTTAATTCATTTCTCATCTGTCCAGAGATTGATTTTGGAAATAGGTCACGCATTTTTCTAAATCTATTGTTTGCATTTTTATCCTTTCTTTTATTTCTTTATTCATGTATTTTATTACTTTATAGGTTTTGAGTTGTGGCTTAAATAAATCCTTTTCTAGTTCTGTTACGAAATTGTTCCATCTTTCTCTATGTTTTCTTCTTACTTCTCGTTTTGCAATTGCACTATTTCTTTTATACTCTATTTCGGCTTCTATTGTTTTGGAATTTAGCCATTTCTGGTAACTGTCCTTTTTGGTTTTTATTATATTTTCTATTTCTTTGTTCCAGTCTCATAGTCCTCTTTTTCTAATCCATTTGTGCTTATTCTTAAGGTTTCTGTTGCTGCTTTTGTGAGAATTTGTTTCAAATTTTCCCATTCATCTTCTATGTCACTTGATTCATGTGTGGTTTCTGTTTTTAAGTTTGTGCATTTTTGATATTGTAGTCTAACTTGAGGATCCTGTAATGAAGAAATTTTGTAGCTTGGCTGGTAAGAATTTTCAATTCTATGTGTTTTTAGCCACTTTGGTTTAAAACGAATTTTTGCTGATACCATATAATGATCAGAGTTTAATTCAAAGCCTCGATATGCTCTTCCGTCTAAAATTAACTCCACTAATTTAAAATTTGTGATAACGTAGTCAATTACTGATTTGTATCCTCTGGCTGACCAAGTATATTTATGTATTTCCTTGTGTTTAAACACTGAATTCATTATTCTCATATTATTATAAATGACAAAATCGCGCAATCTGTGACCATTTTGATTACATGTATCTTCACCAAATTTACCTATGTTTGTTTTGTATTTTTTGTTTCCTATTCTGGCATTTAAGTCTCCTGCTAGCAGTAAATAGTCAGTTTTGTTTGTTTTATCTATGGCATTCTGTAATTCTTTATAAAATATATTACTGTTTTCTTCTTTTCCCTCTTCTGGTGCATATGCACCAATTACTGTTATGTGGCCTCTTAATGTCTTGAGTCTAATTTCTATTAGTCTTTCATTCAAATAGTTGTAATATACAATATTGTTCTTTAGGGATTTGTGTACCATAATCATTATACCTGCTTTTGCTCTTTCTTCTTTTTTTACCCCACTGTAGATTTGTATATAGTTGTTTGTTTCTTTTGTACCTTTTTGTTTTTTCTTTGTTTCTGTTACTATACATATCTTTATGTTAGCTTGGTTTAGTTGTTTATCAAGTTCTTCTTCTTTGTATGCAATGCTTCTCACATTCCATGTTGCAATCTTCATTATGTGTTTCTTTTTCCAATTTCGTTTACTGTTTCCTGGGTTGTGGTCTTTTCCCTGACAGTCCGTCCGGCTTTTCTTTGCATGAAACTTGAAAGTATTTTGAATTTCCCCCTGCTAAAAATGTAATATTTGCATTTGATTTTTGCAATATTCGCTGTGTGTGTGTGTTTTGTATTGAATATAAATACAATAAATATCATAATAATATGTGTCTATATTACGATTTTTTTTCGAGGGGGGCCGTGAAATATTTTAATTTTTCCAAAGGGGGGCCCTGACATCCAGAAGTTTGGGAAGCACTGCTCTAGGAGATGTGCTTTACATTATGGGAAAATACTAAGGAAAGTGATCTGGAGCTTACTCCACCTTTACTACGAATTGCCCATAAGGTTGCGTATACTTGCATCCACTGAAACTTTTAGTTTCTATATATTTGGCACGAAATTCTTGTAATTTCTATATTCGGCTATGAAATAATGTTGGATTCAATATCCACTAAATTTATACCATCATGTATTATATTTGCAGTGTTTTTTCTTTATGTTTTATTGCTTGTTTGCCGAGGTCTGGAGAGTCATTTTGCTTCTTATTGTAGAATTTATGCCGATAGGAAAAAAACTAAAACTGTTCAAACGACTCTTGATAACTTCTTTTGATAAAAAAATTGCAGTAAATAATATAGATACAAGTATTTATTAAACATTTACTTTGTATTCATTTTTTATCTTTTCTAAAAGAGTACCATATAAAACGAATTATTAATACAGTATTCGATCATGGTCGAATTGTAATTTTTACCACTAATTATTAGATTTGATTAATGCAATTTTGATATACACGGTAACATCGAGGGATTAATTAACCGTGTTAATCGAGGGATACCTATACTGTCATTTTAATTTTTAAACCTTATTATAAAACTGTACTGTGCATTATTGCCACTATGAAACAGGAGAATAATCACCCAAATCTTCCTTCACAGTCACATCTTCATTACCTTCCCTATGTGAAGGACCAGGCTGCGGCTGTTCTGGTGTAACCTTTGTTTGGTTTTTTTTTGATGAAAATGTTCGATCTGCTTTGCTTATTCCTCTGCTTCTTTTCATCATATTTGTTTATAGCAAGCAAATGCATCGTGCACTTTCGTTTCTACTAATTAGTAGCATTCATCAATGGGGTCCATGTCTTCAGCCATTTTGAGAACATTTCTGCAAGACCCTTCATTGTAAATTGTTTAACTACCTCTTTGTTTCTCTTCTCTCTCTCTTCCTTTTTTCGTTCTTCCTCTTCTGCAACATGCTGTTCCACCAGTTCGCCCAATTCTTCGTTGGTCAGCTCTTCAGGGGGTACTTCCTATGAGTTGAATTATGACATCATTATTCACTTCGAGATTCAGATTATTTGCTAGGCCCACTATTACAAACTTCCAAAATTGTGCACAAACCTTTTTAATATCTTTTTTTTCCATATGCCACTCATACACCGAGAGGTCACTTTGTCCCAAGCCACAGCAATATTTTTAATAGCATGATAAATATTGAATGCTTTCCAGAATCACATGAGAGTCTGGTCATTTCCTTCAGTAACAAAAATGGCTTGTGAAAAAGTTCTCCGTAGATAATAAGTCTTAAACACTACAAGAACTCCCTGATCCATCAGTTGGATCAATGAAGTAGTGTTTGGAGAAAGAAACATGCCCTGAACTTAGTGAAAATCACCGCTATAAGTTGGATGACCTGGAGCATTATCTGGAATTAATAAAATTTTAAATTCTACATTTTCTTTCACACAATAGTTTCCCATTTCACTTGCATAACAGTTGATTAAGGCTTTCTCAAACAATTTTTGAGTTATCCATGACTACTTATTGCTCTGATAATGAACTGGAAGAGTATACTTCCTAATTTTTGAAGATTCGTGGATTCTCACTGTGCTATATCACAAATGGTTTCAGTTTATATCCAGCCACATGACCCTCTAACAGAATCGTAATATGGGCTTTAAGAGCTTTGAAATCAGGCATTTTAGCATTTTGTGGATGAATGTCCGCTCAGGCATTTTTTTTTCCGAAACAAGGAGGTCTCATCCATATTAAATATTTGCTGTGGTAAATAATTTTCCTCCGTAATAATTTTATCCAATTTCTCCCCTTGGCAGCCTTCTTAGGACTTGTAAATTCACCATACATTTTCACATTATGCAGCGCGAAATGCTGCTTGAATTTTATAAACCAACCAGAAGCAGCATTGAATTCGTAGTTGTAATCAGGTCCTGCTTTCTCCTTCAACACATTGAAGAGACTTAGTGCCTTAGTGGTTATGGTCTTAGTGCTAAGGGGGGGGGGGGGGGTATGCACTTTTGGTTCGGGTCCTCTATCCATGATGCAAGTAGCTTTTCCATATCACCGATAAGACCTTGTCGTTGCTTCGTCACTATTGTCAATTTAATGGAAGCAGATCCTTTTATAGCCTCGACAATTTTATCCTTATTTTTCAAAATGGTTGTCGCTGTAGAATGAGACCATCTGAAATTATGTGCAATCACATTGACGGGCTTATCAGCTTCATGCTGCTTTATAACTTGCAACTTCATTTCAAGATCAATTGCTTGCCTCTTTTTCTATGATTCTTCACTAAGTTTTTTTGATTAGGTGTCAAGGGGCCATGTTGTACAAAATATTGTGAAATATTTAACGATAAATAACCTATTTTTCAAACACAAAAACAAGAGAGGAACTGTCGAAGACATAAGCCAATTGCAAAAGGAGGTTGTCCTCGTGGTTAGCCTAGTGTCTTGTGCGGTTCGCAACCATATGCCTGGGGAAGGAGTGTCTTAGGTTCGATTCCTGTCGACGATTAAGAATCTTCCTCAGCCATAGCCCAGTTGGCCAGTCTTGGGTGTGGACAGCAGGGTTTTCTGACCAGTTTATCTGGAGTTTTTCATCCCACAAGCAGGCAAACCAGAGAGTTTGCTTGCTTGTGGGCAAACTCTCTGGTTGCTGAACGCGCACACACACACACACACGGATACAGTCATGAATACTGCCCTTAGGGGGATGCAACAGAGCAGTAGCGAACCAGCTGCATTAATATGCCCGTAACCCCTCATTAGGAGGGGACTCAACTCATCCCAGATGGATGAAAAGGATAGGATAGTAAAGGGAGGTTGTTGCTGAATGCACTGTTACCACTGGGCATGCTTTATTTTACGCTCATTTGTATCTTGTTCAAAAATATAGCTGAAAATGTTAATTATTCCTATATCACAGACATAAGTCGAGGGATGACTGTATATTTATATATATATGTATACAGGGGAGGATCGTCTATAGGGGCCGGGCCCCACCTATATTTGTATAACTAGCCCAATAATTGTAGTTTTAAAAAATATGTTTCTCGTAATTATTATTTTTTGATCTATTTCCAACACGTTTTATTGTTTAATAAAAAAATTACTGTAATATTTTGTGGCAATATTGTATAATGCGATATAGTACTGTCTCTGGGGCCAGCCACTGCTGGCCCTATTTTATACATGTAGAACACAGGGCATGTATGAGGCACGTGCACTAGTGATCATGTTTGTTTACTGGGCGCAACGCTTATCTTGGGGCCAGCTTAGTCTGGCCCAGTCACTGTGTTGGCACATACGTACATGGCACGTGATTCTTTGATTGTGAAGCATGTGCACTAGCAAGCATGTTTGTTTACTGGGCATGCTTATTTTGGGGCCCATTTAGTCTGGCCCAATCACTGCATTTGTATGTAAATAGCGTGAGATTCTTTCATTGTCTTATTATTTATTCTCGTTGTTGATCTGTTTTATCGTTTTTAGTGTGTTTAATTATTGTTGTCATTTTTTGTTATAATTTATTTTAAAGTTTTATTACATCCATAAACAGTACATTTTAACTATGAACAAATCGATAGTTTATTCGAAAAACGTTTCTCGTTATTAAGTCTACAAGAAAAATTGGAAATCAAAAGACTTGGCGCATACAACCCAGAGATGTGCATATTACTCAACAAGATGGTAAAAAAACAAGAACATTTTATGTAACCTGATTTGACAAGAAATCATGGCTTAGTGCGAGTGTTGAAAAAAAATCTTTGTTCTGTTTTCATTGTGTTTTGTTTGGTGGCGAGAGCTTGTGGACACTCAGTGGCTGTAAAGACCTAAAACATCTTTCCAAGCGAATACAAAAAACACAAATCCAGTAAAATTCATATAAACAATGCGGTGCAATTTCAAATGTTCAGTAAAATGAACATCTTATCTTCCATTGTCCTAACAATTTAAAAAAATTAATAGCTCAATGCATCAGTGGATTCTGACTAAACATTATTGTAATAATGTTTAGTCAGAATCTGAAATAGAAATAATAACTATAAATCAATAATAGAACCGACTATATAAATATAAAAAATTAAGTTGTTTTTGGCCCCTGTCCCCACCTGTTTCTATTGTCACCAGCTGCCACTGTATGTATATTAAGGAAATGTATTATATTTGATGTAAGAGTAGTAATGCATTATTAAGTACACCTCTGATATAGTGGGACTATGTTATATTTTTTATTGAAATAAATCCTTTGCCATCACTATTATACATGGTGTATTTTATATTATGCACATTAGTAACTTAAGCTTCAATTACACTTTAACTGGGGCATGGATGATGAAAACATATTGCTAGCTTGGCCAAATGATATAAAACGAAACATCATGTGTACAGAAGGAAATAAAGTTATGAAATGAGCTAATGATAATTACTTGAAGTTATGTTATACAGTTAATTAAAAATCCCCCCCCACCACACACACACACACACACACAAAAAAACCCCACCTTTTAATAAATCTTATTAAAAGGTGGGATAATAAATATCCATTATCTGCTATTGAAACTTTAGAAGTTTCAATCGAGAATCTATGAAAATAAACCTGCAGCTCGTTTATGGCTTAACAGACTGAAGGCAGGACTCGGAATGAATACAATGATTTAAATTGAATATTTCATCTATCAGAGAGAGAGAGAGAGAGAGAGAGAGAAAGAGAGAACAAGAAATGCAATGTGCACACAAACCCAAAAATAAAGTAAAAGATATTAGAATGAAAGCATAAAGTCTAAGAAGGCACTTTTAGTTGTTTGGCTGTTGAGAGGGAAATCTAAGAATTGCAGTTTCTCGTATCTTGAGATATGAGAGACTGTAATTCTGTTGTTGTTTTTTTTAAAGATCCACTGCTGATTCTAAAAAAATGTCCTTTGTGTTTGTACACAGTGTTGAAGCATAACATTTTTTAAAATTTAAATCTACAAGATCTAACCAAAGTTGATTCTTTCACTGGCCTCCATTGGCAAACTGTGAATAGTTACTGGTTAGCAAGAGAAGGCTACTTATGTATAGCAGAAAGAGTTATTTACAACTAACAAATGACATCACTTATCTACATCTCGTAACAACACACACCCATGTCACGATTCCTTATCTTATCTTGATCTTGTTCAGAGTGTCCCACCAATCACAACACGAATCCTTATCTCTACCATCAGGCAGTAGACCAGAATGCAGATACTCCTGCACTGGCAGACAATTTTAAAGAGAAGAAGCCATTCACCTTCTGTTACTGAGCAGCCAGAGTGAAAACTGGCTGCTCAGTAACAGAAGGTGACAGGTAAACCAAAGGACAACAAAGATAGCTAAGCAGGTCTCAATGCCAGATTCAATCGAATGATCTGAAAACAGCAACAGTACAATACCAGTAATCACTGAACACAAGTCTAGATAGTGAAGTTCATTGATGAGCTATTAGATAAGGACTGAAGTGAGACTGATGGATCAAATAGTCTGATCAGCTTGCTTCCATGTTATAGAACAGATGCCATATGAATATAAATGAGGACAGAGATGGATGTTAGTTTCGAACACAAGTTTGAAGTACCAATGTATCTCCTCTATTTGTACTTCAAACTTGTGAACTAGCATCCATCTCTGTCCTCATTTATATTCAACTGGCATCTGTTCTATAACATGGAAGCAAGCTGATCAGATTATTTGATCCATCAGTCTCAATTCACACTTTTTGGTATCTAAGTTATTTAAGATTCCTCTGAGTTATTTCTCATAAAAAGGCATAGGACATTTATAGTGTATCATTACTGATATCGTATAATATGGTCTCAGACTGTTGCCTATGGTCTGGCCATAGGCAACAGTCTGAGAAGAATAATGCCAGAGGAAGTCTGTTTAGGCATTAGTAGAATTGTTGCCTGAGTATCACAAGCATCTTCAGTAGATGTAAAAAGCTAATTAAACAATAACTGACAATTTCAAAAGGCGCCACCTAAGTAGCTAATGTAAGATAACTAAAAAAGGTCATTAAATTTCCTAATTTTTAAAAAAATAGATAAATAAATAAATAAATTATATATATATACACAATTAAAAAAGTTAGAAAAGATTAGCTAATTTAAAAAGTACTATCTCCCACAAAGGGGATAGGTGTTGTAACAATGGCATCATTTGGTTGAGAAGTGTAAGCATGGATGATGAAACTCAATCACTAAGTAGTAGAGGAGTTTTATCACCTGGTGTAATACCACCTGAAGTGGCCAAAAATAAAGTTTGAGACTTAAGATGAAAGACTCCCCCCCCCCACACACACATTTTTTGTTTGTTTCCTGTAGCATGCAATACAAGTGATGTTTTCAAGCTTATGTCAAACATCATGGAGACTCAACATTTCTTCTTTTTGAGGGTCCAGCTCTATAGCAATTATTCTGCAAACTAGATACTAGACAGCACACTGGAATTTAATGGGAATGCTAAATTTAGGAGGTTTCCAGATATCAAACAAATAACAGGCTGTCAGGTGTTCCAAGTGACAGTCCTAGCAGTGGTAAAAGTGTGTGTTTGTGTGTGTGTGTGTGTGTGTGAGAGAGAGCTTAGTACAGAATTCTGTACATTCCATGTCCCTTCCAGTTTCAACTCAAAACACTATAAAAAAAGTCAAGCAAAGAGAAACAGATTACAGCTCAGGAAAAAAAAAAGCACCCAAAGTTCAGATTCACTTACAAATATATGGGATCATAGCTCTAACCTCAATGATATTTAGTTCCATCTTCAATCTGAAAAATCACACCTACTTTTCCTAACAGAAACTCAAATTTCAGCTTCTTCACACACAATCATATCAGTTTTTTCAGTAATATATTCTCTGACATTTTTCATCTCAAAAGTGGCATTTTGCACATAGGTTTACTATGATATACTATGTTAGACAGTTTCCAACTTAAAATTTCTTCCTTTCTGATCTTCTGTGGCTAAAAATCTCTGCACTATGCTATCAAATTCATTAGTTGTCTCTATCACGCTAATATCTTCAACTATTCTGAATGCCCCCCTGCTCTCTTCTTTAAATGATTTCTCTAGTCCACCGTTTTAATAATGAAGTTATTACATAAGAGTGAACATAATTTTCAAGGAAATTTTCATGTTCACAGCTCCATTTTTCTTCTTTTTCTTTTAGCTGCACTGATTCAACAAGTAGAGAAAAAAATCATTCCTACTGCCAATGATTTTCCACAAATTTTTAACATGCCTACCAGAACACACGAAACTTTAATCACTGTCCAAACACTCTAGACCTCTTCAACATAAATGACTAAGATAACTGTATCTTCTTTCAAGAGTTGTCTAACATCATCAAAATGTAATAAGAATGACAAGCAAGATGATCCTCATGATTTCTAAACCTCATTTCGTGAGGTTGGAATACTGTTTTAAGTCTATCAAAACATCACTAAAGCAATTCTTATTGATATGAAAACATTCATTCTCCACTGCACTCTGAGTTCTGTAATTATCTAAGCCTTAGTACTCCAAGAAGTATGTAAAGACCATACAAGAAGAGAAGAGTCAAGCATATCACAACTCGGTTTCATTGAAATTCCCAACTTTCTATTCTAGGTTTATACCAAAGCCTGAAATAGCTGCAGGCAAACTATCAACACATATAAAACTGATTTTACATCATTTCCAAATGGCAGTCATGCTTTCTGGTCATTTTAAAGTACTGTCATAACTTCTGTCCAACCCTGCTTTCACCTCCTCTTTTGTACTCTGATACTTTTGAACTTTTTCTGTTGAAAAAGTTCAAAAGAATTTTGTTTAAACTGGATACCAAAAAAGTATCAAGGTTGTGATGGCATATTTCTGATTGTTCAAAATGTTTGTGATCCAAAGTTTATTTACTTGTTCTTTCCCCAATACTCCACTGGCATCTATCCTACAGTCTGGAAATTAGCTCACATTAGACCATTTCCAAGGTCACAAATTTTTGTCATCAGATTACCATACCATTTGATATATGGTAGAGACTTTTAAGTTAATGAGAGGATTTTATCAGATTAAGCCAGACAGGATTATAAAAGGTTATATATTTTTGCCTTCTATAAAAGATTATAGAAGGCAAAAGATGAAGAACCAGAGGCCACCCTTAAACTTTTGTAAGAGTGTAGTGAAGAGGGGTACGAGGAATAGATTTTTTACATGGAGAATCGTGAGTGAATGGAATGCATTACTGAAATATGTTGTTAATGCAGGGAGTGTTAAAGATTTTAAGATTCAGTATAAGTATGTTGTCAGTTGAAGGAATCTCTAAGATAAGTATGCTGACTCCATGGAGGATATAATAATAATAATAATTACTCTCACTTTAATTCTTCCTAAAGTAAATTAATACTTAACTTCTATTCTACCTAGCAATCTCAACTAATAAATGATTGACAATATGGATTATGCTACTGGTGATGAAAAGGGGATCTCACTGCTTATGTCACCCATATTTGGAAAAATGCAATCTCAAGTGGTAATGATTGATATTTTTTAGATGTTCACTCATGTTTAGTAAAACAAAAGTTCTATCAATTAAGCTCCCATCATATGGTTTGTACTCAGACTTCTACAATTGAGTTGCCAGATTTCCTGGACACACTGTGTGATGGCGATTTCCCCCTCCCCTATTCTCAAGCTTTGCAACTAATGCTGGAAATTCTGCAAAGTTCTTTTGCACTTAATATTAACAATCCACAGTTTTGCTGATGACAGTAAAACATGCTCCTCTTTTGCATTTAACATACTTTTAACTGTACAAATCAACAAAACTTCCACAATATCCACTTCTACAAACCAATATCCTGATCTCCAAACCATTCTTCACCAAACGTTTCTCAATGCTAGTGGAATATAAACTTGTCATATTTTTCACAAAACACTTTTCTTAGATACTTTTGACAACGCACTCAAATCTCTGAACAACTTTTCTTAGAGTAACTTCCTGTCTTTCTAGACATAAATTTATTAAAAATATCACCTCGTCAGTATCCAAGAAATTAGGTTTCTCTTTGTTTAAAGCAATATTTGGCCTCTGAACAACTATTAACTCTATACAAATCACAAATTCAAACCAATGAATACAGGTCTCACATTTGGAGTGGAAGCCCTAAAAGATATCTGCTGAAACATTTCTTAAAGCATAAAATCTATACGTACTCAAATTCAGTTTTAACAAGATTGTTCTTTCTCCTATATTTCTTTTCATCAATAACACCGATGTTCTATAGGTTGGATTTATTGCACAGCAGCATACCACCCAAGAATGGTCACTAGCACCATGAGACCTTATTCCAACACCTATTCATAACTGATGTGTACTCATGACACTACCTAATCAAAAAAGAATAAAGTTATAAAAAAAAAAAAAAAAAGAATAAAGAATAAACAAATATACTGAGATTATTCAGATAAAAAAATAGATATTTTATCTGGCTATAACAATCACTAATTAGGTTATCACCATAGGCTTGCAGTTCTTTTGAAAACTTACTTGCCCACAAATACAAAGAAAATTGTGAATCAGAAGAGTGTGGGTTTCACTTAGATAATATATGTAGGAAACGATTTCTTTATTAGTTGAATGAAATCACTGAAACCATTGTAAATCTACTACTACTAATAAAGAAATCACTGAGTTCTTGTACCAAGTGTTGAGAAGACGATGAACAGAACATGGTCTAATGCATAAAGTTTTCACATAAAACTTAATACATTAGGACCATGTTGAATGAAGATATCATCCTATGGCTGGCACACCAGAGATAGTTGGCCAAGTGGATAGCATCTTTGCTCTCCCAACAACAAGATGTGGTTAGAATCCAAATGTAGCATAGACATTTGTGGATGTCTAAGTGGGAGGTGAATTTCATCATCCATTGAAGGCATGAAGTGACTTAAAAAATTTAGATGGCTTGTAGAAGATATACAGGGCTTGAAAAATTTTATGCTGACTCACCAGTCAGGTGTCAATCTCGGCAGAGTGTTCAATCATGGACCTGGCCAATTTAAATGTTTTTGTTAATGCTATGGCTAATTTTTTACCCCTGGTTAACTACCAATGTGGAATCCAATATGTCAATTACTAATATATTAGTGTGCTTATCAATTGATAAGACATGAAGAAAAAAACACATTTTTAGTGACTTGTGACATTTATTTATTAATGATACAACACCATTTTCATATACATTTTCAGTTCATCATCATCATCAAATTCCTGCCATGTACCCTCAAGGGGGTGTACAGGATATGATAGTACTACACGAAAAATTTACATCATTACTAACTTCCTATCTACAATTTTCCTCCAAATCAGTCTGTTACTTGTCAAGACTCCAACATTATTAGATCTTATATTTCTATCGTCTAAGGCACTTTGTACCGTATCAATCCACCTATATCTCGGTCTTCCTCTGGATCATCTTCCTGCCAACCTGGCAGAGAACACTTGTTTTGCTAATCTTTCCTTGCCCATTCTTAAACAGAACGGGCAAGGAAAGATAATCACCTAAGATTAGCTATGTTCACGTAATCTTGGATGCTGACAATGTAGTTCTTTACCAATATCCTCGTTTTTAATATGATATTGCTATTGATGCCACCTGTTCACGCCTCTAATCTTTCTCAGGACTCCCATATCTATGGTCTCTAGTCTTTGGTCAAGTGTTTTACTTCTGACCCAGCTCTCAGATCCATAAGTTAAAACTGGTTTGAACACTGCCTTGTATACAGCTAATTTAGTGTTCTGACTAATTTCTCTCTTATTCCATATGAATTTATTCAATTGACTTCCTACAATACCAGCTTTGTTGATTCTGTTGTCTATTTCCATATTTAATTTATCATCTTCACTAAAAATCTTGCCTTAGTAGCTGAAATGTTTTACTTCTTCCACAGGTTCTCCGTTCACAATCAAGTTGACATTTTCAAATGATTCTGCCTATTTTCATTGTCTTTATCTTTTTATTGCTGACCTTCATACCATATCTAGTTATTCAATTTAGTCAGAGAATCTTGCAGACTTGTAGTGGATTTATTTAGAAGTATAACATCGTCCACATAAAGCAAACAGCTGACATTAACATCTCCAATTTTGATATCATGTTTAATACCACTTTCCTTCATAATGTGATCCATATAATGAATAAGAGAGGGGATAATGTACATCCTTGTCTCACACCAGATTTAATATTAAACCATCTTCCTGTTACTTCCTTCAATTCTAACTGCTGACTTACAACTCAAATAAAGACTAAGTATTGCTTGATATAATGCCCCATTGATACTGCGTATTGAATAGCTTCTCTCTTAGCACCTTGTCATATGCCTTTTCCAAATCGACAAAACTTAAATACAGATCTTTGTTATATTCCCATGCTTTCTCGACTATTTGTCGTAAAGTGAAGATCTGATCCTGACAGCCTCTATTTGGCCTGAATCCAGCTTGTTCTTCACCAAGCTTTTCTTCCAAAATTCTTCTCAATCGTTTCTCAAGTACACTTACATAAATCTTACCAGAACACTCAGTAGGGAAATACCTCTGTAATTCTCACATTCAGTTTTATTTTCCTTTTTATATACGGGTACTAGGAGAGCTCAACTCCAATCATCGGGAATTCGTCCCTCTGTCCAGGCATTCTGAACTATTCAGTGCAGCCACTGTAAGACTTTTATACCACCATACTTCAGCATTTCTGGTTGAATATCATCTACTCCTGCTGCCTTTCCACATTTCAAGCCTTTGAAGGCTTTTTCTACTTCAAGTATGGATATGTATTCCTGACTGCGTGCCTGGTCAGTGTTTTTTACCACTGTGCTATCACTGCTTGTTTCACTTAGCAATTTTTCAAAGTAATTACTCCACACTTCAAGGATATCTTTTTCTCCCATTTTCATGTCACCTTTATCATCTCTAACTTCTTTTACAGCACTCTCTCCTCCATTCCTAAGCTTCTTCAACAACCTCCAGAATATCTTACCACCTTCTTGATATTTATTTTCTATGTTCTTGCCAAAGTCCTCGCATGACTTTTGTTTAGCCAGTTTTACACAGTGTTTGGCTTTCTTACATTTGTCTCTGTATTCTCTAAGAGCACATGCAGACTTATTTGCCAGGAACTTTTGATATGCTTTCTTCTTTTCCTTCACTGCTTCTTTAACTTTCTTTTTCTATCCTTGCAGACAACTTCACCACATACCTCTCTAGCTGAATCAATCAGGATTTTCTTCAAGGCTTACCACTGAATCTCCAAGGTTTGGTTCCTGTTCTCAAACTCTTTCATATTTTCTTGAATAATATTTGTGTATTTTAGTCTACAGTTTACATCTAAGAGCTGCTGAACTTTTATTTGCTTTAAAACTTTCTTACATGTTCTTCTTTTCAATATGAAATTCAGTTTTATCCTGCTCAAGACTAAATGGTGATCACTTCCAATTTCAAATCCTCTATACACACTGGTGTCCTGCACCAGGGAGAAAACATCACTATCAACAATAACAGTCAATGAGACTTTTCTTATTCCTAGCCTCTTCTCTCCATGTGAATTTGTGCACATTTTTATGTTGGAACATGGTGTTAGTAATAACCAGTCCATGTCCTGAGCAGAAATCCAACAGATATTTGCCATTATTATTAGCTTTGCTCTTTTCTCCAAATTTTCCCAAATATTTTTGTATATCTCACAATCATTTCCTACTCTGCTATTTAGATCCCCAACAAGGACCAACTTTTCCTTTTTCATTGTGTCTGTTGCTTTTTCTGAAGCCTCAAAAAATTCCTCCATCTACCTTAGGAACCTTCTGTGGGACCATGGGCACAAATGTCTCATTGTCCAGTTCCTCATTCTCAAATTTGCCCACATCACTCTACTTGAGACTGACTGCCATTCAAGAAGATTAGCCTCATATTTAGTGTTGAATACTATAGTTACTGCTTCTTTTCCTTGATTGTCATTGCCTGAATATAACATTTTGTATTTATTGCTAAGAAAACTGGTGAGAAAGATCTCACCAGTTTTTGTCTTTTTTGTTTCAGTCACCCCTATTACGTCGATCTGGTACTTATATAATATCTCAGCTAGCTCCGTTTCTTTGCCATTTGGGCTTCTTATGTTGATAGTACCGATCTTTAACTCTGGTGTGTAATGTATGTATTATATGTAAACAAATGTAAGTATCGTATGTAAATTTCAGTTTTACATACCAATTGTCTATGAAAATGGCACAAAAGAAATTGTATGACTATTTTCATACAATTTCTTTTGTGCCATTATAAACAAACATTTAGGCTAAAAACACTGCAAATCAACACAAAAACTCACAATAAAATGAAACCTTAAGTCTACATGTATTTTCTGAATTCTGATTGTCTCCACATTCAAAATTTAGTATAGTGTGTATGTGTGTGTGTGTGTATTAGAGCAAGAGAGAGATATACTAGGATTATTTATCATAAATAGTGAAAAATAGCAAGCTGTTATGTTCTCACGAAATGTTAATTTAAATATGAATTTTGGCAATTTTTGTGTGATAAGTTTATAAATACCCTTCAATCAGGCGGGAAAGACATCATCATAACATTTGAGACAGATCTGCAAGTCTGAGAACAGGGCAGCTGAGTTTAAGGGGAATGTTTTGAACACTGCATAAAAAACTGGCAAATTCTGAATTATCTTACCCTTTTATGATATGGTTCAATGTCAAAAACCAAAACTACTCAAAAATTAACCATTTTAAAAATGCAGCATTGCCCTTAAAAAAAAAAAAAAAGACACATCACACTGCCACTGTTAAATCAGTTGCAGAGTTTGGAATTACAGCCTACACAATTAAGCCATAAGCTGGAGGGTCAATGTAAGTGTGTGTACTCTCTGGGTGCAATGACTATTCAGAAAGATTAAAAACCTGAGTCTCTAGTTTTTTTATCCACAATCTTTAAGATGAAAGCCATTATAAAAGTTCTTTATTCTTAGGATTCAAACCAAAAGACCAATGGTCAACTGTTGAGAAAGATAAAAACATTCTATCACAGACAATTCAGTTTTCTTATTCTTCACAATTACCATTTCCTTTATGGCTTCTCAAGGGACAGAGGATGCCCAATAATAGTATTATTAAGAGAAAAAATAATACTTTGAAGAGGTCACGAACTCATCAAAGGAGGCCAGACTATTCACACCAGCTGTCATACCTGTTCTTGAATTAATTTACACTACTTGCACGCACATACACAACATCCAAGGGTAATCCATTCCAATCACGCACCATTCTATGAGAGAAAAATCTAGCTCTCACTCCCCATTTGACAGCATTCATTCTCAACTTCCCTTGCATCCTTTCCCCACCCTCCATAAAATGAAAAATTCCATCTACTGATATTCTGTATAACCCATTCAGAAGTTTGTAAGTCTCAATCGTATAACCCCTCTTTTTACTGTTTGCTAGTGTCTGTAACCAACCAACAAATTCTCGAGCTGTCTTCAAAATCAGTATTCCACAATTTTGGTATCATTTTTGATACTCTCCTTAGCCCTCTCTACACTGCATCAGAATCACATGGAAATCAGGAGACCAGATCTACATGCAATAAACCAAGTGATGTCTTATCATGGCCTTGTAAAGAGACAAAATGACTTCCTTATCTTAATATGTCAAAGTTCATTTCAGCATTGCAGTTATTCTCTATTTACAATCTTTGCAAATGACCCTTGAACTTCAACTTCCTATCTACTAAAACATCCCTAGTCAGATCAGTTTCTTCTAGCATAAATACCACCAATATGATATGACAGTGAATATCTAATCACATGACCCAATTGCATGACCTTACATTTATTAACACTGAAATGAGTCATTTTTATATGCCCACAATTCCAGCCAATTCAAATTATTCTACAAGTACTGCATATTCATTATGCTGATATAGAAGTATGCTAACAGCCTGATTAACCTATCTTTGCATCATTAGCAAACAGCTGTATGTCACATGTCAAATCATTCCCAATGTCATTAATATACAGATTGAATAAGAATGGACCAAGAACTGATCCTTGAGACACACCACTGGTTACCCAACCTGCAGAGATAAGAGTTGTCATTCCATTGTATAAAGCCTTGATTAGACCACCTGGACTACTGTGCTCAAATTTGGTCCCCAGGATTGAAGGGGATAAATGAACTATGGAAAGAGTGCAAAGGTGGATAACAAAGATGATATCAGGACTGCACAATGTTAGTTATGAGGATAGGTTGAGGGAATGTGGACTGCAGAGTTTGGTAGATAGAAGGAGAAGTAATATAATTGAGAGTTTTAAATTGCTGTTAGGTAGTTACAAGGTTGACACTGGGGAGTTCTTTTGTTTGGTGGAATAGGGGGAGGGAGAACAAGAATGAGGGACTGCCACTGAATGTTACAAAAGGAAGTTGTGAGCAAGAGAGGAAGGAGTGGTTTCTTTGCACTGAGGTTGGTTGAACCATGAAATGCATTGCCTGATAGCGTTGAGAACATGAATGGTCAATGCATTCAAGGAGTGGTATGATAGACTGTGTTTTCTAGGGTGGGCCTCCCACGATGAGTCTTGTGACTCCATGAGTCTTGAATCATGATGATAATAATAATAATTATTATCCAAACATTGATAGCTTGTGAAATCACATCAGAAGAATGAAACTGAATTTACTGAGCTGTTGTGAGACAACTCCCTCAAGCAGCATGTCACAGAAAGCACTCATGGTCAAAGAGTGTTAGATCAGAGGCGATTTCAGTGAAAAATGTAACTACTTCCAGTTGGTAAGATCATGTGGTATTCACATGGGAAGTGGTTAAGTTTATGAATGTTCCATTGAGAAAAGGTTACATGCTGAACTATAAAGCAGGAAGTTAAGACCACCTGAGAAATATGCTGGGTTCTGTTCCATGGTATCAGCTATTGGATGGGAAGGATATCAACAATGAAGTGTTTAAAAATATTTATTAGAAAGTATCCCTAGAATTCAAAGAATAAATAGAGTAGGAGTGAAATAGATGTGTAATATCATTAAGAAAGTGCTTCGTAAGAAAAATATTATGTGGAAGGAATACTGTGTTTATGACAATGATATCAGTTGTGATAATTATAAGAAGCAAAGGCAGAAGAGTCACAAGTGTTGTGCAGAAAGCTAAATGTGAGTACGAAAAGAAACTGGCTCTGCAAGTTAAAGACAACTAAAAAAATTCTATTGTTATGCTGCAAGTAAAACAATGAATGAATTTGAAAGAATAAGGCTACTGAATGTAGATGGTATGCAGGTGACTGATGCAGAAGAGCATGTTCAACTAATGAGTAGCCATTTTGCTAAAAGCTATCAACCTGGTATATGCAACATTGAATTCATTGCTACTTCTTCAATGTACGAAGAAAAGTGTGTGAGGAGGAAGTATCAGAGCTGTTGCACACACACACACTGAATAAGAATTCTGCATAGGAACTGATGGGATATCAACACAGATGCTAAAAGAGTGTTCAACTGAACTGGCTATTACTTTTCCTAGGCCATATAATTTGACTCTCAGAACAGGAAAGATTCCCCAGGAGTGGAAAGAATGTATGGTAATCTCACAATTATAGTTTCATTACTAGTTTTCTATCAACAATTCAGACTCTTGGTATTGTGTCAAAGGAAGCTACAGCTGAAACTAAAAGAGTGTTCAACTGAACTGGCTATTCCTTTTCCCAGGCCATATAATTTGACTCTCAGAACTGGGAAGATTCCACAGGAGTGGAAAGAATGTATGGTAATCTCAGTATCACAATTATAGTTTCATGATAGACTAGTTTTCTATCAACAATTTAGACTCTTGGTACTGTGTCAAAGGAAACTACAGCAAACTGTTCACTTTTCAATAATAGTACTTTTTAGTTGTTTGTGTGTTTGGTCATATATACATTGTCCAAAATCCAGAATCCTAAGAATTTTGGATCTATAGCCATAGAAGATATAATAGAGCTGTGTAATGAAACAAATGAAATAATTTAAGTTTTTATTGAAATCTTAAACAGCAGTAGCAAAATAGACCACTTAAACCAAATCCAAACTTAAGGCACTAAAAAAATATTTTTGATTCATCCTATAATCATAATTGATTATCTTATTATTATAAATAACAGTTTTCCAATATAAGGTTTTAAGGATTCCACAATGGGCATTTGAGAACTGCTGATTTAAAATTACTAACATTTTAACTTAGAACAAAACTATTATACCTTAAATTTTGGCTGACTTTCAAGTGCTTTTGCTATTGCCTTAGCAGCATCAATCCCTACTGTATTCCCTTCAAGTTTCAAACACGTCATATCTGAACAAGACTTGATAGCTTTCACAACTTCTTCAGCTTAAAAAATAAAAAACATGATAATTAATTTTAATATATATATATAAAATTACTGATATATCAATCCACGCACAAAAAATTTAAAATTTTATATATATCAGCTTTGGATGTGGACAGATATACTGCAAATCGAGCAACTTCCACTTAACTACTTGTAAAACCTTTATGTGAGTGCTGTGCAATCACAAGCTGTATATAACACCAACCTGGGCATTATCTAAAATAAATTCACAACAATAAAGTATTTTTTAATTCTTAATTGGTGGCATATAGATTTTTTTATAAGCGGACAAGATATGTCCACTTATAAAAGAAGAAAAATGGTAAAAAATGATCAGTATATTACCTTTAATAAAAAGTATCTTTATCCACTCAGCATAACATAACATGACAGCAATCATTAAAAAATGTGAAGAAATATAACTGAATTGAACAAAACACACACACATAGTATTTAAACATTTAACGGCTACATGATTTTCAATTTTTCTAAATTGGTAATCCACGTGCAAGTTGGAAAAGGGGGAAAACTTCAACAAATTGTTTTTATTCTGTGTAGCATATCTGTCTTTAAGTCTAAACAACATATTTGGCAAAACAGCAAAGCTAGACTGATTGAAACTTGGGTGTAAAGTAATTTGACAGTAATTTTTTCTTTAATTTTATTATCAGAAGAACATAAAAGGCTAATAAATTATATTTATTACACTAATTAGCTTAGTCAACATTTCACTGATATCTTTCCAAAAGCTTTTTCAACTGAAGATGAGTTAGTCGATCCCATTTGGAGATAGCAGGGTTTTCCTCTTGGAAATTCAGGTTTTTCATCCCACATATAGACAAATCATTCTTCAGAACACACACAATTTACAGACAAAAAAAATACTGTTGATAGTGATGATGGGCAATAGATGGTGTTGATGGTAAGAGTAGTGTCATTTTAGGAGAACTGAGTAGTAGTGGAGAGGGGTAGATGTATTTAGCGAGGCCGAGTAGAGTGTCCTCATGAGATGAGTCCTCGGACTCTATGGAGGTGTCAAGTAATGATAATAATAATAATATCTTTCCTAAAACACTATGTAAACATATAAAACAATATAAAATATAAAACACAATAGCCACAGTAATAAACTTTCATGAAAGTAGAAATATTTTTGTACTGAAAATAACAGTACATCATCATCAGTGTAGGGAAACAAGCAAATCAAAGAATGGAAATACAAGGGGTACATACAACAATTGGTTTATCAATTAAAAATGGTTGCTGCATGCTAGAAATTATTAATAAATAACATTAAAATATTAAAAATAATTTTTTATTTTGAAATAAAATGTGAATCTCCCAAACTTTTTGGGGGGGGGGGGGGGAATAATCATTCCAATTCAAGTTAGGCCAGCATAAAAGGGTTTGAGGACACTTTCTTAGAAAAGACATTCATATTTAAAACTATTTCTGTAGAAAAGATGAACTTCATCCCACAGGAATACTCACTTTAGTGTTAATACTATGCTGTGCCAGACCGGACTCTTGAGGTTTCATTTATTCATTGTACTATTGATGTTCATTAGCTCTCCCCCCTCCACACACACACACACACACACACAGAATGGCCTGCCTGCAAGTATATCAAATTACACTCTCTAATAAATACCAGCTAAAGACAAAGAGAACAGTTTGTCTTTGATAGATGGTAATAGATGAGCAATTTTGTTGATAAGGAAATATGCAGGATTAAGGTGATACTTCTTCAAAATTCTACTAATAGGTTCAGAGATAACAGAAATATAAGGAATTGGAACCCTCCAGTCTGTCAAAGAATCCTTTTGGAACAAAGGGTTGGAACATAAACAAAATAAATAAATACAATCAGCTAACACCTTTTATTCCCATATAGGGTGTAGGTGAGGCCGTTTTAGCCCTATCTAACTTTCCAAGACTGAGGGAGCAGTTCAATCTCCACCAGTAGCCATGGCTATCACTAATAACACATGCCATATTGTGAAGAGAGGTAGGTGACAAGTGCTGCCATCTCATGGTCCCTAATCTTAACATTATATTTACTGTTTGAAAATAGTGTTGGTTCTACGGTCAATTCTCTTGAGTTTTAAGGGATGAAAAAACGAATTTCTAGGAGAAAAAAAAATCATTCACCAGTTCCAGAGATTGACTGGCCAAAAAAGGCTCATTAAAAGTAACTCGAAATGAACTTACAATGCTGTGGAAGGCACAAGCCACTTCCACTGAGCTACATATACATTTGTGTTGGAACATAAGCATCAATTATCTGTTAGATTTGAACAAAAAGAAACTGGCTCTGCAAGTTAAAGACAACACAAAAAATTGTCTTTAACTTCTCACTATCAAAATTTTATTCCATTAAAATTTTGATAGTGAGAAGTTCTTGTTGTTGGCAGATAAATTCTTTTTATGAATGTATCTGCCAGGAAAGGTCAATATCCAATAAACACTGGTTAGGTTAACAAAGTACCAGGGGCTGTTCAAGTAAGGATGTCCAAGAATGGTAAACTACCAGCATTTTCTTTTCCCAGGGTGAATTGAATGCATGGGTAAAGGCTACTGATGCAATGTAATAAAGTGGTAAATCCATTTTCAGAATGAGGGCAAACAACAAAAACAATTGATGTAACAGAACCAAAAAGAGGGTTGGTGATGAATGGATGAGAACAAGGTATCTTTCAGATGGTTCAAAAAATAGTTCAAAGGTGGGGAAAGGACTACCCATGACCTTCAATCTATTTATATATTTTGTTTCTCCATCTGAACTATCCTGATTGTATTTGTAGTTAGTGGGATAGAATTTGAAGGACACAGTATTCTCAGGACAGAGTGAAAAGAATTACTGCTACAGACTAGAGGATGCAAAAATGATGTGGATGGCATGCATTGGCAAATAATCTCAATGAGTGGCAGGCAAGTAATTATTATGGCAGACTTCAACTGTGGAATGCATAAGGAACAAAGGCTGGTGCAACTGGGAGGTGACATCCAAGTAGTTTGTAGGGAATACAGAGAACTGACCAGGACTTCTGACCTAATGTCCAATCCTCACCTTCTCATGGTGAACCTTGTTAGGGTATCCACCTAGAACTAAACAAACAGGGATGGGTTGGTAATTTGGGATTTAGACAACCAAACTGTTTTTTATTGATTTAAACCATAATGCAAATGATTGAACAATATGACAGAATTTCATGCCAGCTTGGACATTGACCAATCCAAATCCCAGAAATAGTGGTCAAGGTAATAAAAAAATTGGAACTCCAAAATCAGCAGATAGAAATGGAATAATATACGGGTGAGGGAGACAACATGATTTTGTGAAAGGTAAGTATACTTCAGTAATTTATTTATAATACAGTGACAGCTGAGTTGGATAAAGGTGATGGCCACACTGTGATACTGGCAGACTTTAGAAAAGCTTTTCACAGGCCATATAGAATTCTGATAAATGAATTGCAGCAAATGGGGATGGATATGGAGTTAGTGATGTGGATAAGAGGGTGGTTGATGGGTAGATACCAAACAGCATCTGCCCATCAGATGATGTGACTAGGGGCATGTGAAAGGGCTCTGTACTTTGGCCACTGCTATTTAATTTATACATTAATGATATAGGAAATGATCTGAGGAAATATCAGTTTGCTGATGATGCAAAATTGGGTAGAGCGACTGTCAGGTAATGTTAAAATTTTGCAGGATGATTTAAACAGACTGGCAGTATGGTCAAAGAACAACAACAAATGTCCATTTAATGTAACAAAGTGTATACATTTATGCAATTTAGGGTGAAACAGATTGCCAGCACACCAAATTGATGGAACAACTGTACTTCAAGAAACTGATATTTGAAGGTGTTGATGGATAGGAAGTTGAAGTTCAGAGGGTATATTGCAAAAGTGGATAAAACAGCTCATTGGATTACTTAGTTACTGAAGATCACTAACCAGCAGAGATTAAGGAGGTTATTACACCTGTTTATAAGGCTTTGATAAGACCCCCCCCTCCATCTGGACTACTGTGCATAGATCTAGTTATCTGGATTTCTTGGAGATGAGGAAGAGGTGGAAAGGATCCACAGGAAGTGACCAAGATGCTGTCATGTCTATGGAATGCTCCTTATAAGGACGTGGAAGATTTGGGGTAACAGAAACTGGTCGATAAGTGGATAAGGAGTGATATAATTGAGACATTAAAATTACTTAAAGGTTTTTAAAGGATTGATAAAGAGGAAATTTTTTGAACAGGATTGGTGGGGAAAGAACTAGAGATCCTCTCTTGAAGTAAGCAAGGGTGTGGTTAGCAAAGGTCTGAGGACAATTTTTTTTTTTTTGCTTGGAGGGTATTGAATGAGTGGAACATGTCAGTGTCTGTTGTGGGTGTCAAGTCAGTGAATGAGAAAGCAAAGTATGATAGGCATTGCTTGAATTGGATAGTGCCTGGCATGTTTAGGGCTTCTCCCGATAAATCTTTACTCCATAGAGTTGTCTGTGCAATGATAATAAGAAGAAGAAGAAAAAGGAAGAAAGTATGTGTAGAGGCTTAAGTGCTGTGAGGACATCATGTTGGAGGCTTAATGGAAGACAATGCCATCACCTCCATTAAGGTGATGGCATTGTCTTGGACACCACCCACAGGGTCTCTTGGAAGAAAACCACCATGCTCCACCACAGCAAATTCAAGAAAGAGAGACTATTCTTAGAAGCAGCAGCAGCTCTCAGAAATCAAGAAATCAGAAAGCTTCCAAAGATTTGGGAAACACTCATCACCAGAGGTCCCACCTTACATTCTAGGCCACCTACAACCACCCTTAGAGGGTGCTCCACCTAGATAGGACTTTAGTGTCACCCACGTGGTTGGGCTTAGTATTGTATAATATTTGTGTTTATGTTACATTAGTTGTTTTTGTAATCCCCGAAGATGTCCTAGTGACTAGGACGAAATATAGGAAGTATTAAACCTATGTTAATCCTTTCTGAGTGCTGTATACATTCCATTAAGCCTCCAACATGAAGAAGAAGAAAGGTGAGAAAAAGAGATGCTGAATGTCAAATCAGCAGGAAAACAACCCAGAAGAAATCCAAGATCTAGGTGGGTTAATGTTGCTAGAAGTGTCATAGACCAAAATATAATTTTTGACTATACTGAAGTTCATTTAAATATCAGATTCATTTTATTATTATTACATGACCTCCAAGGACTCATCATCAATAACAATTTGGAGGGAAATTGTTGCCAGGAGGTTAATAATAATGTAAATATTTCATGTAGTACTATCATAGTATCCTGCACACCCTTAGTGGGTACATATCAGGAGCCAGATGAGTTTGTTTTTTTTTTAATTTAAATAAATGTCTAAATCTTACATGTATGTAAGGATTAGACATTTCTTTTAGACAATGTCACATAACTGTACTGTGTGACATTGGCTCAAAAGCCTAATCACTCAGTTGATAGGTAGCTCATATTAGCATGTGAGAAACAGAGCTGAGAATGATGGAGAATATATGGAATCAATATTAAAGGGATGGCATAGTACTGTAATGCAATATAACTTTTTAAGTTAATATTTTTTTAAAAACGAAAAGAATTCTTGTGTTGCAAGAATAACTGATAATTCTATTTAAAAACTGAACTGTAGATATATTCTCAACTAATCAAACTGTAAGTTTGATTTCTTGGGGGAAGGCCTCTTAAGAAATGGTATAGTTCCACCATGTGCAAGAAATTAGTATTTCATTATATGTAATAAATCGCCATTCAAAGTATACATAATTCAAAAAAATTTTTAAACTGCAGAGATATTTACATTTTACTTTACAATTCCAAACGCTTGGTGAGAAACATTCTGATAGAAGGAAAAAACCATGGTCAATAAGAAACAAAATTCATTTTAATTTTAAAAATTATATTTTAAAATTCGCATTTGGGTATTTTGATAAATACCGGATATGACCATGAAAAGAAACAAAAATGTTTGTCTGTCTAATATCACTACAGAAACAGAAAACAAAATTACCATCTGCTTCTGTATTCAATTTTAAGGATTTCCCGGCAAAAGATACCTCACGTTGTTCATCTTCAACTGTCGCTTCTGCTAACTTTTCAACGACTGAATCAATAGATTCATCAGCCATTATGTTACAAATATATACAGAACTTTTTTTTACCTGATTAAGTAATAAATTAAATTACTATTAGAAGTGAAATATATTGGCAAGATTAAAAAAATACCAACAATAAAGCTATAAAACACACACAAACCATCACTAACAACACATTACTCCCATAACATGAACATTCGCCCTCTGAAGAAACTTGCCTTTGGTTCTTGATTAAAAAAATAAATAAATAAAATAAAATAAAACAAAATAAATAATGCTGTTAGATTCACAGAAGAAAAACCTATAGGTTAATCCTTAGTCACTAATAATAGGAACTTTTATTGCCCTTTCTTCAGTGGATTCCTGGATTAATAATGTCAGTCAATCTCTCTCTCTCTCTCTCTCTCTCTCAAAAACTGAGGTTGTAAAAAAACAACTCAGAAAAATCGCCTCTAGAATTCACACGATTTCAGAGAGTAATACTAGTTAAGATTAGTAACACAATATGGTAATATGGATTAGTAACACAATATGGAATTGTGTTACTAATCTTAATCTACACGGAATTGTGAAGGCTAAAGCCATATATCTATCGATGTATGTTTCATATGTTGAGGCTAGAGAGTGTCACCTTCGGATAATGAAAAGCAGTGAATTTATTTATATTTAAATATTTCTAAAAATTTCCATCAACCATGACATCAGTCATTATTTTAAAGAAAGAGCACAAAGATTATTTTCATCTTAGCAATAGTTATTGCAATAAATCAACTATAATAATAAAGATGACAAGAAATTATATCGCAAAAATAAATCCCATAAATTTAGTTAACTAATCCTACTAATGAACGTCAGCTTGCCGAAACTAATGCGTGATGTCAAATGGAGAACATTGTTATATTGCTTTATCCTTTAAACTAAGCGGCGAATTAACACTTTCAAGGAGTCCAAATTCATCGAAGGAGGACACCTGCTCTATAACTCTTCGTCTTCACCACTTAATCCACCAACTATAGCGAACCGCCACTACCATCATCTGCTATATCTACTTCCCCCCACCATTAGTATCTTTTGTCTGTAAATTGCATGAGTTCAAGGCTGATTTGTCTGTATGCGGAATAAAAAACGAGATTTTGCGGGAGAAAAAACCTTGCTACCTCCGTATCAGATCGGCTCACTCACCTTCAATTAAAAAAAAAAAAAAAACAAAGATTCCTCTCGTCACGACGAGAATAGGCCTTTTCCAATCAAAGAGCGCAACTTACCGTCATTCTTCAAATTATGCTGCGATAAATAACCCAACTCGACAGGGGGAAGCTTGGTCATGTTTGTCAAACACAATATACAAATAAAGGCATTTGAAGTACTTCTCCTATTTGCATATCCTTAGGATAAAAAGACCAGTGTAACCGGGCGGAAACGGCTTTGCGTTCATAGTACTCATACGCATGATGAAAAAGAATTTTAAATTTGATTCTAGTCACCGACTAGAAGAATTTTTTCTAGGCATTCTTCATAATCTCTGGCATAGACAAATAGGATTTCTGCAGGGAAACCATGTTTTAAATTCCACAGTTCAAAAAAAATGACCACAGGACTCACATTTCACACAGTAATATATATGGTTATGGACAACAAGATGTAAGCAGCTGTCAGGCATGCTGTCTTTGCCGCATGCCACTTAAAAATCTTTAATAGTCCTGGGATATCCTCATGATTGTCTAAGGGTAGAGTTTAGCTGCCCTGAGAGTCAGTATAGCTGACTAGAAGTGCCGCTTGCACTCCATGGCGCTCGATCGCCCGAAGGAAGACCTAGGTTCAAATCTAGTCACCGACTAGAGAAACATTTTCTAAACCTTTCTTCGACCTGTTCCAGAGTTAGTCGATCTCTGGCATGGGCAACAGGTTGTTTCTCTCCCAGTAACTCGACTTTTTCGTCCCGAAAACTGAAAAAAATCGATAGAACCAACACTATCTCAGACAATAAATATATTGCGTTAGGAATAGAGATCCTAAAGGAGTTGTTGTTGTTTTTCAGTGAGTTCAGACGTGTTTATCAGCGCTCCTTGTAGTAGTACAGCGTGAAGTTAAGTTTTGTTTTTAATTGTTTTTAATGTTTAATTCAGAGTTATTTCAACACTGAAATTAAATAGTGATTATTTCATGCGCCACCAGCGTGCTCGAACATCAGAGCAGGTAAGACTTTTTCCTTTCAACTTCAAAAATATTTTCCAGGTTCTCTCCTGTTCCCCGCCCAGTACAACACTCGGTGGTTGAAGGGACAAGGCAGGTCCTTCCCCCACTTCAAGTCTAGATTATGGATTCACCATATGAAGATCTCTCCTTCAAAGAACTTCTCGCTATCTTTCGGCAAATTGGCAACATCTTGCACACAAAATGGCCAGGAAAGGTAGAAGTTCACCAGATTATGGAGGTCGAGAAAGAAGACCCTCGAACCTCCGAACTTTCTCCTCGCCCTACACATGACAGCGTCAATTCCTCCGCTACAACTGACACAGACGATAATGATTACCAAGAAGTCAGCAGAAAGAAGAGGAAGAAAGAGTCTCTTGCTGCAGAACAAGAAATTGCCTCTCAAATGGACACATCAGCACAATCTAGTGCAAGCACTGAGACAACTATACCAATACAGCCCAAAGAGAGGATCCCACCAGTAGTACTGCGATCTAAAGAAAAGTGGTCGTTGCTTGCAGAGACGATGAAGAAAAGCAACATCAAGTTCTCGTCAGCCAAAAACACAGATGACGGAGTACGTATACAGCCTGAAGGAACAACGGACTACAGCCAGCTAACCAGACTTATGGACGATCATAAATTTCAATACCATACTTACCAACTTAAGAGTGAAAAGAACCTCAAGGTAGTGATCAGAGAATTGGTAGAAGACATAACAACAGACGAAATAGCTACTGACCTCAGATTACAAGGCTTGGAGCCAGTCAAGATTTCGCGAATGTATCGCGCAGACAAGCGCCCCATGCCTCTGGTCTTAGTAGAGATCAGTAAAGACCAGAGGGAAATTTACGATCTTAAAATAGTCTGCAACTTGGTCATCAAGACAGAGCCACTACGAAGAAAGGCATCGGCTGGTCAATGCCATCGCTGCCAAAAATTCGGGCATGCGCAAATGCTATGCAGAGCAGACTACAAATGTGTGAAGTGCGGTGGCAACCATCCCTCGCACACTTGCGTCAAGCCAAAGACCACACCTGCTAAATGTGCGAACTGCAGTGGCCCACACCCTGCAAACTACAGGGGTTGCACTCTCCACCCATCCAACCTTCAAAAGCCTAGACAGGAATTAACTCAGCCCACTCAGAAAAATATTGTGAGATCCGTGACTGAATTCCAAGGGCGGAAAGTTACACCAGACAAATCCTATGCTTCTGTGGTTTCCTCGAGTAACACTAAGGTACTCCCTGCAACTAGCAGTCCAAATTCTTCAGCAATACTCGCTGCCTCACTTGGGGAGATGCTAATGGCCTTCAGCAAAACAAATCCAAGCCAGGCCGACACCAACAAATTCCTTCGGAATACTCAAGTCATCTTCTCCATGATTAATGACTAATCCGGCTTTAACATCAAATTCTATGCAGATAATATTCTGGAACGCAAACGGTCTCAACAGCAAAATTTTGGAATTACAGGAGCTCACAGATCATTTACAAATTGATATTCTCCTCATTAACGAAACACACCTACGTCCCTGCGATAATCCCAAACTCAGAAACTACTCGTTACTTAGAAATGACAGACTTAATGCCAGAGGTGGAGGCACTGCCATCTTTGTCAGAAGAAACATTCGCTATAATGAGACTAAGAAGATTAATACATCTAACCTCGAGGAGACAGGCATAGAAATTCTTACCAACAATGCAGGCAGCTTAAAGATTTTTTCTGTATACAACCCCCCTGGCAAACCTCTACTCCCCTCTGATCTCTCTCAGCTACTAGATACAAATGAAGCAGTAATTGTAGCTGGAGACCTCAATTCCAAGCATCCTTTATGGAACAGCAAAAGCTTTAATAACAACGGAATGATCCTCTATAACTTTTCCTTGAAGAGAAATATCGTTATTGCAGGCCCGATTGAGCCAACACACTACGGAGCTATCGGCAGACCTGATGTTTTAGATATTGCTATTTTTAACAATATTTCTCATCATTTCCGACTTCAAGTGATTGACGAGCTAAGCTCAGATCACAATCCAGTACTCTTAAGTTTAGGGGAGGAGCCTGAGCTCATTCCCAGCCATTCCCACACAAACTTTGCAAAATTCAAGTCTAAAATGAACACTATCATAGACTCAGTACCGACTATTTCCACCTGTGAAGAAATTGACGCGGCAGTCAACAATCTTGAATGTAAAATACAGGCTGGCTTATCCGCAGCTTGCTCTACTTCTACCCCAGCTCAAGTCAACCTACTTCCTGCAGAAATCCTTGCTCTGATAAGGAACAAAAATAGGCTCAGACGCCGCTATCACAACACGCTATCTCCGCAAGACCGTCGAGAACTAAACAGAGCGTCCAACCTAGTCCGTTACGCTTTAAAAGATCACAGAAACCAGCAATGGGAGAGAAAACTCTGTTCTCTCAAAACTGAAGATAATTCTCTGTGGAAGTTGACTAAAGCTCTCCGTACAGATCGCTCTAACATCCAGCCCATTCACGGAGAAACTTGAACTTGAACTTAATTGGTTGATGGACTGAGTCCTTGACTCTTTATCCCTTCATCTGGATTTTAGATTGTGGGTGATGAGATTATTGTGGGTAATTTACCCGCTCATTGTGAGCATTGAGGCTGTATCAGCTTTCTCTTGCGATGGAGGATTTCGGTTTTTTATGTTTGAAACGATCTGAGGGCTTGTAGTCCGCTGCCTGTCGAACTAACTGATTTGGGTGATTATCCGTGATTGTGAAGAATTTCTCTGCAATGTTTGTCATGTAGGTCTTAATATCTGGAAGATTGGCTTCTTGATGTAACTGGATGTTTCTGATGAACCATGGGGCATTAAATGCCATTCTTAGGCATTTATTCTGAATTATCTGAAGTCGGTTGATGTTGCTTTTAGTCGTGTGACCCCAGATTGGAGAGGCATAAGTTAGTTGCGGTCTGATTACCGATTTGAAAAGTAAGATTTTGTTGCTTATGCTTAGGAAGCTGTTCCTGTTCAAAAGTGGATATAGCTGTGCTATAGTCTGACTTGCCTTAGTGGTAACACTATCCATATGTGACTTGAAGTTTAGACGTCTATCAAGATGAATTCCCAGATATTTGGTAGAATTGCGCCAAGGGATGATTTTACCAAACATTTGTATGCTTGTATTCGGTTCTGCCTTACGTCTGGTGAAAAGTACTGCAGAGCTTTTGTTTGGATTAATTGCGATACGCCACTTGGTGTACCAATCCTCCAATTCATTGACTGCTCTCTGCAGCTTGATTGTGGCCAGGTGTGGACGGAGGGATCTGGCTATAATGATTGTATCGTCGGCATACAGAGCGGTGATAGCTGGAGACAGTTTGGGGAGATCTACCATGTATATGGAGAAGAGTAGGGGAGATAGTAGAGAGCCTTGAGGTACTCCGGCCGTGATTCTCCTCTCCGTGGGTCTGATACCGTTGAGTTTTATTTTAAATTTTCTGTTGTGTAGATATGATTTGATAAGTAGTACTAGTGGCAATGGAATACCAACTTCGTGTAGTTTAAAAATAAGTCCATGATGCCATACTCTATCAAATGCTTGAGTGATGTCTAGAAAAACTGCGCCAGTGTGTTGGTGCCATTCATACCCTTGGGTTATATGTTCGATAACTCTATAAATTTGTAGCGTTGTGGAGTGATATTTCCTAAAGCCGAATTGTTCATCTTGAATTATATGGTTGATATCTGTTGCCTCTTGAAGCCGTGTGAGAATAGCACGTTCGGCTATCTTACCTATGCATGAAAGAAGGCTGATTGGTCTGTAATTTACAGGAAACTGTGTATTTTTCCCAGGTTTGGGAATTAGGAAAACGTCGGCAATTTTCCATCGTTGTGGGAAATAATTTAGCCGGAAGATGGCATTAATGATGGCTACTAGATGCATAACCCCTTTGCGAGGAAGTAACTTGAGTACCTTATTTGTTATTCCATCTGGACCTGGAGCCTTTTTGTTATTTAGTTTTCTTAAAATCTCATATACTTCTGTTGGTGATACGGATTTGTTATTGGATTGGAATGAGGCATTTTGAGTTATTTTACGCACTTGGGTGTGAATTTTACTTATGAAATTTATATCTGTATTGATATAATTGGGGCTGCATTGTTTTTCTAAACTGTCAGCAAATGCTTCAGCTTTTTCCTCGTCGTTGTAGACAACATTAGATTCACCTTGGATTGGAGGAAATGTAAAACGCTTTGAACGGAGTGATTTCATCATTTTCCATATTGATTGATCCTCTGTGTTTAATTGGAGAATTTTGTTATTCCAGAGTTGGTTACGGTGGTCCTTTAGGGCATATCGAACCTGGTTTGTTGCTCTATTGACTGCTTGTTTATCCGCTGGGTCCATTGTTCTCTGATATTGTCTTCTTAATCTGTTTTTTCTCTTGGATAAGACGTTTTATATCCTGTGGAAGTTTATTTGATGGTGTACATTTGGTTATATTTGTTACCTGCGTTATAGCTGTCAGTAGTTGTTTTTCAAGAGTCTTCACTGCTTTTTCTACATCTTCAGCAGATGTTATATGCGGTATTGGACCAAGGTTTTCCTGGAAGGCTGAGGGAAGTTGTTTCCAATTTATAAATGCGGTGGTGTTTTCTGTTATATCTTGTATGGTGCCTAGTTGTAATATGATGGGGTTATGATCAGAACTGAAGTCGTTGATTGCTTGTATCTGATAGCTGTGCGCTATGTTTTTTAATATAGCTATATCTAGTACATCAGGACGACCGGTAGCTCCATAATGTGTGGGTTCAGTGGGTCTTATTACTGTTATATTTCTTGAAGTGGTGTAAGAGTTGAGTATTCTTCCATTAATATTTGAGTTTCTGCTATTCCAGACGGAGTGTTTGGCATTAAGATCTCCGGCTATAATCACTGCTCTGCCTGTATTTAGTATCACCTCTAAGTCAGATTCAAGGAGTTTTTTATTTGGGGGGTTGTAGGCTGCATATATCGTAATGCTGCTTGTATTTTCCATATGTATTTCTATCCCTGTAGTTTCCATGTGTTCGGTTTGGGGTTCTGCTATTGAATTATGTTTTATGTTACTTTTCACAAAGATGGCAGTGCCTCCACCTCTAGCAAAGCATCTGTCTGTTCGGTAAGTGCTATAACTATTGATTCTGATTTTGTCACTTGGACGAAGATGTGTTTCATTTATGAGGATGATGTCTGCTTGAGTTTCTGCTGCAAACTCCTGCAGCTCCTGTAATTTGATAGATAAACCATTTGCATTCCATGAAACAATTTGTAATGATTTCGGTTTTCTTTTAGATTTATCCATTAAGAATTTCCATAAAGAGTGATTGTGTATGCCTTAAGATGATATCTTTGGCTTCTTGAGTTGGGTTGGTTTGTTGGAGTTCAGCAAGCATTTCACCTAAGTGGCTTGTTATGTTCAGTAGGATAGGTTTGTTGGTTTGCTGTGACTGCTTTGGTTTTGGGTCTTTTTGGAAGGTTGATCTTGTAACTTCAGCATACGATCTTCCATCCGTTGTGGAGACTATGGTTTGATGGGAAGACGCTTGTTCTTGAAGAGGTTTACTGGTTTTGAGTTGTAATTTTTGGTTTTGAGGAAATGCTATACAGCCCCTATAGTTTGCAGGGTGTGGTCCTCCGCAGTTTGCACACTTTGCTGGAAGTGTACGAGGTTTATGGCATTCATTTGATGCATGTTTGCCACCACATTTAACGCAACGAAATTCAGCCTTGCAGCATCGTTGGGCATGCCCAATCTTCTGGCATCTATGGCACTGGGTTGTAGTTGATTTGTGTTTCAATGCCTCAACTTTTATGACTAGATCACAGATGGTTTGGAGATTGTATATATGATTTTGGTCTTTGCTTATTTCCACTAGAATTAGAGGATAGGGTGTTTTATCAGCCCTCCGCATTCGGCTGACTTTAATTGGGCTAAATCCCTTAAGTTGGAGGTCTGCAGTGAGGTCTTCTATTTGTAATGTTTCAGTTACTCCCCTTAACACTACTTTTAAATTTTTTTCACTGTTGAGTGCAAAAGTGTGATATGGCAAGTTGTTCTTGTCTAGAAGTTTGGTCATTTTTCTGTAATCTGATGATGTTTTAGGTTGTATGCGAATCCCTTCTTCTGTGTTTGTGGCTTTAATGAAAGTGATATCTGAAGATTTCAGTGTGGATGCAACGGACGTCCAGTGCTCCTTGGCCCTTAGGACGACTGGGGGTACCCTTTCTTTAATTACATTATCTGGTTCTATCTCCACTGTTTTGGGTGTATCTGCAGTAGAGGAGATTTTCCTTTTCTTTTTGACTGTTTGAAATTCTGTGTTGGTTTCCACAAACTGCGGAGTATTATCCTGAGATGCAGCATTCTCTGTATTCGTGGAGTGACTTGATTCTGGTTCAGTCAACATACTTCCTTCATTAGAATCATCCATCCTATCTTCTGTGACTGCTGTAGGGGGGAATGTATCTAAGAGCTTTACTTTCCCTGGCCAGTTGTCGCTCAAACATTTTCCTAATCTTAGGAATTCTTTGTAAACTTCTTCAAATATGCCTTCATTGAGAGGTTTTGTCATGATTAACAGAAGGCAACAACTCTATTAAAACAAAGTTTGAGAAGTGGGTCCTAGAGCCCAATGTAAATATCCCGTAGATCAAGTCGATCTACCAGCAAAGGTAGTAAATGTTTCACAGAATGAAGAACACTTACCTCTATATATAAATATCCCGTAGATCAAATCGATCTACCAGCATCAGTAGCAAATATTTTACAAAATAAACTTTTCTTTAGAAAATCTTAACAACTATTTAAATCACTGATCACATATATAAACACTTGGCAACCGCCATTACGCCAGCACGATTTTTTGGTGCAGAAGACTCATTCACGGAGAAAGAGGCCTTGTTTACAGAGATAAAGAAAAAGCACAAGCTCTCGTTCGCGCCCTACAACTTCAGTGCCGTCCTAATTATGCACACGCGGATCTAGTCTTCATAGAAAAAATACATCGTAGGGTACGTTCTGTACTTCGGCGATCTTGTAGCTGTGAAAATATCTGCCCCACCTCACCTAAAGAGGTCTATTCAATTATTAGGAAGCTTAAAAACAAAAAATCCCCTGGCCCGGACGAAATTACCAACAAAACAATTAAAGCCCTCCCACACAAAGCTGTCATGCATTTAGTAGCGATTATCAATGCAATTCTGAGAATTAATTATTTCCCCTCAAGATGGAAACAAGCCGATATTTTCCTTATTCTCAAGCCTGGTAAAGCGCCTCAGATGCCACAGAGCTATAGACCCATCAGTATTCTATCATGCCTAGGAAAAATAGCAGAAAGAGTCATTCTCAACCGACTTAATGAGGAGGTGAATAAAAATCACATAATTCCGAAAGAACAATTTGGCTTCCGTACTGGACATAGCACTACACAGCAAATTCACAGACTGACTGAGTTCATCACTACAGGCTTTAACTGGAAACAGCACACAGGAGCTATCTTTCTTGATGTTGCAAAAGCTTTCGATACTGTATGGCACAAAGGTCTCATCTACAAATTAATTGCAGCCAACATCCCTCTTTATCTTACCAAAATTATTAACTCCTTTCTACAGGACCGTAAAATTCAGGTTAAGTTGTGTGGAATTAGATCCTCACTGAAAAAAATCACTGCTAGTGTCCCTCAAGGCTCGCTGCTCTCACCGCTGCTTTTTAACATCTTTGTTTCTGATGTTCCTAGCACATCACTAACCACTATAGCTAGTTATGCGGATGATATGGCTATTCTCAGCAGATCTCTCAGGCCTAACATAGCTACTCAGCGATTACAAACTGCAGCAACAAATTTAGAAGACTGGTTCAAAAAAATGGAGAATATCTGTAAATGCCGATAAAAGCACTGCCATTCTATTCACAAGAAGACAAGCATCTCATGTTGGAGAAGTTAAACTTTTTAACACAGCCATCCCATGGAGATCTAGCACCAAATATCTAGGCATTCAACTTGATAACCGTTTAAACTTTAACTCCCACATAGTTTATGCATGCAAAAAAGCGAACTCTGCAATAGTACAACTCTATTCTCTGCTCAACAGAAGAAGCCAAGTCAGTACTGATAACAAACTACGGATCTACAAAACAATTATCAGACCATCGTTAACTTACGGATCGCCGGCCTGGGGTCACATTTTCGCCACTAACATCAAAAAGCTACAAGTTATACAAAACAAGTGCCTCCGTATGATCTTCAACGCTCCGTGGTTTGTAAGAAATACTCTCTTACATCGAGATGCCGATATTCCAGATATTCCCACCTTCCTCCATAACATTGCTGCTGCTTATTTTGCCAAAGCAGCTGTTCATCCAAATCAACTCATTCAAGAGTCATCTAATTATGACGAACACGATAGGTGGAAACATAAGCGCCCGAAAGCTGCTTTGCTTATCGATTCTGGTACCTCCGTACAACCCTAAATAGGGTGAGCCAGGTGCTCGCTAACACTTAATACAAGACTATTCCATACCGATTAAGGGATCGAAGTCCAAGGGACTGTAATCCATCAAGCCATATCAGGTTATCAGGTTATCAGAGATCCCAAATGGCGGCACTTTCCAGCCACCTCTCTTCACAGGATGCTGGATACTGTTATTGATAGTCATGGACCAGGTATCTTTAACTGGCTTCTGGTGGAGAGTGAACTTCCCCCTCAGTCTTCAAAAGTTAGATAGGGCTAAAACCGCCTTAGATACCCCCTTGCCTACCCCCTGTAAGGAATCAAAGGCATTAGCGGTTTTTTTTTTTTTTTTTTTTTTTTTTTTTAGTTTCCAAAAGGAAAAGGTTGTTAAGAGTAAATGAACTCACCTACTTCCTTTGGGGAATAAAAAGCATTAGCAAATTTATATTTGTTAATTCAATCGCTACAAAAAAAAAAAAAAAAAATCCAGTGAACCCTGTGTTGTATCCAGAGTGATGTATATTGATTGTGTCTATCCAGGAAAAGTGGAAAATGTATACTTTCATGAGTTATACCAACAGTAGAAGAAAAATGATGCATTGGAAATTATATCAAGGTAAGCAGAAGAAAGTAGCCAACTTAAGCTCAGATAGAAAAATCAGTGAATGTAGTAGATTCGAAAAAAAAAAAAAAAGTAGTATAAGGAGAAGGAAATTCCGAAAAGATCACCTGCTATGAAAAAGAAGCTACTCCATGTAGCGGCAGATTGGCAACAAAAATAGGCATGGGAAACTTACTTGATATGCCGATGAACCCAAGATTTTATAGTATAAAATATTTTTTGGAAATTACTTCATTAATAACGTCCTCATTATTTTATTAAGCTTTTTTCACATTACATTAACCTGATTAGCATAATAATATACATTTACTTAAGTATAAAAAGCTAATAAGCTTCATTTCGGCAATGAAAACATTACTTAAATTAAGGGGACATTAAATCCCACATAGTTTTAAAACCGAATAAGAAACTCAAAGATTGGAATCAGAGAGTTTCTTGCCGAATATAGTAACCTATAAAGTATCGGCGACACTAGCGTTAGCCAATGCAAGTGATCCTAGTACGTAGTACAATACCAGGGCAACTCGTTGCAAAGGTGGGGGAAGTTCAGATCACTATTCTTAGGTATTTTCCATAATGTAATAACAGCATACATTTCCTAGGAAATGTGTTTTTACATTATGGAAAATACCTAAGTAATGCTGTCATTACTAAATGTAATAACAGCATACATTTCCTAGGAAATGTGTTTTTACATTATGGAAAATACCTAAGAATAGCGATCTGAACTTCTTCCTCCACCTTTGCAACGAGCTGCCCAGTATTGTACTACGTACTAGGATCACTTGCATTGGCTAACGCTAGTGTTCGCCGATACTTTATAGTTTACTATATTCTGCAAGAAACTCTCTGATTCTAATCTTTGAGTTTCTTATTAGGTTTTAAAACTATGTGGGATTTAATGTCCCCTTAATTTAAGTAATGTTTTCATTGCCGAAATGAAGCTTATTAGCTCTTTATACTTAAGTAACTTAATGGTGGCACCTGTTTGGAAAACTCGTTCGCAGAGTACATAAGTTCTTTTCGCTATACACTTTGGTATTAGGATCAGATCCACGGAGAGGAGAATCACGGCCGGAGTACCTCAAGGCTCTCTACTATCTCCCCTGCTCTTCTCCATATACATGGCAGATCTCCCCAAACTGTCTCCAGCTATCACCGCTCTGTATGCCGACGATACAATCATTATAGCCAGATCCCTCCGTCCACACCTGGCCACAATCAAGCTGCAGAGAGCAGTCAATGAATTGGAGGATTGGTACACCAAGTGGCGTATCGCAATTAATCCAAACAAAAGCTCTGCAGTACTTTTCACCAGACGTAAGGCAGAACCGAATACAAGCATACAAATGTTTGGTAAACTCATCCCTTGGCGCAATTCTACCAAATATCTGGGAATTCATCTTGATAGACGTCTAAACTTCAAGTCACATATGGATAGTGTTACCACTAAGGCAAGTCAGACTATAGCACAGCTATATCCACTTTTGAACAGGAACAGCTTCCTAAGCATAAGCAACAAAATCTTACTTTTCAAATCGGTAATCAGACCGCAACTAACTTATGCCTCTCCAACCTGGGGTCACACGACTAAAAGCAACATCAACAGACTTCAGATAATACAGAATAAATGCCTAAGAATGGCATTTAATGCCCCATGGTTCATCAGAAACACCCAATTACATCAAGAAGCCAATCTTCCAGATATTAAGACCTACATGACAAGCATTGCAGAGAAATTCTTCACAATCACGGATAATCACCCAAATCAGTTAGTTCGACAGGCAGCGGACTACAAGCCCTCAGATCGTTTCAAACATAAAAAACCGAAATCCTCCATCGCAAGAGAAAGCTGATACAGCCTCAATGCTCACAATGAGCGGGTAAATTACCCACAATAATCTCATCACCCACAATCTAAAATCCAGATGAAGGGATAAAGAGTCAAGGACTCAGTCCATCAACCAATTAAGTTCAAGTTCAAGTTCAACTTTGGTATTAGGAATTGGGAATCAATCGACCGTGAGATGCGGTGATTGATTCATTAATGCCCTTGGGGGTGATGGATAGCAACGCAAAGCTGTACCAATGAAGTTTAACTGAGGTTCGGCTGTTGCTCTTACCCACTTGGGCGATGAGTTTTTGAGTTCGCTCTCTTAAGGTTTTTGCCTTAAGGGAGCACTTTGAGTCTCCGGGGAAGGTGTTCTCCGGCACGGCCCGCTGAGGGGCTTTGTCGGTGAATTATTTTCCTCGGAATTTGAGCGGTTCTGCTCAGTGGTCGGGGAGCCCGTCACTGAGTGGAACCAACGCTGAGATTAGGACGGTCTTTCGCCCACTATGGAGTGGCCTAGAGATCGTCCGTATTTTTGAGATTTCACCTTTACTTACATAGTCGGTCGATTGGTTCATTAATGCCCTTGGGGGTAACGGATGGCAACAATGCAATGCTGTACCAATGAAGTTTAACTGAGGTTCGGCTGTTGCTGTTACCCCCTTGGGCGATGAGTTTTTGAGTTTGCTCTCTTAAGGTTTTTGCCTTAAGGGAGCACTTTGAGTCTCCGGGGAAGGTGTTCTCCGGCACGGCCCGCTGAGGGGCTTTGTCGGTGAATTATTTTCCTCGGAATTTGAGCGGTTCTGCTCAGTGGTCGGGGAGCCCGTCACTGAGTGGAACCAACGCTGAGATTAGGACGGTCTTTCGCCCACTATGGAGTGGCCTAGAGATCGTCCGTATTTTTGAGATTTCACCTTTACTTACATAGTCGGTGATCGATTTTATATGAGATGCCCATATATAGGGTAACGAATGGCAATGCTGAACCAATGAAGTTTAACTGAGGTTCGGCTGTTGCTGTTATCCTGGGTAAATGAGTTCGCTCTCTTAGGTTTTGCCCTAAGGGAGAACTTTGAGTCTCCGGGGAAAGTATTCTCCGGCACGGCCCGCTGAGGGGTACTTGCCAGTGAATTATTTTCCTCGGAATGTGAGCGGTTCTGCTCGGTACTCGAGTTTCACTGAGTAGAACCAACGCTGAGATTTGGACGGTCTTTCGCCCACTATGGAGTGGCCTAGAGATCGTCCGATATTTTTGAGATATCACCTTTACTTACACATACGGTGATTGATTTTATATGAGATGCCCATATAGGGTAACGGATGGCAATGCTGAACCAGTGAAGTTTAACTGAGGTTCGGCTGTTGCTGTTATCCTGGGTTAATGAGTTCGCTCTCTTAGGTTTTGCCCTAGGGGAGCACTTTGAGTCTCCGGGGAAAGTGTTCTCCGGCACGGCCCGCTGAGGGGTACTTGCCGGTGAATTATTTTCCTCGGAATATGAGCGGTTCTGCTCGGTACTCGAGTTTCACTGAGTAGAACCAACGCTGAGATTTGGACGGTCTTTCGCCCACGAATGAGTGGCCTAGAGATCGTCCGATATTTTTGAGATATCACCTTTACTTACACATACGGTGATTGATTTTATATGAGATGCCCATATAGGGTAACGGATGGCAATGCTGAACCAATGAAGTTTAACTGAGGTTCGGCTGTTGCTGTTATCCTGGGTTAATGAGTTCGCTCTCTTAGGTTTTGCCCTAAGGGAGCAATTGAGTTACCGGGGAAAGTGTTCTCCGGCACGGCCCGCTGAGGGGTACTTGCCGGTGAATTATTTTCCTCGGAATATGAGCGGTTCTGCTCAGTGGTCGGGGAGCCCGTCACTGAGTGGAACCAACGCTGAGATTAGGACGGTCTTTCGCCCACTATGCAGTGGCCTAGAGATCGTCCGTATTTTTGAGATTTCACCTTTACTTACATAGTCGGTGATTGATTCATTCAATCCAATACCCTTGGAGGGTAATGGATAGCAATGCTGTAGCTAATGAAGCTCTAACTGAGGCTCGGCTATTGCTGTTACCCTCCTGCCATGATCAGAGCTTTAATAGCTCAATAACACCTTATTCCTACACTGTCCTATACAGATAACGGGGAAGATGAAAAGCATTCTTGCTTCGCCCCTTTAAGCCAGTCCTTATAAGGACTATAAGGACTTTGGTATTAGGTCCTACTCACTGATGAGACCTGATTTAGCGGCCCCGAGAGAAAGCTCCATGTTCCAGCTCTGCAGTGAAAGTATCCCAGCCTTGGATTCCAGTTTCCAGACCCCGAGAGAGAGCTCCTATTACAGTCCTGCTGCCTTGGTAAGAACGCTTTGTCTTTTTTTTCTTCTTTGGTTCTTTGTGTTCCCCCTGTACCTAAGTTTAACAGGTTTTTCTTATCTGCAAACAGGGAAAGCTTGGCCTTTTCTACAGGTCTGTCCTTTTGTGGACTCGGATCGTACAAGGGTCTACTCTTCCCTTTTTTTTGAAGTATGTCTTCGGCTCTACCGAGAGTAAGAACCCTCGGGTTCGAAATCGACGCAAGTGTACACAAGAGGGCGTTTGCGAAAGCGCTAATTGACTGCGTAGGGGCAGATAATATTTCTGGCTTTATCCCCTATTGGGGTGGCAGATATCAAGTAGTTTGTAAAAATACAACAACAAGGGAGAAACTACTCAAAGGGGTTGACTGTCAAGGGAAACTTTGCCATCCTTTTGTCGTTGGTAGCATCTCTAAAAAGATGAGAATAGAGTGATTCCCTCTGGAATACCTAGAAGGAGGCAACGACATAATTAATCAAGTCTTTTCGAAATGGGGAACCGTATGAGATGTCCAAGTAGGCAAAGACGCTGACTACCCTGATTGGATGTCGGGGGAAGTCACGTTCTCGTTAACGATGAAAACAGAAGTTCCGAATTTTGTAATGATCGGATCGACCAGGGTAAGGGTGAGTTACCCGGGAGTGAAGAGGCAATGTTTTAAATGTGGAGCCCTGACTCATCTCGGGGCCCAGTGCCCGAAGTTAAAGTGTAAGAACTGCCTAACAGCGGGTCATACACTAGCACAGTGCCAATCGGCATGCCTAAAATGCGGCATTAAGAGCCATAAAATAGACACCTGTTCGGACAGAAATCTGGTCGAAAAATTGGGAGGCACTATTACGCCCAACACGGAAACAACAGCCCAAAATGTTATTGGTGCAGAACCGAATGAGTTCCCCACCCTGAAGGCCGCGCATGAGGGAACAACAAAGAATCATGCCGCCACCTCCGAAACACTGCCAAGTACACCAGTGGAGAAGCCTGCAACCAGGAGAGATGAAGGGCAGGAGGAACTGGCCACTGATCAAACCGCCACTACAGACGTAGCAACCGAAAATAACCAGCAGCACCAACAAAACGGAACTATCACTGCAGTCACAATAGACGAGGACACGGAGGCAGTAGATATGGAAATCAACAATGCAGAAACCACACAAAAGAAGCCAGCCAGCCCTGAAGAAGTAAATATTAAAAAATCGAAACAAGGAAGTCCAGCACAAGTTGGAAATATAAAGTCAACTTCAGAACCCACAAAGTTCCCTCATGCAAAGGCCAATGCACCTATATTGCATCTTTTAAAAGATTTCCCCGAGGAGGCAGCGAGACTACGAAAAGCAATAGAAACATTCGGAGACATTCAACTGATACTCACAGGACAAAACGGGCCAAGAGTCGTCAGTGCAGAATGGAACGACGTGTTTGTCGATAATATAGATGAAATCACTCCTGAAAAGATCATTGGTCTTATCGATGCAGAGGACGACGTGGGACTAGCACTGCACAGAGGCCTCTACATGCTAAACCACGTCCGTGGAGACAAATTAGCAGATCTCATCATTAAAACCCACAACAATAGACAGCAGGAGGATTTAAACCTCGCCTAACAAGTCAGTCGACTCCTAGTATCAATCTGCCAGAGCGGAAAAAAAAATAAAAAATAAATAAAAAAATTCTGGTTTGTTTTTTCTTCTTTTTGTCCTCTTTCAGATTAGAATTTTTGTTGTAAAAAAGGTCTATGTCTATTCCACAGAGGAGGGGGTATCCTGAGAACCTGGGCTGCGAAGGCTTACACCGAGGCGGTGCAGCTCCTTGTGGGCTGCATCACCCAGGCCAGGCTCTTCCCCCGCTCTTCTCAGTATTAAACTGGTCATTCAGGTTGAAATTTCAGAATTTACCTAGTTTCTTACAAATTGTTATAAAAAAAAAAAAATCAGCTAACGCCTTTTTATTCCCGTATATACGGGAGTAGGCGAGGCCATTTAGCCCTATCTAACTTTTGGAGACTGAGTGGGCAGTTCAATCTCCACTGGTACCCAATCAGAGACAGATGGCCCAAGGCTATCACTAATTAAGCGGTACGCAGTGAAGAGAGACGGCTCAAATGTGCCGCCATCTCGTGGTCTCTAACCCTAACACAATATATTTAATGTCTGAAATACTGTGGGTTCTACGGTCGATTTTCTTGAGTTTACAGGACGAAAAACCCGAGTTTCCGGGAGGAAAAACCTGCTTGCCCGTGCCAGAGATCGACTAACTCGGGAACCGGTCGAAAAAAGGCTTAGAAAAATTTCCTCTAGTCGCCGACTAGACTCGAAACCAAGACTTCCTTCGTGCGGCCTAGCGCGGTGGTGTGCAAACGCCACATCCACTGAGCTACACAGGCTTGTTATATGTAATTTTTAATGTTATTTACTAGTTCCTCTTTTTCATGTGGTGCTGCTTTCATTTGTTTTTCCCCACTTTCCTCGGGCAGACACCTGAAGAGGTGACTGACCGGGGAAAGCTGAAAAGAACGGATGGAGGGAGATAATGTCGGAGATCTTCTTGGTGCTGACATTTAAGTCAGGCCAAGTAGATCGACTGAGGCCTCTTAACTATCTACTACTATCCACTCTATCTTTTCTTCTCCTCTCTCACTATCAAGCTGACTCTCAGCACAACTTTTTTTTTAAATCTAAAGAGGCCAGTGATGAAAGGCATGAACTCCCATTCTACTCACTGATGAAGCCTCAAAAAAGGCTGAAACCGGTCTGGGTAGTGACCTCCCTCCATAATGTAATAACAGCATACATTTCCTAGGAAATGTGTTTTTACATTATGGAAAATACCTAAGAATAGCGATCTGAACTTCCCCCACCTTTGCAACGTGTTGCCCTGGTATTGTACTACGTACTAGGATCACTTGCATTGGCTAACGCTAGTGTCGCCGATACTTTATAGTTTACTATATTCGGCAAGAAACTCTTTGATTCCAATCTTCGAGTTTCTTATTAGGTTTTAAAACTATGTGGGATTTAATGTCCCCTTAATTTAAATAATAATATACATATTATAAATATTTATACATTACTTTTAAATATTAATACATATTATAAATGCAGACAGATAGACTATCTTAACTGGATGCCATTAAAATTACTGACATTCTTGTGCCAATTATCTAACTTTTGGGAGTAGGCGAGGTTCATGGCCTCGCCTACTCCCTATGGAGAACAATGGTATTACAGGATTATAATTATAAATGATCATCAAAAATAAAAAAAATAACTAATGTCTTTTATTCCCCTATAAGGATTAGGCGAAGCCATTTTAGTCCTCACTTTAGGAGACTGAGTTGGCAGCTCATTCTCCACTTGTAGACAATCAGAGATAGCTGACCGAGGACTATCACTAATTTTTAAGCGGAATTCAGTGAAGAGACAAGCTAACAAGTATCGCGATCCCGTGGTCCCTGACCCTAACACAATATTTTTAATATCTGAAATAGTGTGAGTTCTACCGTCTATTTTCTTGAGTTTACGGGAGAAAAAACCTGTAGATGAAATCCAAGTTTCCTGAAAATAAAACCCGTATATACAATATATTCAACTGCTTTTACCCTGAGGGGTATTACTGTATGTTACTATTATTTAATTTTGTGAAATTTCTTCTTGCATTCTATATTCCTACAAACCATTGTGGTTTATATGCTAGATCGTACATGCTTTCCTCTGATCGTTTTTTTTAATTATTTTATATTTAAGACATTTCTTATTACTTTTGCGAGATATTTTGGAATTCCCATACTTATTTCTAATTACAAAAGAATAGTTACAGTGCAATAGTTATATTATTATTAGTTACATTCAGTTTTGTATACTTATTCCATTTGTTTCGCTATTATTAATTATATAAAATGTCAATCTTTTAGCACTGTTGGTTACTATAGTTCACTTACAGAAGTGTATTCTTAAGGGGATTTTTTAGATTCTCTCTCTCTCTCTCTCTCTCTCTCTCTCTCTCTCACACACACACACACACACACACACACACACACACACACACACACACACACACACACACACACACACACACACACACACACACACACACACACACACACACACACACACACACACACACACACACACACACACACACACACACACACACACACACACACACACACACACACACACACACACACACACACACACCAGGAGAGTTACTCAAGCTCGGACGCCAACCGACGTGCCTGAAATCGCTCCTGCTTTTACCTTTTGTGCGGTATCGAACAGAAAAACTCGATGTATCTAGTATCGACTGATAGCTAGTACAGTGCTCTATTTAACAGTGAGTGGTTTACTCTATAGTTTCATAGCTATAAGCGCGTATGACTGAAATTTTATTCCATCTTTTTGAACTGAATACTGCTGTGGTCAGACTATCTATTGTTCAGCTATCTCAAACCGGCCATTATAGGATTAGCTGCTAGAGCAAGGGACAACACCCACCCATCCCCCCAACTGCTGCCACTGGGAGGTACAAAGGACACAAGAAACAACTCTCTGAAGCCTAATTCAATGGAAGCGTCACTTCTAGGAACAAGCAGAACAACTGTAAGTACACATTCTTAAACTTTGTATCTTAGAAAGCGTAGCAGTTCAATAGAAAAAAATAATTCGAAAAAGCCCTAGATCTGCTGCGATACGTTGCCAAAGTAAGCGCAATCTAAGAAATGATTTAAAAAAGTACATATTAACAGCAGTGAACGAACTAACAAAGATATTTAATAAAATGAAAAATACAACTAAAGTATCGATAAAACAACAGACTACAACAAACAACTAGGGACAACCTATACTCGCAAGTAGTTAAAAATAACGCTAAAAGCAAAGACGGATCCAAAAACAATCCTTGCTATAAATTAATAGTCAAACCAATAGCTCATTTAACCAACGAAGAAACCAAAGATCTTATAAAAGAAAAACTAGACCAAAGAAAAATAAAAATCGGAATGACAAAAATGAAAAGTATTAATAACGGATGAGTGTTAATTGAATCAAAAGAAAAGACCGATATAAACTTGTTATATAACGAAATCATGAAGGAGCAAAGACACATTATTAGCAAATCCCAGTAAGAAACATCTTCCAAGGCTAATAATACATGATATTTCCAGTGAAATAGATACGAGCAATGCAATAGACTCAATCCGCATGCAGAACGAAGAACTCTTCATCGGCGACACAAAGATGACACAGAAATTTATCATGACAAATAAAAAAACGAACAAAAGAAACTTGATTATAGAAGTCGATCCAACGGTGAGAACCAAACTACTGAAAACCCGGTGTCAAATTCCAAGGGAGAATTTTCCATTGAGCAGACTACATAAGTGTTCTGAGATGCTTTAACTGCAATAAATTTCACCATCATACACCAGACTGCAGGGAAAAGACCACCTGTCCATTCTGCTCTAAAGAGGATAAGTTCAGCGAGTGTCCACGAAATAAGTCAGAGATGAATTGCATAAACTGCCAAAACCAAAAATGACAGCAAACATATGGCATTAAGCAAAGACTGCCCGACATACAACTACTACAAACAGCTCAAAATTCAAAACATAGATTATGGAAAGCAATAATAAAGCTTGTAGAAATAGCACTACTTCCCTGGCATGTCTTCAAATAAATCTACAACGCTCTTTCATGGCTGTCAATAACTTAACAGAATTCATAAATAGGAAAAATATAAGACTGGCAATAATACAAGAACCGTACAACATCAACAACAAAATATGCGGCTTTCCAAGTAATTTTAAAATATTTTCCAAAGAATCTGAAAGAAAGAGAGCTGCAATACTCGTGGTCAACCCTGAAGTCCAGGCAATATTAATTTCTCAGCACAGCAACGAGGACTCGGTACTTATTGAAATTACGTACAGAGGAATTAAAACTTTTGCTGAAAGTATGTATCTAATCTATCACAAACATTAAATATGACTTAGAAAAATGGGCAACATCGCGGATTTTACCATCAACCACGGCTTAATTATGGGAATAAATAGCAACGCCCATTCGGTTTTATGGTTTGACGAGAGCACAAACAATAGAGGTAAAAAACTGGAAGACTTCATAGTATCAAACTCCCTACACATACTAAACGACGAAAGTAACACTCCATCATTTGAAAATACCAGAGGAAACAGTTTCATTGATCTGACACTGGAAAACAACGCTATTTTGCCCCGGGTGTCTGAATGGAAGTGCGAAGAAGAAGAAAGCTGTTCTGATCATCGCATATTAAGTTTTAATATCAGTAACAAAAATATAAACGGAATAAACAACACAAACCATCGCATTATCATCAAGTACTTCACCAACAAAACCAATCTAGAGATATTTGCTAAAGTATTAAAAACCGAATTTTCATGCCTAATCTCAGAACATCACTTTAATGCGAACAGCGAAAAACATCTCAGCTTAGACAAGAACCTAGCCATCTAGGCATCAGCACAAACCGATATAGACTTCCTTGCTTCTGCACTTTCATAAGGACTGAAACAATCTAGCGATCAAACACTCAGAACAACCAAGAAGCTAAACATCGATGGAAAACAATCAGTACCGTGGGGAACGACGAACTAACAGTCCTAAGAAAACGTGTTAACGCACTCAAACGACTATAACAACGACTATACCAAAGAACATACAATAACCAAGATTTAAGAGAGAGAGAGCAGAAGACAGAACTACTATAGAGCCAAATACAGCTATCAGTCCAAACGCGAAAACAGAATCATGGAAAACATTTTGTACAGTTTCAACCGTATCGAATCCTTGGAATTGCATATGTAAATTAGCACCAAGCAAGAACAAGACAACACCTATACTACCAACTATCAAGAAAACAGACGGCACCTATAGTAAAAATTGAGCAGAAAATGCAGCTATTATGATGGAGAAGTTTATTCCCGATGACGATGAATCAACAGATGAAGAAATCCACAAAACTTGCATACAAGGAATGGAAGCAGATATAGACTTTCCTGACAATGATTCATTTGCAACTAATGAAATTGAATCAATATTAAGATCGATGGATCCAAGAAAAATTCCTGGAGAAGACGGAATAAGCAGCGACATACTCCTAAAAGAGTTTCTCGAATTCCCCGAATTCATAACAACAGTTTACATGCCTACAAAGAGGATGATTTCCTTCAATATGGAAACACTCAAAAATTTTACCTATAATCAAATCAGGAAAATAAACATCCAACGAAATTGAAAAATACAAACCAATCAGCCCCATAGACGTTGCTAGTAAGGTACTAGAAAAACTTCTAATAAATCGAATAATGCACTATGTCTACTCAAGAAACTTATTAAGCAGCAATCAGTATGCATTCAGACCTCAGTCCAGCACAGTAAACTCAATTATGGAAGTGAACTAGTTCGCAGAACACAGTCTAGAGCAAAAAAAAAAGACTTATCAATCTCACTTGATGTACAAGGAGCATTCGATGCTGTTTGGTGACCAGCCATAATCAACCAATCAATTAATAGATTTAAAATGCCCTAAAAACTTACTCTACCTTACAAAATATTATTTTTCAGACAGAAAAGCAACTATGACACTAAAAACCACAACTGTAACGAAAAAAGTCAACGAGGCTGTCCGCAAGGTTCCTGCTGTGGGGCCATGTTTCTGAAACATCCAGTCCGACTTGCTTTTAAGACTCCCTGTCACTACTGAAATAAAAGTCATAGCCTTCGCCGATGATAATGATTCGGGGACGCAACGGCTTACAGTTAGAAGTAATGGCCAACAAAAGTCTCTTTAAAATTGCAGAGTGGTCACGCGAGAAGAAAGTGACCTTCAATAGCATCAAGTCTAAAGTGCTCCACATTTCACGAAAAAAATCAAAACAACCTGTAACAGTCTTCCTAAACGGAGAAGTTCTCGAGGTAGCCAGTGAGCTAAAATACCTAGGAGTAACAATAGGCGAAAAATTCACCTTCAACAAGCACATCTCATATGTTGCCGAAAAAAGTTTAAGAATAGTAAACCTCCTAGCTAAGTCGGCAAGGATTAAGTGGGGATTAGGCCAACGAGCGCACGATATATACCTGTGCTATACTTCTACTGATATCTTAAACTGCACCTGCCGTGGAAACATACACTAAAATCAAAGATAACTGACAAAAATTAAACAAAGTTCAACGCCTTATAGCCATACGCATAATAAAAGAATACAGGACAATATATTTCTAGGCAGTTTGTGATATTGCAGCTCTAACACCGATCTGCCTGAAAATACAAGAATTATCTCTTATATATGAAGTCACTTCCGGAAGATATATCGAAAGTTACAACATTGATCCAAATTGCTACGAACGTACGCTTCACTACAGTAAGTGGCCACTTACTGTAGTGAAACGTACGTTCGTAGCGTACGTTCACTCAGCAAAGAAAACAAATATTAAGGAGAAGGAAAGCTCTGAAAGTGACGAATTCCAAATATACACTGACGGATGCAAAACCCGAAAGGAACGTCGGTTGTTTGTTCACTGCATACAACAGACAGTCCAATATACAAGAACATTGTTCTAGACTGCATCCTCTCTGTTCCAAGAACCAAGCAGAACAACTTGCTATAGTTCAGTCACTCACATATCTCCAGGAATTAGAATCAACACCTCTCAGCAAAAGACAGCAACAATTTACAGCGATAGTAAAAGCACTATAGACGGCATAAAAAACCAGAACAACCATATTGCACTAATAGAACAGACAAGAAATCTGGTTCGAAACCTCACTCTAGAGGGATGGAAAATCAAATTCTGCTGGGTGAAAACGCATCCTGGAACAGCAAGAAACGAGAGAGCGGATCAGTTGGCTAAAGAAGCAGCTAGAAACGAACGGCTAGAAACAAGTTATTACAAATTCTCGAAATCTGCTATAAAAACACTTGCAGAAGAGAAAAGCCTAGACATGTGGGAAGAAGAATGGAAAACATCAAAAAACGGATCAACAACAAAAGAATTCTTTCCAAGCATCAGAAATAGACTCCCACTGAAAAGACACGCCATTTCTCCAGGTTTAACCACGCTACTAACGGTACATTGAAAACTAAGACACTACTTACACAGATTCCATATTTTGGAATCGCCATCGTGCATTTGCAGTCCAAACCTTCAACACACTGTTGTTCACATACTTTACGACTGTCAGCCAGGGCAGCCGAGAGAAAGTTTCTGGTCCCTGACAAGTCTGTGGTCCCGGCCCCACTTAAAAAAGTGCATCACTTTTGTTTAATAAAAAAAAGTCATATATAGAGCCTGTGTAGCTCAGTAGAAGTGACGTTTGCACGCTTCAACACTTGACCACACGAAGAAAGGATTTAGTGGTTCAAATCTAATCGCCGACTAGAGGAACGTTTTCTAAGCTTTTTTCGGCCGGTTCCCGAGTTAGTCGATCTCTGGCACGGGCTAGCGGGTTTTTTCTCCCGAAAACTCGGGTTTTTCGTCCCGTAAACTCAAGAAAATCGACCATAGAACCCACACTATTTTCAGACATTAAAAATATTGTGTTAGGTTAGAGACCACGAGATGGCGGCATTAGCTTGCCGCCTTCATACCGATGAATCAGTGATAGCCTTGGGCCAGATATCTCTCTGATTGGCTACCAATGGAGATTGAACTGCCCACTCAGTCTCCAAATGTTTGATAGGGTAAACGGCCCCGCATACTCCCTATACGGGAACAACAAAAGGCGTTAGCTGATTTTTTTTGATAAAACATTAAACATTATTTTAAAAAAGTATACAATAAATTGAAAATTCGATACATTACACACCATACAAAATATAAACATTAAATAAAAGGAGATTTTATTATTTAATGTTGTTATATTAATATTTTAATATTTAATTTTATTATATCAATATTTTATTATTTAATTTTATTATTATTAAATAATTAAAAATACAATTTTAATAATTAAAAAATCAAATTAATAAGAATACTTACTTTTATTTTTTAGCGCATGGCCTATACTATACAGTTGCACTCTTTACAAACAATCACAAAACCTTCGTCTATCAAAATACTAACAAGAACGAAGCGTTATGGCAGGAAACATTGAATGCAATTACTAGCTAGGGCTAGCGCAGCCTATTGCAACAACCTTGCACGAACACCTATTGACGTCATCACCCGCTATAGCTACAGCGATCCGCGCAGAAAGAATCAGTCAATTGGGTGGGGAGGAATCAATCGACCGTGAGATGCGGTGATTGATTCATTCAATCCAATACCTTTGGAGGGTAATGGATGGCAATGCTGTAGCCAATGAAGTTCTAACTGAGGCTCGGCTATTGCTGTTACCCTCCTGCCATGATCAGAGCTTTAATTGCTCAATAACACCTTAACCCCACACTGTCCTCTACAGATAACGGGGAATATGAAAACCATTCTTGCTTCGCCCCTTTAAGCCAGTCCTTATAAGGACTATAAGGAGAGAATCAGTGTCTTCCAGACACTCACGGCAAGCTAAAGAGCGTAGCCGTCTGTCTAAAACAAAACACGGTATCATTGTTGTATTATTACGAGAATTAAAACCATGCATTTTAAACACAGTTATGTGACACGTCGGGACCCGACGGTCGGGCCCGTGACAAAAGTCTCAGATGTCACTCCCCCTCTCGGCGGCCCTGCTGTCAGCTATTGGACTCCATCTGGATGCCCCTAATGCAACATGTGATCACTTCCAGAGACAAGTGGCCAGTGTCAAGACACAGACTTATCAAAACGTATTACATAGAATTAATTAAATTTGTTAATAAAATCAACTTCTAGTCCCCGTGATCTAACATAAACACTGTTATTATGTGAATTATACTGTATAATGTTAATATATATATATATAAAAATATAAAAGTAAATTTGAAAATTGATACAGAAATAGAAATAGAAATGTTAATCAGTACTTGTAAGCTACATGTAATATAAGCATTGTAATGCAATGGAGCATGTAGGAATAAATTACCACCTGGTAGGGTTACTATGGGAGGAACACACACACACACACACACACACACACACACACACACACACACACACACACACACACACACACACACACACACACACACACACACACACACACACACACACACACACACACACACACACACACACACGCACGCACACACACACACACACACACACACACACACACACACACACAGAAAAAGTTTTGTTCAGCTATCTAGATGATTGACTTGATAGAGTGATGGGAAATGAAATCCTAAGGACTCCCTTTCTTCTTCTTCTTCGTTAATCATTTCAATTGAATAGAGCCTCTCATTGCATCTTGAAAGTATTTGACGAACTTTGTCATGATATTTTTGCTGCCTTTTCTTTCATACACATAGTCAACTGTATGACCAAATAGTATACAAAGTTATAATAATTATTAATTATAATTATTTTAATTATTTACCCAGGCTCCTTCATTAAAGAATATTATAATTTTTCAAATTGTTTCTTGTCGTTCATTCATTGGGAATACCTTCGGCATTTACAGGAAAACCTCGTTAAACGCGAATTTGATATGCGATAATCTGTTAGTGCGATTAAATGAAATGATACTATTTCCCTCTTTAAGCGAGTGATTAATCAGTTAAAGCAATTTTTTTACGTTATACAAAATTTTTGTTACGCGAAATTTTTTGTCGCCAATCTGCAGCAAGCGGCAGCACTTGTCAATGTAGCAGCTAGTGGAAGTGCTGAGGGCGCTGGCCGGCGACACTCAGCAGTTGACTCAAAGCTCTCATCGCAAGAGCATGCTGTTCTCTTGCTCAATCACTTTCCCTTCATTTTGCTTTAATTTAGAAAAGGGTTATTAAGACGATTATCAAATATTCAACGTCGAAAAAACTGGTCTCTTTCGGAAGCGTATGCCAACAAAAACTTTCCCAGGCTAAAACTGGAGCATCTCAGCCAGGATAGAAAGTATCTAAAGATACTTTGTATCCTGGTTGAAATGCGCTTTTATTAGGAGGTAAAGCCGAAGGCGACTTTAAACTGAAGCCTATATTAGTTTATCAAAATCCAAGATCTAACATTAATGAAGACATCGACATAACTGGAAAAGAACATGGATTTAATGAATTGGATACTGAAGATGTGAGAAATTTGCTCGATTCCCATTCAGAGCAGTTTTATTATTATTACGTGACACCCCAGGAAGTCCAAGGACTCACAGTGGAAGGACACACCATTCTACTTTGCTAAATACAAGTCATCCTCTCCATTACTACTACTACATTCTCCAATAACGACACCACAACCATCTATCGCCCATCATCACTAACAACAGCATTTTTTGTCTGTAAAGAGCTTGTGTGTGTTCTGTAAGTGGGATGAAAAACCCAAGTGTCTGGGAGAAACCCCTGCTACCACCATATGAGATCAGCTAACTCACCTTCAACTGAAAAAGGATGCTCCTCATCACGACGAGAATCGAACCCAAGTCTTTGCCAATCGAAGAGGGCAATGTCGCACTGTTCTTCCAGTTGCGCTACAGCGACAGTTAAGCGAGAATGATCTCCTTCAACTAGAAGAACAGCATGCATTTGAAGAAGTTAAGGAGTGCGAACAAGAAGATAATATTACGACTAAGATGCTAACTGTAATAGAACTTGATATGTTTTCAATTACATTGAGCAGTGCCGTAATGAAGGCGTGGCAAAAGAGGCGTCCTCCATGGGCGCAATTAGGTTTGGATGCAAAACGTAAAAAATAAAAATAAATAAATAGATATGCGGTAGAGCCTCTGCTATAAAATGGCTCATGCAAAAAGTTAAACAAGTTTGATCACGGTTAGTAGTTGGAAGGGGTGGATCGTTCGATGCTGTTGGCACACTCATCCCTTGATGAGTCTTTGGACTACCTGGAGGTGTCACATAATAATATAAAACTCCGCTATTTTATATTGTATTTTTAAATTTCGGCAATACGCCTCTTTAGACACACAAATTCTGCAACACACTGCAACTCATTTAATGGGTTAATAATAAGTATTTAACATATTGCATTTAGTAAAATTTAACTCGTTACATTTAAATTTTTCAAAATGTTTGACCTTTTTGGGTTAGAGGGATGCAAGTTAGACACTTGCCACAGGCGCTTCATACTCTCGTTACTGTACTGACATTGAGCATGCTAAGAAAATTTTGTTTGGAGATGATCCTGATATCGAACGAAGTTTCGAAGTCCGCCGAAATCTTTATAAAGCGATCGCCAGTTGTCGCAAATTGCATGAGAAGATGAAAAAACACTATTCAATCATCTTTACTTATTTTTTTTGTAAAAAAGGAGCTCAATCAAATGTTTAGACATTAAGTAAAAATTTGAGCAGCTAATTTTTATTAACTTTGATTATTTTATCCTAATCTTTTATCTTTTTTTATAATATAGTTTATACTGCAATTTTTTTTTCAAATTTACGCTAACTGATGAATGAATTATAATTATTCCTACTGGTTATTGTATTCACTCAACGCGATTCGCTTAGCGAGCATTAATTGATGGATTAATTAATCGCGTTAAGCGATGCTTTCCTGTATTCAGCAATGAAAGTTTAGTATCATTGCTGAGCACTTGGTACATAAAAAAGTGTAACTCTTTTCAAACACCAATATGATTATTATTGTTATTGTTATTAAAAATATCATTTGTTTGTGTAGAATTCATGTATTTAAACGAATAATATTTTTATTAAAAAGTATCATTCGTTTAAATATATCAATTGAACTTATTGTAGCAAACGTTTGTATAATAATAATAAATCAGTTAACGCCTTTTATTTCCTTATAGGGAGTAGGCGAGGTCTTTATACCCTATCTAGCTTTTGGAGACTGACTGGGCAGTTCAATCTCCACCGGTAGCCAATCAGAGATAGCTGGCCCACGTCTATCACTAATTATAGCAGCCACCTATGAAGAGGCTGGCAAACAAGTGCTGCCATCTCTTGGTACCTAACAATAACAAGATATGTCATTGTCTGAAATAATGTGGGTACAACGGTCAATATTCTTGAGTTTACGGGATGAAAAACCCGCTAGCCCGTGCCAGAGATCGATTAACTCGAGAACCGGTCGAAGGAAGGCTTAGTAAAAGTTCCTCCAATCGGCGACTAGACTTGAACTTATGTCAAACTTCGAACGACCAAGCACAGAGGACGCAAGCGCCACTTCCACTGAGTTACAACATTTGTATTAGAGAGTTAATTTTTGTTTATCTATTTATGTGTACGTGTAATTTCTTAGAAAGAGAACAAATATTTAAAAAAATTTATTATTATTATTATTATGAGATGGGTTGAGATGGTTTGGTCATGTGATGAGGAGGAAGGACGAATATGTGGGAAGAAGGATCATGCAGATGGATGTGCAAGGAAGGCGGAAGCGTGTGGCGGCCAAAGAAGAGATGGAGGGAGCTGGTAGAAGAGGACTTGAGGATGAAGAACTTGGATGTGGTGACAGCCCAAGACAGGAAGGTGTGGAGGAGACTCATTATCAACAGTGACCTCACTAAAGTGGGAGAAGCTGCAGAAGAAGAAGAAGAAGAAGAAGAAGATTATTATTATTATTATTATTATCTAGTACAATATTTAATAACCGTAGTTTAGTAACAGAAATATCGATAATAAAAATTTATCTGTGACCAGTTTAAATATGGTTATTATACATAATTGTCGAACTACGATGATGCTGTTCGCAGAGTTCTCGTTCAATGAATTTTATTAGAGTGTGATTCGGTTGGGAAAAAACAACGAGCATGTCAAACGTTATAAGGGCATTTACGAAATATCGACAGTTTTCAGTTGCATTTCGCAACATGCGTAAATACCTATCATATTTGCTTTGACTGCCCATCTCAGGATATAAGTTATTCCTAAACTCTGACTACACAACTCTGGTTGAAATTCGGCATTTCTTGTTAAATCAGTGCATGTGTGATCATGTGCACATGGTTTGTTTTAAAAAAAAAATTTTTTTTTTTTTTTTTGCATATCACAGGGTCCTTTTCATCGGCGAAATGCATGAACTTATTTAAGAATGGTGTTTCCAGAAAGCTACATCCTTTAAGAGGCTCTGCTAGGTAAATTTTTGGTTATCTATACTCAGGCGGAGCCCTTTGCCTTGTGGTCTTAGGCTATAGCTTTTCTAGCTTATGCGTAAATCCGATCCTGGCGAAACCATAATAACCAATTCCTTTCCAACTGGACAAAATTTAAGTTTGGTCTTTAGAATTTGCAGTTATTTCAATTTTGGTTTCAATCTGGCCATTTCTGAGATTCGAACAAATCCATGAGAGGATTGGAAAAATGGTCAGATGAGCTTAAACTCAAAATCAACCCAGATAAAACAAAATTAGGCACCTTTATTATAGACAGGAAAAATAGACATTCCTACAATCTCAAAGTCATGGTCAACAACAGGTGAATTGAAAAAGTCGCAAATCCAAAATACCTTGGTATTACGCTTGATGAGGAATTACGTTTTGCTGAACACATTTCTGACACTTCCAACAGGGTTCTCAAAAAACTAGATATATTGAAAAGGCTTTGCAAAACAAACTTGGGTGAAAAGCCAAAAATTCTCAAAACTACTTGCACTACACTAATAATGCCAATAATGGAATATGCATCACCTGTCTGGTCACCTTCTGCTTCATCGGTAAAGGAAAAATTAGACAAAGTAGAAGCAAAAGCGTCGAAGATTATCATTGGTACAGTCATCCACTGACAACATCAAAGCCCAACAGGAATGTGGGCTTGAACTGCTGGAGGACAGACGGAAATTTGTCAGCATAAAATTCATTAATAATATTAAAACCTATCAAAGCTATCATATCTTCCTAAAACTTATGAACATTGGAATCAAAAATGCAGACTTCACAGATCATCAACTTACAGTTCGATAACATCAGGAAAGATGGTCTTGATTATCTAAATGACCACATAAGTAAAGAACCACTATTTTCCAGACCTTTACCTTCAAATACCTCCATATCTCTAAACCTTAACGAACTCTGTACAAAAAATAATCAAAAGAAATCAAAGGAAACGCTCAAAGAAAAAGACCTAAATATCAACCTTCTTTCATCCTTCAAATGGGTTAATTGTTATACTGATGGATCGTCTGACACCAATATAATTAATGGGGGCGCTGGGGCTCTCCTTCCACTCCCGAAAGGCGAAAAACGTTCAACAAAAGTTGGATCTGAAAGGATTGCTTCCAATTTTACCAGCAAACTCTACGCAATAAATAAAGTACTCTAAGGCTACTTAAAATTATCATCACCTCAAGAATCAGAGGGAATCATAATTTACAGTGACTCAAGATCAACTATAGAGGCAATCAAAAATCTCAATATTAAGCTCACTCATGATATCCATAAACTCTTAAACCAACTAAAGTGTTTGGGAAAAAGTTGCGTTCTACAATGGATTCCTGCTCATGTAGACATTGATTATAATAAAGCAGTTGATAAATTAGCAAAAGAGCCAGAGAACTCAACCAAGAAACTGACATATAACTCTTTCTGATGCTAACGACTAGCAAAATCTAAATTAATTCCACTAAAATCAGGGACACAACACCAAATTGTCGAAATTAACGTTGACGGAAAGACCCCTGCCACGATAGCAAGACTTCGAATAGGACATTTTAGAGGAATGAAGATCAATACGGATGGTACGAGAACACACAGAAACTGTAATAACTGCCCTAATACTGAACTGACACCCACTGACATTTTTACCTGTCCAGCAATTACAGAAGCCTTGCAAGCAATAGACCCGAATCCTGAACAACACTTTATACGAACGAAATCATCGACATAGCCAAAGCAATTCAAAGAGCACATGGAAATATCTAAGACTCCTCAAAGGATAAGACAACAACAACATCTGACAATTTTAATAACAAAATTATGCACAAAACGTTATTATTGTGAGCATAAATGGTGTCTATATATAAAAAGGTTATTGTAAAACACATCATTTTATGGTCTTTTATTTCCTTGATAAAATTTTATTCTGTGCTAACAAGCATTTGTATTTTATAATAACGAAAGATTTTATTTTATAACAATTGAAAAGCATCGTTGCTTTCGTTATAGAACTGATTGTTGTCCATTTCATTTCATTCAACAATTTATAAATACAGGCAGCTTATTTTAATTAGTAGTTTATACAAAACACAATAGTTTAGCATACCTGTTCTAAATTTTCTTCGATAAAGGAAAGGCACGTTTGGTTTGCAAGTGAATTTTTCTATTGGTGAGGTTCTTAAAACAGATATTTGCTTATTTCCTTGATAACCCCTCTCTCTCTCTCTCTCTCTCTCTCTCTCTCTCTCTCTCTCTCTCGCCAAAATCTAAATCTATCTCTAACCAAAGCGTTAAATAATTCACAATAATGAAAGTATTATCGCTTTCACAAATTTTGTTTCGGATTATCCTAAATACCTTTATGACTATTGCAACAGAATGTTTGATGTTCATAATGGTCCTATGAACTTTATAGGGAAATTTTCTTTTTGAAGCTCAGGTTTATAATACTGCAAAATAAACAAACCGACGAGCTCCGCATGAGTTATTTCTAGACGTTATCACATATGCATCGATTGAGCCTTATGGTTTAATAAGATGGGGTGATGCCTGTCTATGGACCTCGCAGTAATTTCATCATACACTAATGATAATAATAGTAGGCAGGCTTCCGGTACAGGAGTTCCAATGAAAGAGAGGAGAAGGAAGAACTCCAAATTTTCGATAGTATTTGCAAACGTTCTCCACAAATGTCGCTTTAATAAACTATTTCATTAATATATTTGAATATTGACATATTCGTATTTCACACAAAAAAGTTACTTTAAAAATAATAATAACAAGAAGGCTTTCTTTTATGTACATCTAAGAGCAATTAAATTTTCTTTAATTTTAAAAGTGTTAAACTTTTTCTAAAACTTAACCTAGAATAACATCTCTTCTTGAGCTTACAGTGATTATCTAAAATGCCGAACCACTTTAATCATAAATCATTCTTTGAAATAGAGTAGTTTGGGATTAAACAGTATTCATTACATGCAATTCAAGGTATAATTATTTGGTATGCCACAAGAGGAGTATACTCTTTTGCAAGTATGACTACTACTGCGAATATTGTTTGCATATAATGCAGAAAATGCTTTTAAATATAATGTATTGATATCTTCCAAATATAAATAAAAGAGTTCTTTATTTAATTAGTTAATTACGTGTGGGTAATTAATTCTCACTCGTTTATTCATCTGTAAAATGACTACATCCGTGTCTCTTTCTCTGCTCTCCTGACCACTTACAGAACAAATATTAACATTCTAGATTCATCAGGCGCTGAACGTGTGTAAAATACTGGAAATAAAAAAGTAATCAAATGATGACATTCTACAGAGGTCAGATATTAGACAAAAAAAATGTCTCTTGGATCATCTCTCCATTACAACTGGCGTTTTCTGAAGGGCTGTTCGCTATCCCCAGTGAGTACTCTCCTGAAGTGTTCCAGAAAGCTGCTGCGCTGTGTGATGCCTTGAAAGATATAAAACAGCAAGATAAAATTAACTATCAAAAACAATGCAAACAATTTTTAAATGCCTCCATATATCAGTTTGCAGATCAGTTGGAGAAAAGAAAGACCTTAACGCTTGGTCTGGAAACTTTAAAATGTAAGTTTCTTCATTATATTTTATTGATTTCTTTAACAAAAAAAATTCAACCTTAAATCACTCTTTCATTTCTATGTTTAAAATGACAACTTTATTCTTTTGCACATTTACCTAATACTGATGTCTTCCTTTAATAAAAAAATAAATACATAAATTCATAAACTAGCTATATTGTACATATAATGTACAATATAAGCATATAATACACAAAATGAATTTTTTTTTTTTCAGATGAGAAAGTATATGATGAGGTTTTAGATAAACTTTCTTTCTTCTACAAAGAATCAAAGGTAAAGTCCGTTTCTACATTTCTGTTTATGATATTAATTTATGAATTTTAGCTATGAACTCCAGGAAATTTTATGATTAAGCTCTACTAAATAAATAAATGCCTTTATCTTCTCAAAATGTGTTTAGTTAGATATTGGACCTTGCTCGTAAGATGTAGACCATCTTACGAGCAAGTTCCAATATCTATCAGTTTTTCAGGTCCTATTCCTAACTTACATATCTTGAGAGTCTTATTACTCACAACTTCGACAACCCAGAAACATCAAAATACAGACTTAACAAAGGATGATCTAATGTGAATAAATTAAACAAAATATGGGAAAATAACAAAATTTCAAAACCCCTCAAACTAAACCTCTGTAAACCCATTATTATACCTACAGCAACATATGGGAGACCGAGAGTTGGACGCTCAGTCAGAAAGAAATACAGAAAATCCATGCCTGGTCTGGTTAAGGCAATTGATGGAAAAGTTTCGAGAGAAACAACGGGAGCTATATCTGGTGTTTATTCACCTGGAGAAAGCAGAGAGTGCTAAGGCAAGAAGTCTGGAGAAAAAGATATCGGAGAGATATGTCATTTTGGTGCAGGAGATGTACTGAAAATGTCAAGAGAAGAGTTCGGACTGGGAGAGACAGAAAGTTTTCAAGTGACAGTTGACTTGCATTAAGTCCGATGCTGTTCAATATTGTGATGGAGGTGGTGAGGGAGAAGGTGAGAGAAGACGCGCCTTGGACAATGTTGTATGCGGATGACATCGTGCTGTATGCAGAATCAAGAGAAGTGGCAGCTAAACTAGAAAAAGAGAGGTATGAGACTGAGCAGAAGTAAGACAGAGTATATGTGTTGCAAAGTGGATGGCAGCCAGGAGAGAGAGATCTGGAGCTGGAAGGAAATGTCATCAGGAAAGTTAGAGACTTAAGATACTTAGGTTCAACAGTAAAAGAGGATGGAAGCTAAGAAGGAAGTGGGATGCATGATTCAAGTGGGATAGAGGAACTGGAGAGAGAGAGAGAGATGACTGGAGTGTTATGTGATAAGAGGGTGCCGATCAATCTAAAAGGCAAAATCTACAGGACAGTAGAGAGACCAGCTATGGATGTATGCTATGGAAACTGTGGCCCTGAGGAAAAATAACATCAGCAGGATGGAGGTAGCAGAGATGAGAATGCTTAGGTGGATGTGCAGTGGAACCAGAAGGGATCCCTGAGAAACGACTATATAAGGGAACATTGAAAGTTACGAACTTAGGAGCGAATATACAGGAGGCAAGGTTGAGATGGTTTGGTCGTGTGATGAGGATGGAGGACAAGTATGTGGGAAGAAAGTTCATGCAGATCGATGTTCAGGGGAGGAGGAAGTGCGGACAGCCAAAGAAGAGCTGGAGGGAGCTGGTGGAGGAGAACTTGAGGATGAAAAAACTTGGATGTGGTTACAGCTCAAGATAGCAGGATGTGGAGGAGACTCACTAAAAACAGCGACCCCACTTATTATTATTATTATTATTATTATTATTTGACACCTCCAGGGAGTCCAAGGACTCATCAAGGGAGGGCACCTGCTCTACAACTCCGTCTCCCCCATTCAATCACCAACTGACCGCAACTACACCAACGCCATCTATTGCCGACCACCACTGGTACTTCCACAGACAATCACAAACATCCATGCCCACGGCGGGGTTCGAACCTTCAGCCTTTAGGCTGGAGAGCGGATATGCTACCAAATCTGCCAACCAGGTACTTAAGTGGAACAAGCATCAGAAGAACTGAACTGAACTAAGAACATTCGAAATGAAATGTTTAGGAAAAATAAATAAAACTCACTGGTTAGAACACAAAACAAATGAGTAATTCAAACACGAATTAAAATATAAAGAAGATATCATAGCTATAATCATTAAACAGCAATCTAGATAGTTTGGACACCTCCAGAGAATGTCTTTTCAAAGATTACTAAATATAGTCTTGAATGGAATCATTGGAGAATGACGATCAAGAGGTAGATCAAAAAGAATTTGGCTATAGTATTTGAAGGAAAGGTCAGAATTATCGCGCTTCAGAGAGAGAGAGAGAGAGAGAGAGAGAGAGAGAGAGAGAGAGAGAGAGAGAGAGAGAGAGAGAGAGAGAGAAATGGACACAGATAGAACCATTTGGCAAAGATTTCCGCATAAGAGACTCAACTCATCATCTGAAGAATGAGAAAGTAGTACAAGAAGAAGAAGAATCCTAACTAGCATATTTGTGTAAACATCGCATGAGTTTGACAATCGATTCTAATGAGTTCTGTGGTTCCGATGAGTTTCTTTCACATGAAACAACGGCAGTTACATACACGAAAGAGCCACTAAATTTAACTTGAACACTGGCTGTAAAAGAAAAATCCAAGAGAAGTTTCCTTTATTTGATGTCATTCTTCTGCTAATCCAATATCAGAAACGGTTACCATAGCTATGCAGGCGCACACACAAGAGAGAAGACAAATTTTATATTGGTAGACTACCAGAATAAATTTCCAATTAGGGTCATCAGATAATTGAAATCTCGACCTTTCTTCGAATAACATCTAACAAAATACTCAACAGAAGCTTTTACCTTACCATCCGTTTTAGAAATCAGTCTACCATATAATAAGTATCCTTCAATACTTAAGTATTTTTCGCGATAACTGTCGTATAAATATAAACTATTAACAACAACTTAATTCATACCATGTAGTAACATTTAGCAATCTTGCTGAAATATACATGGAAACAAATGTCAACACTTTGAGCTCAAGTCTGGCCTAGGAGCAGCCACATAATAGAAACTGATATGCAGTCAACCAAACTGTCTACGTTATTACAGGATTCGTACAACAACCCTAATCAATGACTTCTGGTGCTCAGTAACATAGCTTCACCACAGTTCAGAAGTTATGGATACAAAACTGCCTCCAATTCCTACTAATGCGATCTTAAATAACATATCAAATCCAGCCTTAGTCTGTCTCCACAAGCACGTCCTAGCTTTCTCAAATCGACTTAGAAGTGAACATAAGTAGCTTCCTGCTACTTGCCCATTATTTAAAATAAAATCAAATAATAATAAATAAATAAAATAAAATAAAAAAGCGTCGTTGTCTTACCTTCTTTAAAGAAACATCCCCTAGACCAGTGGTGTTCAACCTTTTTTACTACGCGAGCTACTTTTCTATAAAAAGTTATTCGGCGATCTACTCTCTTATATAGATCACGTTCCCCCAACCTGATATCTGATTACGCACAAATAAACAACAAAAATAAACAACTAAAAACTTTATTTGCGTATTTAAAAATTTATTCGTCACTTTTAATTACTTTAATACAACAACAACAAAAAAATATATTGGAATAAAATATTTATTCCAATATATAAAAATAATTAATGTTGGAGAGTTTTTTCCCTTTTCGTTTTTGCTCTTAATGTTAATGTCTAGGGGTTGCTTCTTTAAAGAAGGTAAGACAACGACGCTTTTTTTATTTTAATTATATTTATTTATTATTATTTTATTTTATTTTAAACATGGGCAAGTAGCAAGCAGCTACCTTTTAGTTATTCCTATTTATTCGAGTGTTGCAGTGTAAGTAACATACCCATGCATCAGTAGTGCTTATAGGACATTCGATCCATTTTTTTTTTTTTGGCTTCTATAAGCATAATTTTAATAATATACGATGGTTAATCTTATGTGCTAGTCTGATACATGTCTTCTGATCACTTCTACCGTTCGTGGATAATACTGGTTTACAGCAAGACTACACCACATTGCAGCATATACCTAAGCTTTCAGATCTCAATTACAGGTGTCGTAGTATGCGACACAAATACATGGATAATTCAATATAACTGCTTAAAAACTAATTTATATAAATACATATATTTTTACATATGTACAGTGCGGGATGTACAATGTTGTCATAGTCTGCTCTCCGTGAAACTGCAAATTGTTCTTGAATGTTTCTAATTCATTGTGGTGTAAATTCATTACCTAAAGGGATTCTTGAGGGGTTGCCTCAAAATAAAATTACTTGAAAACGTGCACAGGACTATATTAAGTGTTAGTCTGTCTGTTTATTTTTCTTGTACAGCATTATCCCGTACAGTGGTATTTTCCCTTTTGATTAATTTGATGGAGCTCTAGGATTCATCATGACAGAGATCCATACTGTCTCAGTCATCCATACTGGTTCTTCATTTCCCCCTGCCTTAACTTTGCATCGCACTTCCTTTAATCTCTCTTTATCTGTCTGTGTTCTTTGTCTGTCTTCTTGAAAAAATGATGAGATCTGCATCTAGATGTGATGGGATCAAGGCCTTATAAAAAGGAGCATTTTCTTATTATCCTAATCGTCATTTTCTTTCTCATTATATCACTTATCTTTTGCATTGCTTCTATCATCTTTAAAGTCAACTCACTGTCTATTATCACACATCTAGTCTCGTCAGTCTCTTGATGCATAGTTTCATCACTATAACATACACGCTGCAATCTATTCAGCACACAATACAAAAGTTTACGTTTGACAACAATAAACTAGTACAGATTCTACTCTATTCTGCTCTGCCCACGCTGCTAATCTATGCACTTCATCCCAAAATAACATTATGTTGGAGATATTTCTTATCACTCTTCCCAACTTTGTGTCATCAGCATATAACTTTATCTCTTTTAAACCACCATGTTAGGACTAAATGACCTCCCCTATATACTTCCTTTGGAGAAGAAAAGGCATTATTGGATTTATTTTTATTGTTATTTATTTTTTAAAGAAAATAAATGGAGTGCGCATTACCCTTATTTTGCCTGTGTCTCTAAATAAAGAAGTCACGAACTTCTCAGTCTTAAAGAAAGTGTAATGTATATGCGAATTGCTACAAAAGGAAAAATAACCACGTTTTGTTGGCCACAGCTATTACTTGGAATTACGGTCGAAGTAGGTAAGACTTTGAGATCAGTGCATCATGTCTGTTATTTTATCTGTTCACTAATAGAGATCGCATACACGAGCGGTATAAGCACACAGGGCCATATCTTCTGGGATGTAGGTGAGGAGTTGGATAGAAGTCTACTATTTTTTTTTTTTTTTTTTTTTTGAAGTGTTGCAGGTTGTAGTTCTTTGGAAATACCTCTTGCTGTAGGCTGTCTTAGAATACAGAGGTAGATGAAATATGAGGAAGAAGAAGAAGAAAAGCGGGCTTCGATGTGTTTATAATTGTACAGTAAAGGGGTACTGGGTAGCTGCTGCTCTTTGTTAACAAGTGCAAAAGAAAGTAAAGGAATCACGGTTGCCAGTGGAGCAAGAAACATTGAAGTACTTGTAGAATAGACACAGATCCGAAACACTGCATTTGTGAAATATAGGTTGAAGTGAATCTGTAAGAGAGGGATCATCTATGGGCCGAATTTCTCTCCTCTGTATTGCATCAAGAATTTTTAGAGAATAATTAGGAATTCCATCCCAAACATGTGAGCAGTATACTAAGCACGGCTGGATTTGGGATTTGTGTATAACATGAGTTGGTGGGTGTGAAATAGCACCTGAGCGAAAGAGAATGCCTGTTTTTTTTTGGATGCTGAGGAAACTAACTACTGATGTGATGTGTTTGTGCCAGGAGAGACTGGAGGTAAATATTAGTTCAAGCAGAGAGAGAGAGAGAGAGAGAGAGAGATCTGATCTTGTCTGGTGATTTGTGTATTAGTGAGCGAGCTGAGATCTCTTTTACGAGAGAAGAGGCAAGACTGAGTTCTGTAGGCATTAAATGTGATCATATTATTCTTGCCCCATTGAAGGATAGCACGTAGGTCAATGTTTAAGGCACTAGTTGTAGACGATTTTGAAGCTTGGAATATCTGAGTAGTGCATGATTTGTGAAATGAGTGGGATGAATGGAAAATACTCTCGCCTGCAAAGCTGTGGACTGGATTAGTAGTGATTGAGCATAAGTCATTTATGTAAATGAGAAAGGACCTTGGTGATAGGACAAACCCTGAGGCACTTCTGAATTGGTGGTGAAGTTCGAAAAGAGGAAGACATCAACCATGACACGAAGTGAACGACAGAAATGAAGCTGACAATGCGACCCAATTACAAAGAGTGGCAAGATGATCAAAGGAAGGCAGTTTGTTTAACAGGCTTCGATGCCATCAAAAGCTCTGGAAATATCAAGAGAGACAGCACAAGTTTCTTCAAACCATTCCATTGCACTTATGTAGTGATGGGTGATGTAAGCTGTGGATCTTGGACTGAATCCACACTGGTTGTTATTGATAACGGGTGGGTTTCTAGGTAGTGGAGAAGCTGGCTATTGATGATTTTATTTTGGAGAGGACTGAGGTGATATTAGTTGTTGGTCAGTAGTTTGACGGTAGACATCTTTCTCACTTTTTTTTTTTTTGGAACAGGCTGGATATGTGATTGCTTCCAATGTTGGGATAAGTACCAGTTATGTATGACAGACTGTAGAGACGATACAGGACTGATGTTTGCTCTGGAGCACAATGTTTCAGAATAGATGGAGAGATGCCATTAGGTCCAGGCAACCAATTATTTAGAAATTTGGTAAACTGATTTTTATTCGTGTATGTTGTTCCTCTTGTATGAACATAGTTTCACAGGTGCCTACTCAACTCTTTATTTCCTGACTTCTGTTTGTGCACAAGGTTCCTCAGTCTAAGAGGATGTTTATATACTACACTGATATAGTTATCAGAAATCTGGCGACGTTGTACGCAACCATTACAGTATCCCTATTACTTCATTTAAAATTCTTCTATAAAGACATCGTTAATTTTCCGGTGCAGTTAAATTTTCATATATATTCAAATTTTGGAAATTACAGCATGTTTTTATTGTTCTGGATTTTGCAGCATTTTTTTTATTCCGAATGAAGTAATATATGTTGACAATCTTTTAAAAAAACCGGCGCCCAAGCGAACTTTTCCAACAGGAGAATAGTTGTAGAGTATATTTATTTATGGGGAAATTATTGCTTTAGAATAGGCTATTATAATAGTAGCCACACATATATTTAATATGGTGGCGTCACATCATCATCATCATCATCATAATAATAATAATAATAATAATAATAATAATAATAATAATAATAATAATAATAATAATAATAATAATATATTTAATTGTAATTTTTGTATTATGCTCTGAATTATTCTTAACTGTAGGTTTTATTTGATTAGTTTCAGGGTCATGAGACACTAGTTAAAGTTGTTCTCCATGATATGCACACCAGAAAATTTCTTCCTGGAATCCAGACAACAGAAAATCTAGTTAGCAATATTGAGAATACAATTCTCAAAATGAGGATTAAGATAAGTGCAGCTTTAGCACGCTTCAGAATTCAACACAATGTCAGAAGTCTTGATGAACTCGCTACAACTAATATTTGTATTAATAGCCGGCCATCTGCAGTTCTCTGGGGATGGGTAAATCAGTTAAAGATTAGGTAAGGCAAGTTTCATAAAATTAGAAATATATATGAAAAGTTTGTAGTAATTTATCCATAGAGAGAGAGAGAGAGAGAGAAAAAGAGAGAGAGAGAGAGAGAGAGAGGGATAAGAGTGGGCGATCATCTGTTTCACACGAAATCAGATAAATATGTATGAGATATCACGAAGTAAATCCTACACGTATAATACCTTTTATTCCCCCCCCCCCCCAAAAAAAATTGGCAGAACTGTTTTAGCACTACCTGACCTTTTGGAACTGGGATTTGAATTTAATAGCCGTATTACTGATGATTTCGGGAACTTCGAGGAGAAAGTAAAACAAATAACTGCTGCCATCTCGTATTCCTGAATCCCTAACTGAACCAAACCTATAACAGTCTTTCAGCTGACCATCTTATGGAAACAAATGAAGGACTATAAGTTACCTTTGCACCACTTAAACATTTTAAAATGAACGTTATTAGGGGAACCAGAGATTCCCGTAATAAAGTCCATAACTAGATCAGCAGAAGAAAGACGACCTTATGTGTTCAAGTCTAATCACTGATGATGTGGAAGGAATGCCGTGTGCAAAAGGATTATATCAGTTGTGATAATTATAAGCAGCAGGTCAGAAGAATCACAAGTGTTGTATGGAAAGTTAAGTGTAAGTATAAAAAGAAACTGGTTCTGCAAGTTAAAGACAACCGAAAAAAATTCTATCGTTATGCTGAAAGTAAAAGAAAAAATGAATTTGGAAAATGAACTCTACTAAATGCAGAGATGGTATGCGGGAGAATGATGCAGAAGTGATTGTTCAACTAATGAGTTGCCATGTTGCAAAAAAACTATTAACTTGGTATATGAATTATTCAACTCACTGCTACCACCTCTTTACTGTATGAGGAAATTTACTGTATGTGTATGAGGAGCAAGTACAAACTGAATAAGAATTATGCAATAGGAACTGATGGAATATCAACACGGATGTTAAAAGAGTCTTCAGCTGACGTGGCTGTTCCTTTGACCAGGCTATATAATTTGAATCAAAGAACAGGGATGATTCCATAGGAGTGGAAACATTACTCAAGGTAGTGCAAAGACCAATGTATCCAACTATCGATCAATCAGTATCTCAGGAGTGGTGGTGAACATTTTGGAAAAATTGGTTAGGGCTCGCATTCAGAAATGGGTTGACAGAGAATTTCTATTTGCAACGAATAGTAATGGGTTTACTAAGGGAAGGTTATGTTTAGCAAGTTGCTCACATTCTATAATAATGTTATCACTGAATTAGATAAGGGGAATGGGTATATCTCATACTTTTGAATTTTTCTACGGATTTTGACAGAATGCAGCATGGAGACTGTTGCATAAATTGGAGAATATGGGATTGGATTATAAACTATTGGCATGGATAAGAGGATGGCTGACTGACAAGTATCAAAAAGTCATATATGGGGGGGGGGGAGAATCTGTAAGATTCAAGGTAACCAGTAATGTGCTTCAAGGATCAGTCTTTGGTCCATTGTTATTCAATCTGTACATTAATGAATTGGGAAGGATTTCACATGTGACATACAGCTATTTGCTGATAATGCAAAGATAGGTAGGATAATCAAGAGTACTACTGATATGCAGTTCTTGCAAAATGATTTAAATAGGTTGGAATTATAGGCAATGTCATGTTATATTGGTGGATTATGCTAGAAGAATCTGATCATGCTAGGGATCTTGGAATTTTAGAAGATATCAAGTTTAAGCTCAAAAGTCATAAATACAACTCAGAGAATAATTGCAATGCTGAAACGAACATTGATATTTTTCCTTTTTACAACGCCTTGATAAGCCCCCAATTGGATTATTGTACGCAGGACTCTTAGTTTCCGTAATGATTCTGATAAGTGGAGAGAGTGCAAAGCAGAGTGTCAAAATATCAGGATTGTGTAATACTAATTACGAAAAGAGATTGATTACTTGTTGGCTGTAGACACTAGCCAACAGAAAAAAGAGGAATAATATGATTGAGAGTTACAAACTTCTGATAGGGTTATGTAGAATTTCAGTAGATGGAATTTTTCATTTTATGGAGGGCATCCTTGGAAATTAGGAATTATCAATCAGTATCTCAGGAGTGGAGGTGAACATTTTGGAAAAATTGGTTAGGGCTCGCATTCAGAAATGGGTTGACAGAGAATTTCTATTTTGCAACGAATAGTATGGGTTTACTAAGGGAAGGTTATGTTTTAGCAAGTTGCTCACATTCTATAATAATGTTATCACTGAATTAGATAAGGGGAATGGGTATATCTCATACTGTTGAATTTTTCTACGGATTTTGACAGAATGCAGCATGGAGACTGTTGCATAAATTGGAGAATATGGGATTGGATTATAAACTATTGGCATGGATAAGAGGATGGCTGACTGACAAGTATCAAAAAGTCATATATGGGGGGGGGGAGAATCTGTAAGATTCAAGGTAACCAGTAATGTGCTTCAAGGATCAGTCTTTGGTCCATTGTTATTCAATCTGTACATTAATGAATTGGGAAGGATTTCACATGTGACATACAGCTATTTGCTGATAATGCAAAGATAGGTAGGATAATCAAGAGTACTACTGATATGCAGTTCTTGCAAAATAATTTAAATAGGTTGGAATTATAGGCAATGTCATGTTATATTGGTGGGATTATGCTAGAAGAATCTGATCATGCTAGGGATCTTGGAATTTTAGAAGACATCAAGTTTAAGCTCAAAAGTCATAAATACAACTCAGAGAATAATTGCAATGCTGAAACGAACATTGATATTTTTCCTTTTTACAACGCCTTGATAAGCCCCCAATTGGATTATTGTACGCAGGACTCTTAGTTTCCGTAATGATTCTGATAAGTGGAGAGAGTGCAAAGCAGAGTGTCAAAATATCAGGATTGTGTAATACTAATTACGAAAAGAGATTGATTACTTGTTGGCTGTAGACACTAGCCAACAGAAAAAAGAGGAATGATATGATTGAGAGTTACAAACTTCTGATAGGGTTATGTAGAATTTCAGTAGATGGAATTTTTCATTTTATGGAGGGCATCCTTGGAAATTAGGAATGAATGCTGTCAAGAAGGTGGGTGAGGACTAGATTTTTCTCATAGAGTGATTGGAATGCATTGCCTTTTGGTGTTGTGCATGCAAACAGTGTAAATGAATTCAAGAACAGGTATGACAGATAGTAAGAATAATAAGGTCTCCTTTGTTTAGTTACTGACTCCATGGAATCCCTTTTCATAATAATAATAACTAAAAAATACAGCTAACGCCTTTTTATTCTTTTATAGGGAGTAGAGGAGACCGTTTTAGCCCCATCAAACTTTTGGAGACTGAGGGGAAAGTTCAATCTCCACTGGTACCCAATCAGAGATAGCTGGCCAAAAGCTATCACTAATTAAGCAGCATAGTGAAGAGAATGGCTCAACAAGTGCCGCTAACTCGTGTTCCCTAACCCTACAACAATATATTTAATCTCTAAAATAATGTGGCTTCTACGATCGATTTTCTTGAGTTTACGGGACTAAAAACCCGCGTTTCCAGAAGAAAAAACCGCTTGCCCATGCTAGAGATGTATTAACTCGGGAACCGGTCGAAAAAAAAAGCTTAGAAAAATTTCCTCTAGTCGCCGACTAGATTTGAAAGCAAGTCTTCCTTCATCTGGTCAAGTGCTGTGATATGCAAACGCCACATCCACTGAGTTACACAAGCTTGTAATAATAACTATAACAATAAAATCAGTGCAATTTTGTCCATGTGAAATGGCTGTGAGATGGGAAGTGATGGAGTAGGAAAATCACGTTGTGTCACGACGCTATGTTGCAGATCTATCTGTTTGACAAATTGGGCCATCCCAAGTCAATAATCAGTGATAGCTTGCTGAGATTGAGCACAGTGGGTCAGATGCAAGGGCTTCCCGCAGTGGACGACTCGTCACACTTACCGGACCCGACTGTAGGGTGCTATGAAGGATAATATGTAAAAACTGCCATTCGTCGGCTGACATGTTATTATTATTATTATTATTATTATTATTATTATTATTATTATTATTATTATTATTATTATTATTATTCCTGATACCTCCAAGGAGTCCGAAGACTCATCGCGGGAGGACATCTTCAACTGTCTCTACACCTTACCTCTACTACGAATCAACGCCATCTACCGCCCACCTCCAACACCACCACAAATTTTCGCAATGTTGATTGCGAAATTCCGGGCATCGACTAGAACACAAATCGGTACAAACACATTCAGAATCAAAACTCCCACCATGAGTTTCTATGATAGGACTGCAATATGCAGGCCCCACATCACCCGACCCAACATGCCGCATCGTCTTCAGTGGTGCATGCATATACAGTTGGAAGTTCAAGCTTGAAAAACTGTGTTATGGAATAACGAATCAAGCTGCACTCTCTAACAAGCAGATGTGGTTGAGTGTATAGCAGAAGCCAGGTGAATGTCTCCTACTGCAGTGTGTAACCCCAACTCTGAAATTCGGAGGTGGCAGTGTAATGACATAGTCCTGTTTTGTGTGTTTGTTGTTAGTATTTCTGTTCTGCGATTGCAATGTGTACTATTATCTTCTCTGTTTTTAAAAAATTGGCTTTATCATTTTAGACTGTAAATACTGTATATTAAATTATTTAGTTTATAATCTACACAGAGTACACACATTTTTATCGGACATTATTTGTGACAGTAAAATATCCTGTTAGGGTTAAGCGCTGGGATGGCAGCACTTGTTTGCATGTCTGTTCTGTTCATTGGTTGCCGTTTATAATTAGTGATAGTCATGGGCTGGCTATCTCTGATTGGCTACCGGTGGGGATTATATTTCTCACTCAGTCCCCAAAAGCTAGATAGCATTATAAAGGTATTGCTTACTCCCTATAAGAGAATAAAAAGCGTTAGCTGATTTTTTAGAATAAAATTTTATGCATGTAGGAAGTAAGTTTTTAAATTGTACAGCTTCCTTGCTATTACTATTCATCAGAGATAGCTGGCCGAAAAGTATTACTAATTATACACGACATCCAGTGAAGAGATGCGACTGATAACTGTCGCCATCTCGTCGTCACCAATCCTAACACTATGTAAACTGTTTGAAAAATAGTGTGGGTTCTACTGTCATATTTTCTTGAGTTTTGGTGACGAAAAAACCTGATTTTCGGTGAAGAAAAACCCCCTTGCCCGTGCTAAGATCAATAAATTCGGGAACCAGTTGAAAAAGGGCTTAGTATAAGTTCATCTAGTCAGTTACCAGAGTTGAACTTTAACATTTTCATTGCCAAGCTGAAAATTGGAATTTCGTGTGGTGGCCAAATTTTTTATATTTTTTATCTAGTTAGCGATGTCCACGCGATAACACGTGATCGGCAGTTTGGTGAGAGCTCGCATCGCGCGATATCGCGTGTTCGGAAATCAATATGTTAAACACTTTCTTTGGGAAGAAAGAGCATTTTAAATTCAAGAAAGGGTGCTTGCATCCTTTGCACTAGGTCGCCAAAGATAGACTTATAACTCAAGTCTAGTCGCTGAGTGGAGGAACTTTTTCTAGGACTTTCTTCGACCTGTTCCCTAAGTTAGTCGATCTCTGGCACGGACAATCGGGTTTTTCTCCCGGAAACTCGGGTTGTTCGTCCCATAAACTCACGAAAATCCACCGTAGAACCCACGTTATTTCAGAGTGTAACAGGTTTGATTCTTGTCGTGAGGGAAGGAATCATTATATGTTTTTTTTTTGTTTTTGTTTTTTTTTTCAGTTGAAGTTGAATTAGCCGATCTCATACGAAGGTTTTTTTCCCAGAAACTCGGGTTTTTCATCCCGAATGAATACAGACAAATTGGCCCTTCAGAATAGACGCATTTTACAGACAAAAATACTAGCGGTGGTGGTCAGTAGATGGTATTGATGTTGATGATGATCGTAGTAGAGGTTCGATGTAGTGGTGGAGATGGAGAGGTGTAGTGTAGATGTCCTCCCTTCATGAGTTTTCAGACTCCTTGGAGGTTTCACGAAAATAATAATGATAATATTTTGTTAGTGTTATGTATCAAGAGATGACAGCACTTGTTTGCCAATCTCTTCATCACTGGCCGCCGATAATTAGTGATAGACGTGGGCCAGCTATCTCTGATTGGCTACCAATGGAGATTGAACTGCCCAGTCAATCTCAAAACGTTAGATCGGGTTTAAAGGCTTAGTCTACTCCCTATAAGAGAATAAATAGCATTAGCTTATTATTATAACAAAAAAAAATCAGCTAACGCCATTTTATACTGTATACGGGGAGTAGGCGAGGCCATTTAGCCCTATCTAACTTTTTGGAGACTGAGTGGGCAGTTCAATCTCCACTGGTACCAATCAGAGATAGATGGCCCAAGGCTATCACTAATTAAGCGGTACACAGTGAAGAGAGACGGCTCAAATGTGCCGCCATCTCGTGGTCCCTAACCCTAATGCAATATATTTAATGTCTGAAATAATGTGGGTTCTACGGTCGATTTTCTTGAGTTTACGGGACGGAAAAACCCGAGTTTCCGGGAGGAAAAACCCGCTTGCCCGTGCCAGAGATCGACTAACTCGGGATCCGGTCAAAAAAAGGCTTCTAAAAATTTCCTCTAGTCACCGACTAGACTCGAAAACAAGTCTTCCTTCGTGCGGCCAAGCGCCGTGGTTTGCAAACTCCACATCCACTGAGCTACACAGGCTCAGCTTATTATTATTGTTGTTGTTGATGATTTTGGCTAAAGCATCTAACCGGTCTACATGATCGAATGACACAACAATTTAATTATTTATTGCAGTCTGGCTTAGTCTGCACGGTTAGCCTAGTGGCTTTGCACTTCGCAACCATATGCCTGTGGAAGGAGTGTCCCAGGTTCGATTCCAGTCGAAGACGTGAGGAACTTGAGGATCTTCCTCAACCATAACCAAGTTAGCCGGTCTTAGGCGCAGGCAGTAGGATTTTTCCGCCAGTTTATCTGGTGTTTTTCATCCCGCAAGCAGGCAAACCAACCCCGTGAACGTACACTGCTACAGTGAAAAAATTATATCCCCCCAGCGGCAGGCTGGGCGACAGGTCAGTTGGGAGTGGCACTAACAAGAAGTCGCATCAAAGTAACATGCAGACCCTGCATAGGAAGCGGGAATAAGGCGTAGTGAAAGAAGAAGATTGCAGTCCGGCTTAGTAGAAGACTGGATGATATCTGGGCCAACTTTTCTTTTCATCAAAGATCAGGAAAAGGGTGTGGTCATGAAAGATAAGGATAAAGGGGGGAGGGGTGTGGATCAAAATAACTATCGTCCAATAATATGCTTACCAACTACGCTCAAGCCGTTTACTGCAATCACATCAAATTCCATATACTGGGCGACCAAGCATGCGAGACTCTCTCTCGACATTTCTGCGCATGGCAGAAGAAGGCGAATCCATTCCGATATTCAGTGTGTATTTTCGTGGGATGAGTGTTTATTACTATACATCGGAAAATTAGCTTTTCTTTTATGAAAATTCTAGTTTTCAAAGTGGTACTATTTTTCTTGTACACCAGTTGGAAAATTTTACGTATAAAGTACGTGATTTCACGTGTTGGTAACGAATTCGCACATCGCTTTATTTCTTTCTTCCCTTCAACATGAACTGACTCTTCTGGGTACATTGCCAGCCAAAGGTCTGCCATCTGTGGTCGGACAGTACCACTGCTTATCAGATAATCATATTTATCTGATTGACCAAAAAAGCAATTTTCAAAAATCTAGAAGAACAAAAGAACAGATCCTCATTGATAAAATGATCCTCAAAAATTCGATAGAAAGCAGTATTCCCTCCCAGACTTCTGGCTCCTAAAAAATCACTAGAAATATTTGGAATCAGCAAAAATATATATATATTTTGGTTTTCATTTCTGGCTACTGCTATTGAAATCATGGGAAAACAACTTTAATAGTCAATAATGGACGATTCGAAGATATTAGCGTTAAACGTGGAATTTTCCAAGGTGATTACTTGTCCCTATTGCTCTTCAACATTTCTTTGATATTGTTGTCTATAATTTTGAAGAAAACAAAACTTTCATATGAGATTGCTAAATATGATATTAAAATTTCCCATCTGTTGTGTGCAGGCTTTAAGTTTTTTCGAGTCTTTTTCACTCTATTAATTTCTAAAAAAATCAACGCCTTACATCCTTCCATCACGTTCACACTAGAAAAATAATCATCAAAAGGTATTTCCTTTCTTGATGTGCGCATCAAACGTAAACAACATGGTTCCATTCCTACTTCGGTCTACCGGAAACCAACTTTTTCAGGTCGTTATATATCCATAATATATTTGCTCACCATCTATCTTAAAAATATGGCATCGGAAAATCTCTAGTATCCAGAGCACACAAGATTTGTTCCTCTGAAGAATCTCTAAAACAAGAATTGGAAATAATCAAAGAAACAGCCCTACTAAATGCAAAGCAAAAATATATAGCAAAAATTATCAAAAAAATAATTAACAACTCCCCTACAACTCAACCCAGAAAAGAAGCTCACAAGACTCTTAAACCATATATTAAAAGCATCTCTCAACGTTTGGCAAAAATTATGGAAAAACATAAACTCGTTGCTATCTATAAACACATAACCAAATTCACAACTTGTTATCTTCCCCAAAAGACAAACTTACACCAATGGTGCTACCTGGCGTATACCAAGTACCACGTTCTTGTAACTTATCTTACTATGGACAAACAAGAAAATCTACAAATAAACGTATCTCTGAACATGAAGACCACATCCGTCTCTTCATACTTCACAAATCTGGCCTTGCACAACATGGAATTTAATCACAGGATCCAATAGCAAAACACTAAACTATTACATAGATCCGTATATTAACATGAATGTTTATATACGGATGTTTATATTCTCCTCAAGTGTATAAAATTAATTTTGTTTTATTTTATTTTATTTATTTATTTTTACAGCCCAGTTAGGTTTAATCCAGAAATACGCTACTGTATTCGTAGAGGGATTCGAATTTAAGCATGAGAGCTGTTTTTTTTTTAAATTTAGTATTATTGTTGTTTGATAATTGTACTGAAGATGTCTTATGATAAGTAAGAAAAAATATTTACATATTAAAAAGTTATCTACTGTGGCACATACGTGTTATTTTAAGTTGGGACTTGAAGTTATATGAAAAATCGGCACAGCAAATAGACTCATTACTGAGCAAACTCAAGAAAATCGACCGAAGAATCCACACTATTTCAGACATTAAATATATTCTGTTAGGGTTAGGGACCACGAGATGGCGGTACTCGTTGAGCCATTCTCTTCACTGTGCTGCTTAATTACTGATAGCTTTGGTCGGCTATCTCTGATTGGATACCAGTGGAGATTGAACTTCCCCGTCAGTCTCCAAAAGTTCGGCCTCGCCTACTCCCTATACGGGAATAAAAAGGCGTTAGCTGATTTTTTTTTATACTAACACCTTATATTTTCAGAGGAGTAAGTAGAATTTTTAACTCTGATTATAGAAATCAGTAGACTTACGTCTCCATTCTTGGTGGTTACTAGTAGTTGAATTCACATGTCACGAAACCACTACTACTATCTCATGCGCCTAATTGGCATTATTAAAAATAGTGAGTTGTACTAGCTATTTGTCTGCTAGAAAACCCTTTTTGCATTCCACAGAAATCGACTATTTTGGGGAATTTACCGAATAAAAACCTAGAACAAGTTCTTCTAGGGATTGACTAGATCAAACATATAAACGGTCTTACTTTTGGCTGTTCCGGCATTATGGGTACCAGAAACGTTGCCACAAGACTAAACAAGCAGTATACTTCTACTTCTAATAATAAATGTAATATCATCATAATTAATAATACGTTTTAAATTTACCATACATTTTATATTTATCAGTTTGAAAGAATGAATAAACAATTTTCACAATTCACAAACCTAAAATTCAGCTAACTTTATTGCTCATGGAAACATGAATCACCTTTAAGGTGCGTCCAACTTTACTTTTTCATGAAATTGTGAATTTTTATATCCATTTTCAAATTATATGTAAAAGTAAAGAAGTCTATGCAAGCCTAACTTAGGCTTAAATAGACTTGCATAATCTTTAAATAGAGTTTAGAGATTAATATAATAAATGCTAATAACATTCCAGTGTTTCTGATGTTGTCAACATGTTGAAAAGAGAAGGATTTCATGTAGCCGAATTCAACGATTGTAATAATTATGCGTCATGTAGAGTGCAATTGCCAGATGTTTTATGTTTCCAAACGCAAGATTTTCCTCGTTTGGTCGAACATCCATTCATTAAAGAGCATAAGTTGATTATCCAGGTAATGCGATTCTCTAATCTAATATTTCATAATTAAAATTAGTCGGGACTAGCGTGAGTTATTATATATTACTATTTGATTACGCATTTGTCATGTGATGATTTTATGCTCACAAGTAGACACACACTTCATCGTGTAAGCATTCGAGACTGAAAGCCTACGGAATAGGATGGTTAATCCGTATTCTAAGAGTGTCTTATGTCTGTAGGTGTGTGTGTGTGTGTGTGTGTGCGTGCACGGGACCGGTTTACCTGTTCTGAGGTACGAAAAATCCGAGTTTCCGGGTGAAAAAAAAACATCAACTGAATTCTCACTATAGAACATGTTACTTATTTTAGCTATTTTTGCACATTTTCAGTGACTATGGCATATTAAATATAATGAAATAAAAATCATCCACTTTTAAACTCCTCAAACGGAGCAGGTAACAGACTTTATTATTTGTTTGTCAGCACGGATAGACGAAAGTGGCCAAAGAATACGGTAGGCAACGGTCTCGCATTTCCGTTGCTTAATCCTATTGGTTTATTATTGTATGTCATATCACATGGATGTGTTTTCTGGGTTGTAGAATTAACCACCCTATTTCGTGGCAGGCAGATTTCATGGGTTATATGGACAAATGATAGCGAATGTCACTTTGGTGTTACCTGTACAGTGAAATAAGGTATTGTATTTAGATATATGCCACATCCATTTCCCGAGTTCATTTTCCGTTTCCCGAGTTAGTCGATCTCTGGCACAAGCAAGCAAGTTTTTTATCCAAGAAACTCGGACTTTTCGTCCTGGATATACTCGACTCTATACTCTCTTTCAGGGGTTTAAAAGTAGACGATTTTTATTTCATTATATTTAATATGCCATAATCACTAAAAATGTGTAAAAATAAGTAACATGTTCTATAGGAAGAATTCAGTTGATATTTTTTTTTCACCCGGAAGCTCTGGTTTTTCGTCTCTCAGAACAGGTCAACCGGTCCCGAAAATCGACTCTAGACCTACACTATATCAGACAATAAATACAGTGTTAGGATTAGGGAATGGCGATACTTGTCACTGCCTCTCTTCACTGGATGCCTTTGTATAATTAGAGATCATCTTGGACCAGTCATCTGTGATTGGTTACCAGTGGAGATTGAAATATTCCCCTCAGTCTTTAAAAGTTAGGTAGGACTAAAACCGGCCTCGCCTATTCCCAATGGGGAGAATAAGAGGCATTATCATTTTTTAACATTACAAACTTATATTAACACGTTCATTGCCAATCACGCGATATCGCGCGATGCGAGTTCTCACCGAACGGTCGATCACGCGTTATCGCGTTGACGTCGCTAACTAAATAAAAAAATAAAAAAAATTTGGCCACCACACGAAATTCCAATTTCCAGCTTGGCAATGAAAGTGTTAATGGGTATTTATGGGAAGCAGTCAATGAAGCTAGAGATTTTGTGGATAATGAATTAAAATTTAGGAGTCATATTGCTAATGTGGTTAAGTCATCGCATCGGACAGCTGCACTGAAAAAGCGACTACTAACGTTTAAGAATAACTAAATTATTTTCTCTGGGCTCCATGGAGAGATAGTTGAAAAGATTCAGCAGCAAATAACAAGATAATAAAGTGCCCTATGGAACTGTGCATGTGAAGACAGTTTTTTGAGAATGTCATCTTCAAAATTTGAGGAACAGACAGAGGAGAGGTGATAAGAGAGAAACATAGTTTTTAGTAATGGATTTTTACAGTATATACGCATAGTTTTGCAGGATGGCAAAAGCAGAATTTGGGGTCATCCCTGGAAGCATATGAGATCCAGACGTTTCTCACGGTGCATGATGAGCGTGTGGAATAGACCATTGTTGGATCTTGTGTGTCTTCACTAAATGCCTTCAAGGAGAGGCATGATAAGTATATAAAATTGAGTATGTCCAATGGACTTTCTAGGAGTTCGTGACAGAGAAGGTACATTCATAATATAATAATATTTACTCTAAATTATCTTATAAGAGAGTGAAACGTTTAAATTTGTTTGATTTTAAAAGATTCATTATTATTATTTTTTATCAAATATTAAACGAAGTACATAATAACTGATCCGCTGAGAGAAATAGCACTTTGAATATTCTCACTAACAGTCTCGTATTTTGTAACTCGTTATATGTTCCCACTAATTATAAGGTGATTCATAATCAGTAAGGTGTTAATTACTATTACTACATGACATCTCAAGGAGTCCTAGGAGTCATCGTGGAAGGGCACAATATTCCACTACACACCATTCACTACCTTCCCTACTTAATTCTCCAAGTAACTTACCACACTGCTGTCACCAGCGAAACATCTACCACCCATCACCACACACATAGTAGTTTATTTTGTAAATTGACCTGTATGCGGATGAAAAACCGGAGTTTCTGGGAGAAGAAACCCTGCTATCGCCGTATGAGATCGGCTAAACTCGCCTTCAACTGAAAAAAGCCCATATAGATAGAGATACATTTCGTAACGACGAGAATTGAACGTCTTTTTCACTCGAAAAATATATATTCCTCGTCTACATATTTCTCACAATGTTCTTCCAGTCGTACCAAGGAATATAATCGTGAGGAATATGTAAACCCCGAGCTTCTAGTGATTTGCTCTGTATTTCGCAATCAACCTCAATATCGAAGCTAAAAGTAAGAGTGAAATAAGGTATTATATACTGGGGAATTGTTAACCGGGGAATCATGCTCATGTTGATCATCTACAAAGGGTTGGTAATTTTATACAAAATATTTAATTTAAGAAGTGATAAATCGGTAAAATAAAAAGATAAGAGATCAGCGTTTATTTTAAATGTTTTGAAATATTTAGTATACCATGAGAGAAATAATTAAATTAGTTCTAGTTTTAAATCACGTTATTAAAAAAAAGTATCTGAGCATATTCCTACATATTTTAATGTTACTGTTATAAGATAAGAATGGCATTTCGTTAGAGTTTTAGTATAAATACCAGTTTATAATATTCATCTCTTTGTGAGGACAACTTTATATTTCTCGGTTTTTAAGATTCTTTCATGTTTTTGCATTACAGGATATAAGCAGCTGTATTGGCCTTCACTGCCTCAAGAATGCTTTACTACAGAAAATCAGAACCAATTTAGGTATCCGTTGGGTGAGTCCAAATGATCGTATTATTGCTCGACTTGTTGGTTGGTTATGTCCACCAGAAATCCCGTCAATAGGCAACATGGACATAGCATTGACAGAAATTAGCTCAGCCTGGACTATAGGACATATTGCTAGTCTTCTGAAAGAGTGTTCTTTTTCAGGAAAAATATTAGTTTTTGGAGCAACTACTGATAATCAACAGGAAACAATTCAGAATGAAGTCAAGGAATTGGGAGTTCAAGGTAAGGTAATGAGAGTACTTTTGTTTTGTATTGAATGTAACTCCAATGACTTTCCAAATGTATCAGATGGCCATAATGCAGCAAGACTCGTTAAATGTGGTGTATTCTTGCTGTCGTCCCACGTGGCATTATATATTTTTAAAATTAATCTAACAGAGAAGCTTCTACCAACCTCATTCTGCTGTATTCTTCCTAACTCTTACCTTCTAGACAAAGGATCTATTCCCTTGCTTGCAGTTAAAATTTCACTGAGTGTTGATGAATTTTTTGAAGTTTGTTTAAAAATAGCTGTGGGGGGAGGGGGGGAGGAGAGTGCTTGTTTTAGTAATTTCACTGTTTATCATGCTCTGTTTGTAGAGTTACAATTTATATTTCTATAAATAGTGGGTGGAAATCACTGAGCACTGTAGAAATTTATTGTTGTAGTTATACCTAGGAATGTAATCCCGTTTGTCCTCTTTAGCAAGCATCTCCATTTCACAGTTGTTTTGGATTTAAGGCTGAATCATCGAAGGCTCTGAAGTCAGAGTGTTAGATCTTATAAATTGAATATGATGTTACTGCCGGTTTTCCCATTTCGCTAGTTGAAAAAAAAAGTTCCTGGAGAGGAGGGGGAGGACTTCTTCCACCGCCATGCCGTCTTGAAGAAGCAAGGGAAAAAAGAATTCACTGAAACCATTCTTAAGCCGTATTTTGCTGATATGAAAGATACTCTACAAAACTCGAATTATTCATTGAACTGCCTGTTCATGTTATCACTTTTATGAAAATATGTTTAAGTGCTCAGTGATCCTTCCCCCTCCCCACACCATCACGTATAGAAGTCCGCGCGGTTAGCCTAGTGGCTATGCGCTTCGCAACCATATGCCAGGGGAAGGAGTTTCCTAGGTTCGATTCCCGTCGACGACGTGAGGAGCTCAAGGATCTTCCTCAGCCATAGCCAAGTTAGCTGGTCTTGGGCGTGGACAGCAGAGTTTTTTCCACCAGTTTATCTGGGGTTTTTCATCCCCAAGGAAGTAAACTGGTCCAGTGAACACACACGGATTACAGTCAGGAATACTAACCCAGCCATAGGTCTGATTCGTCAGCTATGCCGGTTCCGGAGCCCGGATAAAATTTGGGGGACTAAGATGGTGCCGTACCTCTCCGTAAAGGGGGGACTCAGGCCATGTATCATCACACGACTATTATTATTATTATTACATATAGAAATATAAATTATATCCCTACTAACAGAGCTAAATTACTAAAATTGTCAGAAATTCAGTTTGGAAATACAAAAACTCTAATTCTTGATGGCAATTGATCCTATACGGACGACAGAAGTGACGTGACATCTTTTCGGACCTGAAAAAAACGTTTTAGAGTAGGCTCTCAGCAAATGTAAGAATGTAACTGATGGTGATGATCAGCCTGTATTTTCACCCACAGAATTGGATCTACTTCTCCGATGGTGACCAGTCCATCTTAGGAAAGTGTATACATATTTGTATGAATGAACGTATGAAGGTAAAAGACAATCACAAACATCCATGCTCTAGGCGGGATTCGAACCTGCAGCCTCGGCTAACCAGGCCTTTAGCTGAAAAAAATAAATAACAGAATGAAAGATGGGAATAATCTCTGAAATTTCTATGCTTGTTCTTTTCAAAGGTTGATATGAATGTAGTCCCTTCATTTCCATGTAATCTGTAGTGGAGCCATCGCTATGATAAGAATTTTATGTTACAACGAAATCACTAAATGTGACAATTTGATGCTATCACTTAATTATTAATTCTAAAAATGAAATTTTTATGTGAGATTTTATTAAAGCTTTATGAAGTTATATTTCGCATATTTAAACTGTCCACCTTGTTAGGCAAAGATGAATTAGTATAAATACCGATTACATTTAATCAGTGTTTACCCCAATATTTTATGATTGTCTTATCATAATATCTTATCATTATGGCTCACTATGACCACTTAAGTGAATGTGACATTTTATGGAACATGTGATCACTGATGAAGTGAAAGTACTATATTCATATCAGCAAAGGAAATATCATGCTCTGTAAAATCCCGTATTTCGCTTTCTTTTATCGTGACTTTATATCAGTGTCTCTGTGTGTGTGTGTGTGAGAGAGAGAGAGGCCGTCGTTGGATTTTCCTGTTTTTTTTCTCTTTCCCTTGCGATCTTGCTTACTGGAGACATCTCAGATAAACCATCTTCAATCCCCAGAGATTCTTGGCTTGTCTAATGCTTCACCCGTAATAATACACCGTAGGCTCCCAAAACTGTTGTGAATGAAGCTATCGATCAATAAATAAATAAAATAAAAAAAATGTGTACAGAAATTACATGTATAACTGATTGGTTGTTTGGTATTCCTAAGATAACTAGTTCTTAATTATTGCTCTCGACTCATCATTAGATAACAATTCTATTGCTGAGGCATAATCTGAATCGAAATCTAGGATCCTGCTCAATCAGTCATTAATCCACTTTAAACATTTTTTTTTAAATTCACCACTCTTTTACTCTAAATTCCAACTTATCTCCCAAGTCTATATCTGAGGGACCAGAGAGCAGCCTTTTCAGGAAGAAATTCCTGCCACCACCACCGTTTGAGACCTAATATGAATATAAATTTGCTTTCATCCATAAGTGCCAACCCATTATGGTTACAACCTGTACTTAAATGTATTAAGTGATGAATATGCACTGTTATAATTTGATTTCAGTTAATTCTATTTGAATGTTCTATTTATGTGTTCTGTATGCATTCTGATTTAAATAGACGAAAAGAGAAGAATGTTGAGTAGGAATGATATTAAAAATAAAAATAATAATCATGAATATTTTGGTGATTTTTATGCAATAGTATCCATCTGATAACAATCTTATCTAATACTCTAAACTCTTTATTCCCAAAGAGAGCAGTCAGAACTCCTTGAATCATTGGCAATCAGCCTCCCCCCTCTCTCTTCTCTCTCTCTCCACCCCATCACAGTCATCACTATAGCAGAGCTCACTTTAAACTTCAAGGTTATCAGTGAATCAAGACTCTCAAGGAAAGATGACGGTAGAGAAGTACAGACACTACCTATATCTTTTTAGGACTAAAAGTACCATTTCACAGCCTACACAGCAGTGGCGGCTTGTACATAAGCACTGAGACAATGCAGCACCCCCAAGGAAAAAACGAAAAAATTAAATTTTGTTTGTGTTTATAAATAATAACAATGCTGACAACATTATATAAATGCAATACATGTTAAAGGTTACAGCTTATGTTTCGACATTGATTGAATAGTTAATATAATTGGAATTATTCGATTAACGCTTTAGATTACGAAACAAATGCACTGTTATCTAACGAAGTGTCGGAATTATCACGTTCGGCCATTTGCAGCTAGACTCGCCGATATTCGTTTGCACTTGTCACTGCACATAATAAATGAATCCGACGCTGCTCGTGGAGCAGTGTCGCTACAGATAAATTGTATGCTTGCGTGTGTTATTTCGGTATACAAAAGTTTTATTATTGGTGTGTTCGTGGCGAGGGTGAAATATTTTTGCTAAATCTTATTTTATTCTGTTAAAATAACATTATTTATTTATTATAGATCCAAGGCTGAATTATGACGAGTGTTACTGTTGAAAATATGAAAAGAATTATATTTTCTCAATTATCGTTACACAATACAAATGCAATGCGATCTAACGCAGTGTCGGAATTGGCACGTTCGGCTAATTGCAGTTAGACTCGCAGATATTCGTTTGCACTTGTCACTGCACGCAACAAGTAAATCCGACACTGCTCATGGAGCAGTGTCGCTACAGATAAATTGTATGCTTGCGCGCGTTATTTCTGTTTGCGAAACTTTTATTGGTGCGTGTGTGTGTATTCATGGTGAGGATGATATATTTTTAATAAAGCAATTTTTTTAATATGTAAATTTATTTATTAATAAATTGGTTACTGATTAGGAAAAAATGAATTATTTTTCTTATTTTATTTTGTCTATGCAGCACCTCCACTTAAAATTTCTGCAGGTCGCCACTGCTACACAGACACCTACAAAAAAACAACAACAACATACTTTTAACTATGAAACACAGAAAAATCAACCATGGAATTCACATAATACAGCTAGTCAGGATTCTGAATAATTTCTTTTTTTTTTTCTTTTTTTTTATGTTGGACCCATATACGAGAGGTTGGCTGTTCAACCTATAGTACGTTAGTACCGTAATATGGGTGGTGGGTTGGGAAAGGAGAAACTTGTTTACATTTGATTTAAAAGCCTGTATTTGATTTGATTTAAATTTTACATTTGATTTAAAAGCCTGTATGTTGTATTTCTTGGGAAATACGTCAAGGGGAAGACTGTTCCACAGAACCGCAGTAGCAGAGATGAAGGAGGAAAAGAAACTGTTTTGTGGGTTTCAAGGTGTACTGTGAAAGGATGTTGGATGGCAGCTGTACGTGTTCCAATGGGCTTAGTACAGAGTGGAAGAATTATTGATGCTGTTTCAGATGAACATTTCCCATGGAAATATTTAGAGAATATACAAATTGCAGGGGACAAGAGTCTATATGAAAGTGAGGGGAGCGAGTTGGTGAAAGATGGGTCATTTATCAGTCTAATTGCTCCCCTCTGTATTGAGTCAAGCATTTCGAGGGCGCTTTTAGGACCCCCAATCCAAATGTGAGAGCAGTATTCGATTGCTGGGCGGATTTGTGATTTGTATAATGTTAACAGCTGTTTAGCGGTGAAGTAGCATCTTGAGCGAAAGAGGAAACCTAGTTTTTGGAAGATGAGGATGCAATGGTTGTGATGTGTTTATGCCAGGAGAGGCCTGATGTCAAAGTAATTCCGAGAAGAGAAATCTCATCTTGTATGGGAATTTAAGTTTTATCGAAAATAATGCTGAGGAAAAATGGTTCTTTTTTTGTGAGAAATAATACAGAACTGGGTTTTACTAGTATTGTAGTTGACGGTTATCTGAGCCCCAGATAACCTCATCAATAGATATGCTTGGAGTTCAGATTTAAGAGCAGTGGTGGTTGATGTGAGTTGTGTAGAGTAGGGTTTGTCGAATGAAATGCAGGAGTGTAATGCGCTGTCATCTGCAAAGCTGTGTATTGGGTTAGAGGTCAACTGAAGTATATCATTGATATATAGAAGGAAGAGGGTCGGTGAGAGAACTGAACCTTGTGGGACCCCAGCATTAGTTCGATGGTAAGAGGATAGTGAGCCATCTATCATCACACACACACAGTGCACAGCAAGACAGGAAGCTAGCAATCCACCTGCAGAAGTCCTGTGGCAGCCCAAATGATGGGAGTTTGCTTAGTAATCCTTTGTGCCAGACTCGGTCAAGGGCATTAGAGATATCGAGTGCAACTACTTGGGATTTGCCAAATTTCTCCATGGCATTTGTCCAGCGATGGGTGATGTATGACAGTAGATCTCCTGACGAACGGCTTCGACGGAATCCGTACTGGTGGTCGCTTAATAGCCAGGTACCTTCAAGGTAGATTAGGAGTTGAGAGTTGATGGGTTTTCTCCATTACTTTAGATAGGACTGAAGTGAGAGAGATAGGGCAATAGTTAGCTGGCAATGATTTGTCATCCTTTTTAGGAATGGGTTGGATATAGGCCAGTTTCCAGGCTTTGGGATATATACCAGTGGAGTAAAAGAGTATGTATAGATGGCATAGGACAGGAGTCAGTTCTGGTGCACAGACCTTCAGGACAATTGGAGGCATGCAGTCAGGGCCAGGAGACTTTTTTGTGTCTAATTTAGACAGCAGGTTTGTGATATCTTTTTGGCAAAAGGATACAGGGGGTCATTGCATGTTGGGCAGTTGGAATGACTGGAAGGCATTTGCCATTGTCAGTTATGTGTACATCGGAGGCAAAGTGTGAAGCCAGGAGGTTAGCTTTTTCTATGGGTAATGTTGCAATTGAGCCATCTGGGTATGTGTAGGGCAAAAGTTATGGCTAATTGCCTTGGCAAGAGACCAAAAGGCATGGCTGCCATTTGGACAGGCTGCAAGCTTCCTGCCCATTGAAATTGTTCTAGAAGCATTGATAATTTTCTTGCATCTGTTTTGGGGTTCAGTATAGGCATTGAATGAGGATGGGGTTCTTGATTTGAGCCAGTTGTGGTATATCTGATTTTTTCATTTGTACAGCCTTGGCACATCTTTTGGAGACCAGGGTTTATTCAGGGGACGGCAGTTCTGGGTAGTGTGGGGAATGTATGTTTTCATGCCAGTGAGGATTACTTTGTTGATACGATCGGTGCATATGTTTGGACTGGAAGTCCGGAAACAATAGTCCAACCATGGGAATGAAATAGTAGTCTCAGAGACTGTCCCATTTGGCAATGTTATAATGCCAAACTACTCTTGTATGGGAGTGACTGTGTAAGCATTGTTGCATGAGGGAGGAGATGAGCACTAGGTTGTGGTCAGAATTACCCATGGGGATCACTACAGTCACTGCATATTTGGAGGGATCATTTAGTAATGAAGAGATCTAGGGTATTTGGGGAGTGGTGTTCGGGGATATCTGGTATTCAGGTCGTTTTTTTGAACAATTTGTGTGAAGTCGTTAGTAAATGTTTCAGCATCTCTTCCTGCAGGATCTGTATAACTGGAAGATGAAAGCCAGTTGGTGTTATGGACGTTGAAATCATCAAGGAGGATGATTTCGCTGTTAGGAGAGCAGGACTGGAGAATATCAACATTTAAGGAGAGGAAATGAAACAGCTCAGTGATTGGTGATATTAGGAGAGTGATAGAGACAGCAGATGAATTTGACTGAGTGGGTGTGGGATATCTTCAGCCAAAGAAAGTCGAAGTTGAGCGATTCTAGATTAGGTGCTCTCTGGCCAGGGATGTCAGAACGGATCAGACACCAACCTTGGATCAAAAGGAGTTAAACAGTGTATAGTTAGGAAGGTTGAGATGAAAAGTGCTGGGTGAAGGTGAGATTTGAGTTTCTTTTAAAAAGAGTAAGTGGGGTTTGGTGGACTGTAGATGGTATTGGACACTATTAAATTTGGAGTGTAAGGCTCTTGCACGTTTCCTATGCAGTGCCTGCATACTGGTGTCCTTGGTGGTTACTACTATCGTCACTTGGTTTTGCACTAATTTGGTTTGTAGTCTATCATCCTACTGTTGTCTCCATTTTGGCGTTTTTCTTCTAGTTGTCTTCGGAGTTGGCATCTTTGTTCTCACTGGGCAAGGGTTAAACTAGGTAGAGCACGTATGCGCAACTGGGGGCAAGTGTCCTTTAGCTTGTTTATCACCGTTTGTTGGTGTGTAACAGGTCACTCTCACGAGACGTGGAAAGTTCGTTCCGTCCTTCTTTTGTTTACGGGTTCGAAACGATGGCATTTAACGATATTTCTGGGATCCAAATTGCATTCTCCTGTTAGTTTGCTGACGTCTTCTTTTAAGGATTTACCGTTTCCCATCGGAAAGTTCAGGATAACAGCGTTCGGTCTCCTCCTTTCGGCATCGAGCGACTCATGTACCGTTGATGCGATTAGTTCGCGAAGTTCGTTAGCAGGCACTGGCCATCGGGCGCTGGTCGTTGAGTATTTCGAGCTCAGTTTCCAACTTTCCGATTTTGGAGGAGAAAGTATCGATCATAGTATTAAGCTGTTGTTAGAGGTTTTCAACTCTTTTGCCTAGGTTTAGTAGCTGTTTTATGGAAGAGAGGCACATCGTACAGAAGTAGGGCTGGTTAAGATCGGTAAAGAAAAGCTTGTACACCGATTCATTTATTTTCGCGCACGAAGAATGCAGCAGAAATCGCACACTATACCTTTTCTCCTTTCTTTGACTTCGGTTTCACAGCTGGGGCACTTCGCAATGTCATTCGGTTTGTTGGCGATCAGTCATGCTATGGTGACGGAACTCGAGGAAATCTTTCGTTGTTGGCCTTTGTTGCCATCTTTACTTCGCACGGTAGGCATAGCGCTTTCGCGTGGCTTTTTTAGTTGTAAAAAATAGCTGATTTAATGGACTATGGGCAGTTACTAGTTGTGCTGAAGTAATCGGCTCCATAGTACCCTGTTACTTTTGTCGTTTACTTATTTTGCACGCACGCACGCGCACACACACACACACAAAAAAAAAACCACTTGCAATTACGATAAAATGTAGAAGCACAAGTTTAACGTTACTTATTCACAGATGCCACCTATTTGTTTCATATAACATAATTTATTAATATTATTAATATTAATTTAATTTTTCTGTTAAAATATATAAAAAAAATCATTAATAACATTAATTACAATATGATTCCTAGCACAGAGTGTACGATATTTTAACCATTTCCAGAGATAGCGTATCTTGGCACAAGTACGTTTAGTTTGCCTAAGGAAGTTGGCCCGCGACCTTAAGGAGTTATCTAAAAATCAATGTTTCTATCATCCTGTGGGGATTAAAAATCAGAAAAAAAAATCAAACTTCTAAATGTTTTATGACAGCTTTAAACAAGAGTAAAACTTTTTTTTACTAAGTAATTTAAGGAAATTACGTCAACTAGGATATACATTAAATTAAAATAAATTTTAATGTACTTCAATATTTCGTCAACGTCACGTTGCCATTTTCAAGAAACTTAAGAACAAGACACGTGCACGCAGGCACAACAAATAGTAAGTGAGCAAGAAGCAGGAAGCTATTATTTTTCCCAAAGTCCTGATGGTGATCCCTAGCGGGCAATGTTGGTATTCTTGGGCGATTGGGCTGAGGGTTTTCTGATGTAGGTTTCCAAAATTTGAGACAGTCTCATGCAGCCATATTTGTTGAGGTTTGGATTGTTTCTTAGGGCTGAAGCTGATTCCATGAAAAGCCTTTCATAGTTGTATTTACTACGGTGTATTATCGTGGCTTTCTTCCACCGTATTCTATGGCGGGTATCCAGCTCATGGTCAGCAAGACCAGTGTGGCTGTATTGTTGAAACCGGATGTCGTCCTTGTGTTCTGAAATTCTGATATTTGCTGTCCTGCCTGTTTGGCCAAAGTAGGACAGCTTACAGCTGCAAGAGACCTGGTATACACCAGGCAGCTCTAGGGGGGGTCTTTAGTAGACCCCCCCCCCAGTTTCTTAAGAGTAAAACTCAAGTTTCTTAAGAGTAAAACCTATTACAATTTTTTGTATCAAGTTTCTATCATCAAATGTTGGCAACACTGAATGGAAGTTAGTTTTAACGCAGCCATTTTAAGCCATGTGATACAACGTCAATAAGTTACAGGTTACCATTGTAATATGATAGTGTGTTAATAAAGTTATCTCAGTAACTTATATTTTTTTTTGCCCACAGTCTGAATTTAAAGTTAAAAAAAAGCAAAATAGATCAAGAAGGCAGAACTTTTCAAGAAAAATGGGAGAAGGCATATTTTTGTGGAAGTAAAAAAATATTCCAACATGTTTGATATGCAGACAAAGTGTCACCACGATGAAAGAATATAACGTAAAACGCCATTATGAAACAAATCATAAGAACTGAAGTTTCAACAGAAGATATTTTCAAATGTTATCAAAAGTGATGCTGCTGTTAAATGTAGTTACGTCATAAGTGAAAAAATTGCTCCGGCTTCGAAACCTTTTACTTATGGAGAATTTATTTAAAATTATATTTTAAGTACACTCGAAATCATGTCGAAAAAAAAACAAGCATTTCAAAGTATAAGCCTCTCATGAAACACAGTTGCAGAACATGTTGAAGATATAGCAGAAAACTTCCAAGATTATATATTGGGTGGAAAAATAAAGCTTTGTAGCGTTTTCCATTGCAGTTGACGAATATACAGACATTCCTTCCCAGTTAGCAATATTTATTCGTGGCGTTAAGGTATGAATGTTCAGGGACGACTCGTGCATAGGCATTGCAGAACTGCAGCACCCCCAATTTTTCTCGATATATAAATATATTTATTAATTTATTTATATTTGATTGTAATATTTAATTTTACCATTAATCCCACACAATTCTCTTATTTTAGTATAAAAAATAATAAAAATCGATCTTGTAGCACTTAGGAGGGCAAAGGACGCTAGGAGCAGTGTTTACCACAGTGTCATATTGCTATGTGTGCAAGCATATGCACGTCATAGTGAGATGTGAGCTATTAGCGTAATGCGGCACTGTTCATCGCGCAGTTCCACTGTTGTTTATATGCAGTTTGCATCAGTAGTAGAGTGTTCATAGTGCTTATCGTGTTTACTCCGTCTCTTTAAATATTTGGACATTACAATTAAAGGATTCAATTGTAATGCCCCAAAATTGTAAATCCATTCCTTTAATTACAATTAAAGGAATGGATTTTATTTTTAAGTAATTTTGAATTATACTAAACTGTATAATTTTATCGATAATAAACAATATTTCTTCATGAAACAAAACAATTCAAAATATTTTATTTTTAAATTTTGAATTATACCAAACCGCATAATTTTATTGACAATAAAAAATATTTTTTCCTGTTTAATTTTGTTAAAAAATTTTACCATAATTTTGATATTTTATCCAAACACGTATACACTGTACTTACATTAGGTATGTATATTTCGAAAGTTGCAGCATCCGCCACGAGCCGCTACTGTGAATGTGACTGAGAACTATTGGATATAATGCCTATGTCAGGAACGATGGGAAATGACTTATATTTGTGTATTGAGAAAAGTCTCATGTGGACTGGTCAAAATTAGTAAGTGACTACAGATGGGGCTCCTGCTTTGGTTGGTGTTGACGTCGGAATTGTTACAAAACTTCAAATGAACATGTTGTGCAAGGACAAACTTAAACCATTTCTTTGCATAATACACCAGGAGTCACTTTGTGCTAAAAAACTAAAGAAGGAAAATGTCATGAGTGTAGTAATTAAAACAGTAAACTGGATATGCTCTCACGCCTTGAATCATCGATAATTCCATGCTTTGTTGGATGAATTGGATTCACAAGGTTAGGTGGCCTAGTCATGGCGTCGTTTTAAAAAGATTATTTGAATTCTTAAAAGAAATCGACATGTTTACTTCATCCAAAAAACAAATTGATTCCTCAGCTCACCGATGTAAATTGGTGCAAAGACTTGTCCTTTTTAGTGGACATAACAAGCCAGTTTGCTGCAAGGATGTGAACAGTTGATATGTCATGTGTATGATTCAATTAAGTCATTTCTGGAAAAACTCTATCTTTGGCAAACCCAGTTGGCAAAAAATAATTTAGCCAACTTTCCTACACTTAAATCGATTTCTCAAAATAATAATGATGCTGAAATGTACATTCCTCAAATTGAAGAACTGAATTTGAAAAAATACTTTCTGATTTCAACCAGTTTGAAAATCAATTATTGTTATTCAAGTTCACCTTTTTAAATAACTATTGAAAATGTTGACGAAGAATTACAAATGGAAGTAATTGAACTCCAGTAAAATACTGAACCAAATTTTTATAAATATCTCGGCAGAAAATATCCCAAATATAAAATTGATTGTGCAAAAATGTTGTCAATCTTTGAAAGCATCAATGTATGCATCTAGATTAAATGCAACACGAAACGAAAAAGCAGATATTGACATGTTAGTACAGAGGAAAAGATGTCAGGTTTCAGGATCAAAATCAAATTAAAAAAAGGACTCGTAGATAAAAAATCTTTATCTTTGTAAGTCAAAATTATGTATTTAAATAATTTTCTTAAAGTATGAATACAATGTAATTGAACTTATATATTCAAAATTTAAAGTGGTGTAACTGTTTATGTAAGTCGTAAAGGCCCGGCAACAAAGGGGTTTTTCTTAGCTTTTTTTTTTGTTTGTTTTTGTTCACAGATATTGAATACGGCCTGCGCCTGATATACATCTAATTGACTTGCCCTTTGCTGCGTTTGAGACCCTTGATGTAGAGTAACATTGTAGTGACAATCATATTAGAGGAATGAGATACATTTGAGGGAATTTCATTCCTGTAAGACAGTGGTTCCCAACCTTTTTCCACTTGTGTATCCATTTTAAACCCATTTCGATAAATTGTACTCCTTGTATTTAAATACTTACTGACACTTTTGTTAGTGCCTATCTTAATGTAAAATAGCGGAAATACGGTAATGACTTGGGAAAGGAAAATTACTACACTAAAAGTACAAACCACAGATTTAATTTTACAATATTCGTACACAGAAATAAGTATAGGTTCATGTTAAATATTGATAATGATGATCAAGTGTTTAACAAACTTTTGATTTATTATTAATATTTATTTGTTATCTGAAAAGTCTATAATAATTGGTATATAGATCGCTAGCCGAATGTAACATTGTTGGTGAGATCGTTGAGCTTGCTTTGATGCAATTAATTTCCTGAAATCAGGCTCAATAGATGCAAGATACATTCTTAAATCCGGACTTACATTAAGTTTTCGGCCATTACTGATTATTTTTCGTGTATCCCTGAACGGCCCAGCATGTACCTCCAGGAGTACACGTACTACTGGTTGGGAACCGATGCTCTAAGGTTTTCACTGCTCATTTCAAAAAGAGGATTGAAACTCAATATGTTACAAATACTTGCTTCATTCACTTAACCACAAGACAAAATCATATTTTCCAATTCTCTATTCTATTTTTTATGGCTCTCAACTGAGAAACAGCTTCCAGCAGCACTGCTAGGTTTTTAGTGCTCTTAGCAAATTCATGTCTTTTTAAATAGGGACTAGTGATGCACTATACAGTTTAGTACTTGATTTTCTCTTGTTTAACTTGTACATCAATAACATAAATGATTTGACAGGAAATATTCATTTGTATGCTAATGATACAAAACTGGGTAGAGCAATAATAAATGAAGGTGATGTTGAGATCCTTAAATAGATTGACAAAGATAAGGAAGATAGGCGAGGAAGATGACTAGCTTGATAAGGGTATCAAAAATGCAGTATGAGCAGCAGTTAGCTAAAGCGGCCAAAAAAAAAAAAAAAAAAATCCTAGTAGAAGAAAATTATTATGGTAGAATGGGATTGATTGGCGAAAACGGAGGAATGATAACCACTGTGGAGGATATAGTTGAGATATTTAGTGAGCAATTTATAAAGGTATTCCATTCTTGTGAATGTGACATCATGCAGAACTTGAAAGCAGTGGGAAAGGAGGAACTGTTAGTAAGTGAACACGAGGTGTATGAGGAACTGAATAGACGTGATGCTATTTCACCTGTTTTGAGGGAATGTGCCAGAGTTAAAAACAGCTTTTGCATATCTTTTCAACATGGGTCTCTCACTGGGTCAAGTTCCAAGAGTGAAAAGAGGGTAAAATTGTTCCAATTCATAAGGGAGGTGATAAGAGTAAGGCTTTGAATTATAGACCAGTCTGTATGTCTGGAGTTGTGGTTAAGGTATTAGAGAAGTTAGTTAGGACAAAGGTTTAGAATTGGGTTGGCAATAGAAAAATACTTTGGCAGCCAGCATGGATTTACTAAATGAAGATCGTGCTTTAGCAATCTGCTTACTTTTTATAATAAAGTGATAAATGCGTTGGATAAGGGTGTTGCATATAGTGGTATATTTAGATTTTGCAAAGGCGTTTGTTAAATTGCCACATAAGTTGGTAATTAAATTTGAATGGATGGGGTGATCAGTAGATTAGTTCGCTGGATTGGAGATTAGCTGTTTGATAGCTATCAGCGAGTTGTCTATGAAGGAGTGATATTCCAGAAGAGGAAAGTTACTAGTGGTGTACCTCAAGGGTCTGTTGCTGTTTAATTTGTATATAAATGATATTTAGAGAGGTCTGAATGGTGATATGCAGTTGTTTACAGATGATGCAAAGTTGGGGAGAGCTATCAGGAGTAGTGTGGATGCTGTCACTTTGCAAGAGGACTTGAATGGATAAATAAGTGGGATGTCAATTCAATGTTTCAAAGTGTAAGGTTTTGAAATTTGGGAAGCAGAGATGGGATATAAAGTACACAATCGGTGGAAATATCTTGTAAGAGGGTAGAGATGATGAGAGATCTGGAGTGATTGTAGACAAGGAACTAAAATTTCGGGGACATGTTACTAAGATTTTGAAGACAACACAGCGATAATGGGAATGATGCAGAGGCCACCGACTTGTAGAGGTAAGGATGTTATGGTTCTTTTATATGGAGGCTGTTCAATAAGTTATGACTGTATTTATACAGAAAACAGATTACCTTTAATCGTCATCATTTACATGTTTTTTTTTTTGAACTACCGTAAGACGCGATGCATTTGTCCCAACGTTGCGTCCACTTCTTAAACACATGTGAAAGTCTGTTCGAGTTCTTTCAAAACCGCTTCCGCAACTTTTACACATGCTTTGTTGCTTTTGAAATGGCGGCCTCTTAGTGGTTTCTTGAGCTGAGGAAGCAGCCAGAAATCACACAGTGCGAGATCAGGACTGCATGGAGGGTGTGGTAGGATATCTATGTTGTTCTTCTGCAAAACGTCCACTACACCACCAACAATGTGTGGCCTTGCATTATCGTGGTGCAATAAGAAGCCATTCTTCAGAAATGGAAGCTTTTCTTTGACGCGCTGTACCATTGTCCGTAAAACATCCGCATAATATGAGCCGTTTACAGTATTCCTGGGTTCTACAGCGTGTTGGTAAACAATGCCTTCATAGTCAAAAAACATTATGGTCATAACTTTACCAGCCGATTTTAGTTTTTGCTTTCTTGGGGGTAGGCGAAGATGGATGCTTCCATTCACTGCTTTGTTGTTTCATTGTAGGGTCACAGTGATACAACCAAACTTCATCTGCTGTAATGATGCATTTTAAGTTGTCGCCTTCTTGTTCCAGTCTTTCTTTCCTTTCTGTGCACACATTCACTCGATGCTGCACTTGCTCCGGTGTCAAGAGTTTGGGAATCCATTGGGCGCAAACACGTTTGTCCCAAATGTTCAGCCATGACTGAGTGAACACTTCCCACGGAAATATTCAGGACAACATGCAGCTGGCGTACTGTAATTCTGCGATCCATCTTGATGATAATCGCTGCTGTGTTGATCGTTGTCTCTGTGATGGACAATGAAGGTCTTCCCTCATGTTCAAGATCTTCCACATTTTGCCTTCCTTCCTTAAAAGTGCACAGATCTGGTCCCTGGTTTTCAAAAAGATGAAAATGTTTGAAAAAGTTCAGAGGCGATTGACTAAGGTTGTTTTTGGAATGTAGAGTATGAAAACAGATTGACAAAATGTAATTTGTAGAAATTGGTGGATAGGAGGAGAGTGGGATATGATCGAGACATATAAGCTGTTAAGAGGACCAGATTAATGTCGGGGAGGTTTTGAACAGAATGGGCGAAGATAGCAGGAGGACAAGAGGTCATCCCTGGAAGCTGTATAAGGAGGGTGAGGTGCAGGTTTTTTGCATGGAGTGGTGAGTAATTGGAATGCATTGCCTGAGAGCATGGTGAGCACAGAGTAAATATATTTAAGGCACGGTATGATAAACGTGGCTCTCCCATGATAAGTCTTTGACGCCATGGAGGTTTTCATAATAATAATAAATGGCTGTCGATGTATTGAGGCAAAGTGCAAGGTGGTGCGCTTTGGGAAGGAGAGATGACATGCTGTGTACTATATCGATGGAACTGAACTGCAGTGAACCGATGAAACCAAGGAGTTGGAGAGTGTGTTGTGGACAAAGTTGAAGTTTAGAGGACATATTATATTATATAAAGATAAAGAAAACGGCATATTACAATACAATGTTGTTTAAAACACACTAACAAGCAGGAATAGAGAAGTTATCATTGATAAGGTCACATCTGGACTACTTCTTGCAGATCCGGTCAGCAGAGTGACAAAGATTATGGTGGATCTATGGAATGTTCCCTTTGAGAAAAGATTGAGGGTGCAGGTCTTCAAAAACTGGCTACATAGGTGCAAAAAGAGACATGATGGTACATGTTATTCAGAGGGTTTATAAAATTGACACTGAACAGTTTCTTTCAATATATGGGCATGGATGTTTGTGATTTTGTGTGAAAATACTTGTGGTGATGGTAGGTGGCATTGGTGTAAACCATCAGTTCACAAACCATGGTACGTGTACCCCTCGTGAGTATGTGCTGGGCCACTCAGGAGTACATGAAAAATAATCAGTAATAGTGGAAAAAGTTAATGCAAGTCCGGATTTAAGACTGTTTTTTGCATCTTTTGAGCCTGATTTCAAGAAACTAAGTGCATCAAAGCAAGCTCAACGATCTCACCAACAATGTTTCAATCGGCTAGTGATCTGTATACCAATTATTACTTTTCAGATAACAGAAATAAATATTATTAATAATAAAAATCAAAAGTTTGTTAAATACTTGTTCATCATTATCAATATTTAACATGAAGCTATACTTATTTCTGTGTTATGAATATTGTAAAATTAAATCTGTGGTTTGTACTTTTAGTGTAGTAATTTTCCTTTCCCAATTCATTACCACTGTTTTATATTAAGATAGGCACTGAACAAAAGTGTCAGTATTTAAAAACAGCTATTTTAAAAACAAGGCATACAATTTATAGAAATTGTATGCCTAAAAATGGGTTTAAAAGGGGTACACAAGTGGAAAAAGGTCGGGAACCACTGGTGTAGATGATGAAGGTAGTTGCGGTTGGTGGAGACAGAGTTGTAGAGTAGATGCCCTCCCTCGATGAGTCTTTGGACTCCCTGGAGGTGTTACGTAATAATATGGCAGGGAGAGAATGAGGAGTCATCCATGGAAATTGTGTAAGTGTTAGGACCGGAATCTTTGCTTGGAGGGCAGTGAATGGGTCGTCAGAGGTTGTCGTGAGTACTTCGTCATGAATGAGTTTAAGGAGAGTTATGATATGTATTGTGTGAATAATGTGTCTCCTATGATGAGTCATTGGGGAAAGTGGTTTTTATTGCTAAAGGAGATCCATAAATCTACTAGTTAGATGCTCATAATGTTTTAGCTTGAGTGTATGTTTGAAAAGCCAATTTATTCGATCATAAATATTTCCATCATTTTCAAATTAATTCATTAAAATCAGACTATTTAAACAAATGCGAGAATTAGGGCAGATGAATATCTTTCCAAAGTTTCTTATTAAAAAAATTATTTTCTTTTTTTTTCCCCAACTATAGGAGCTTTAATAATGAAAGAAAACTTTATTAGCATTAAACCTGACAATCATCTTGTTGATAATGTGAAAGCTGTTTTTGTTAATCCCAAGTGCACCTGTTCTGCTGTAAACGATTCCGTAAGTCTTCTGTGCTCTGAAATAAATGGTAGGTTGTGGCACTATCATTTAGAAGTATACATTTAAAGAAAAAATTAACTTTGTCACCAGGCATCTGTGAGCTGTTATCTATTGTAATGATTCCAGTATAATGACATAAGTATATAAAACATTAATTCAGCTGCTTTCTTGCATATACTACAGTATACTTCATCAAAAATAAAGTTTAAAACATATAATAGCAGAATGATTTTCAATACATAAACTAACATTAATGAAACTGTTAGTTCATATAGTGGTATGATGTGACATCACACACTTGTTTCATTATTAATCTCCACTGAGTAAATCGGTCATATCTTAATTCTATATATTTCAGATCTGTTATGTATGCTGATCACAGCTGGTTCAAGATAAGGCATGACATCTATAAAACTTGCAAATATAGTCATTAAATTACGACATTTTTTAGTTCCCATATTACCCGATGATTTCCTTAGTTTAAATTAAAACAAACAAGAGAAAAACAGTGCACTAATGTTTGGCATATCTGTTCATTACAATAATGAAGAAAACTAAAACTTCATGAAGATTGATTGTAAGAATAATCCTACCAAGATTACATTATTAAAATAGCTGTGATCAGTTATTTTTAAAGATTTCAATCATTCTTTAAAAGTGCCTTTTGTAATTTATACACATTTTGAATGTATTTTTTAAGCACTTTCATACAGCCTAATCCAAAAGAATCCTATATGAAATATTACCAGTCTTTCATATAAGATTTTTTTTTAAACTATCAACTGACCTTAACATGTATACACTCAAGGATTGCCATGCTCCTTAAAATTGCAACACCACTGATATTCCAATGAAATAATATAGATATGAATTTTAGGATGATATATTTCACCCACATGGATAGTTGGGTGAGAAAACAGTATATTAGTCCTGTTTTATTCATTTTGCTTTCATTATTAACAATTGATATTATAAGATCTCTTGCTTTTCTTCTCTTTGTGATAAAGCGAATGTATTGTTTCTCAGTATTATCCATATCTCTCAACCACCCAACCTGCCTTAACTTGTACCGTCAAGGTTGCCACGGAATTGTGAAATACTCATTAAAATTACAATACCATTGATATTCAATTAAAATAACATGAACATTCATATAAAAGGGGGGGGGGGTCTGGAAAGTTCTGATAAACACCTAGAACAGAAATTATCACGCAAATGATATATAACCAAGAAAGAACATATCTTAAAAGTCTTTAACCCATATGCTTCATCAAATTGTAGTACTTTGTTCTTGTTAAAAAAACGTTTAATTTTCTTGACCAAAAGGCTCTGGAAAAACTTTTATTGGGATTATATTGATCAAGTGTATATAATAAACAACTAAGTTATACCAACTAAGTCTGTTGGCATCTTCAGGGTACATAACTGATGTAAGGCACTAAAAAGTAAAAAACTGTTACGAACTAAAATCAACCGATTCCAATTATATTAAACAAAGAACAGAGCGTATACAATACATTCATAGAGCGTGGATGATCTCACTTGTTGTTATTTAGGAACGTTCTATAGTTGGCACTATAATTCAGTTCTGGCGAGTTGAAGGATCTGATAAGGGTCTTCCAGACCACGGGCAAGATTAGTCCTTGGTTCCTGTTAAGGTTCTGTGTACAGCGGGCAACTGTTGTGGCCTCCTTAAAGATTCGGGAGCGGAAGTCCTCCTCCATGTAAGGAATTGTGCTTCTATCCCACTCTATGGTATGGTTCGTTCTTAAGAAATGAAATGCTAACCCCGATTTTTCTTCTCTGTTATTATTGACGTCACCTATATGTTCTTTTTACCTAATTTCAAGGCTCCTTGAAGTTTGGTCGATGTAATTCAAGCCACACGAGCATGGTATGTTATAAACTCCAGCATATTTGGAGAAAGGATGGCTATCTTTTGGAGATCTTAAGAATTGTCTAATCGTTTCTATGGGTTTAAAGGCCACTCTTATTTTATGTGTTCTAAGGAGTCTAGCAATCTTATTGGAAACTGTCCCTAAATATGGAATGACGATGGTAGAAATATAACGTACATCATCTTAAACGATTAGACAATTCTTAAGATCTTCAAAAGACAGCCATCCTTTCTCCAAATATGCTGGAGTTTATAACATACCATGCTCGTGCGGCTTGAATTACATCGGCCAAACTTCAAGGAGCCTTGAAATTAGGCAAAAAGACCATATAGGTGACGTCAATAATAACAGAGAAGAAAAATCGGGGTTAGTATTTCATTTCTTAAGAACGAACCATACCATAGAGTGGGATAGAAGCACAATTCCTTATATGGAGGAGGACTTCCGCTCCCGAATTTTTAAGGAGGCCACAACAGTTGCCCGCTGTACACAAAACCTTAACAGGAACCAAGGACTAATCTTGCCCGTGGTCTGGAAGACCCTTATCAGATCCTTCAACTCGCCAGAACTGAATTATAGTGCCAACTATAGAACGTTCCTAAATAACAACAAGTGAGATCATCCACGCTCTATGAATGTATTGTATACGCTCTGTTCTTTGTTTAATATAATTGGAATCGGTTGATTTTAGTTTGTAACAGTTTTTTACTTTTTAGTGCCTTACATCAGTTATGTACCCTGAAGATGCCAACAGACTTAGTTGGTGAAACTAGTTGGTATAACTTAGTTGTTTATTATATACACTTGATCAACATAATCCCAATAAAAGTTTTTCCAGTACTTTGTTCTTTTTCTTTCAGGTTATATAAGAAGACATAAAATTAATTAATTTTTGTTCTGTTGTTTATCAGAACTTTCCAGTTCCATCTCGCACTTAAGCACTACTTAATGTGCAAATATGCCTCTATTTAGTATCCCTGTTTTATCATAAACAGGGTTACGATTTTTTAAAGTCTCATCTGCAAATAAAGTGGGTTCAACAGATACTGCGCATCAGTTATTCACAACAGTCATGCCACTAAAACTGTTGTATAAGCAAATGCGGCGTTGTATAAATGGACAGTAATTATAATTGAAAAATCGTAGTATGAACAGATCATCATAAAGTGGCATGCCATTGAATAGAGAATAAGCAAATTATGCATTTTATATTTAAGATGTAGATGACATACTCTCTTCTGGTGGTTATCTATGCTAATAAAGACTAATCACCAAACAAGATGGTGGCATTATTTCCTATATTGTCCTACTGGAAGAAACTGAACCCGCTTCACTGGTCTATGTTAATGTTTTTTTAAAAGATTACTCACCTTCAGATGCTATTTATGTTTATTCTATATCAATACATCAAAATTATACGACTCTTACTGATGAAACTGCTCAAAATGACAACGTAAACAGCAATATTTCTTTATGGTTAATATTTAAGGTGTAACGTGGAACATGTACAATATTCTAAACAGCAGAAGTTGGAATTAATTATTCTACAAGACTTATTAGGCGATATATTCAAAAGGGATTGGGTGGAATACTTATCAATACAATAACATGCAACCAGAAGTATAGCTTTTATTCTACAGCAAACAGAAAGAGAATGAGTGAAATAAAACATACTGCTTGGAAAGAGGTCAGTGGACACCATAGTGCAAGGAACACAGAACCATGGTGCCCACCTTAATAAGATGTCATACTCCTTTCGTTGCAATGATCACAGCAGTCCTACTGGGCACATTTTCCACAAGCGTAAAATAGCGAACAGTGGGAATTTTGGACCATTCTTCCTGTAGGCACATAATGAGGTTCCCAGACTGTTGTGGGAACTCCATTTCATGCCACAGATGTTCAATAGGATTGAAATCAGGGCTGTGTAGAGGCTAGTCATGTGTGGTGACCTTCATGTCCACAGACCACACAGTTATAGCAAGAGCCTCATGACATCACATTGCCACCTCTGAAGATGGGTTTTACACACTCTGGTAAGAGACATTCACTGGGCATCTGCCACACCCATGCACCTGCTTGGTAGAGGGTGTAACATGATTCATTGCTTCATAACACAGCTTTCCAATCTTCCATGTCCCACTGTACATGCTCTTTGCACCACTGAAGACAATGAGCTCAATAGGTCGCCAGAGTTTGTTGGGTGCCATGACTGTAAATGAGTTGAAGGCAAAGTATGATAGATACTGCACAAATGTTGGATAGTGCTTGGCATGATGTTTAGAGTCTCTCTTGCTAAATTTAAGGACTGCGCATTTATGGAGTAGCCCATAATAACAATAAATGGAATGACATTTCTGTAAATGCAAAACAGCCTACTATTCTTCATTTCTTTATGTAAATTTTGTATAAATTTACACTTGCATTTGCTCAACTGGGGAAGAACTCTCAAATATATTATAAAACTTTATAATTTTCTTTTAATTTGTATTTTCTTTAAATCTGTATTCATTTACACTAGGATTTTTCATCTGGCTATGAACCATATTATGCACTCTGGGGGAAATGAAATATTGAATTTTGTTCACCCTAGTCCAGAAGCTGCATTTTATAGACTATTATTGTTGTACTTTGGAATTGCAGCTTAGGTAACTAAGGCTATGAGAATGGTATATTATGCATGGGTAAATTGCACATGTTCTTCTGGCTACATTCTGTTTTTGCAGGATGAAACATCCAAGGTTTTGAGAGGAAAACCTCCCCCTTAACTTGCTTTCAATGCAGAAACCCTGATAAAATTTCTTCATATCCTCAAAGGGATTCAAACTCAGATTTTTCCAACCAAAGGGCTTTGTTTATATCAAGTGGGCTAGGCCAATTTTTTTCAGGATTACTCAAGCTTTGGTGCAAACAAGTGGATCCACCCTCCTTTCAGCTCTCCTACAAGAAAACAAGATTTGAATTGTGCGGCTCAGTAAAATTGGCAGCGGAATACATAGTATGGGTACAGCATGTAGAAATGAAATTTAGCTTCAGGCACATAGCCTTTGTAGAGAGGCTTAAGTGTCTGATGCAATTCACCCTTTTTGTGGTAACTGTCTACAATTACCACAAAAAAAAAAAAAAAAAAACATGTAAAGTTATTCATTAATTGCCTTACATTTTGATGGATTTCAAACCATTTTTCCGAGAATAGCTACTTACGTGTGGCCAAGTACAGGAAACAGTTCAAATGGTAATAGAGAAAACTTCTAATCTGGCACCCTCCAAAGTTGTATAGAAGTTTTTACATTTGTTCAGTTGATCTTAAGATGACTGTTACCCAAATTTTTGGCAGATTAATGCAGCCATATTTGTTGAGGTTAAGAGAGTGCTTCATAGCCAATGCCGACCCTAAAAATAGTCTCTTCAAATTGTAATGACTGCTAGATAGCACTTTTTTTTACTTTCATTCCAATCTCATATGAACATTTGCCTAAAGCATGGTCTAAAATTCTTTAACTGCCATAATGATGATTAATGAATGTATATGTGTTCTCTGAGAAATGATCTTCACTGTCCATAGCAGGCTATTTTACAATTGCAGGACACTTCTTTCATATATGCCACATGTTATTAAAGGATGGAATTTGTTCTAAGGTGAATGGATCAGCATCGCTAATTTGTCTTTTTATGATTATTTCCGATTCTTGGTTTAGAGATTCTTCAGAGGAGTAGAAACTGTGCGGTCTGGTTACTAATGATTTAATGATCCAAAGAAAAGAAGATGGTTCCATCTCCACTTTCGTCTATCGCAAGCTGACATTTTCAGGTAGCTACATTCATAATTCTTCAGCTCATCATCCATATCAAAAATTTGGCATCATTAAATCATTAGTAACCAGAGAACACAGATTCTGCTCCTCTGAAGAATCTCTAAACCAAGAATTGGAAATAATCAAAAATACAGCCATACTAAATGGATACAATCCTAAAACAACTCAAAAAAATCATCAGTCACACATCAACCTAGACAAGAACAAGTCTGCAGGATTCCCATACCTTATGTAAAAGGCATCTCTGAACGTCTTTCAAAAATTATGAAGAAATACAAACTTGCTGCTACCTACAAACCAATCAACCAGATCTATAACTTGTTACCTTCTCCTAAAGACAAACTCTCACCTCTGATGCTACCTGGCATGTAAGAGGTTCCATGTTCCTGTAAATTTTCTTACTATGGACAGACAGGTAAATCTGTTAATAAACGCATTTCGGAACATCAAGACCATATGTCTTATCAAACCGCAGAAATCTGGCCTCGCACAACACGGAGTTGAAAACCCAAACCATAAGATCCATTGGAAAAAGACCAAACTTCTACATAGATCTTTATATAAATATGGGAAATTGTCATACAAAATTGTGTAAAATAATTTTTATATATGTTATCTTATTTTAATGTAATCTATTTTTCTTCGGATATATTTTAATTTAATTCTATAACATGTTACTGCACGCATATTGGGATTCCATTGTAATCATGCGCCTGTATTAGAGCATGTTATTCCTAGTATTGTTTGAATTAACTGTACTGATGATGTCCTAATACTTAGGATGAAATATTCACTTATTAAAACTTATTACTGTGATTACATGTGTTCGTTTAGTATTAAAGATGGATGAGTTCTGAAATTGCTACGTCAGAAAATATAGTCTTGTTTCTATGAATTTTGGGGATTCCCTACTATTATGCTGAGTGATAAAACAATTGTTTATGTTGGTATTTTCCAGTGCGCATGAGATTTCTATAAATAGAATTGACAGTAAACCAGATCAAAGAAGAGTGAAACATCAAGAAAGGATAGTTATTCGATTCTTTTGTTTAAAGTGAGGTGTAATTTAAGGTTTGATAGGTTAATTGAGTTGCACAGGAATCCAAAATGTCATGCCTATGGGAGCCAAATGGCAAATACATCATTTACATAGCAGTTATACAAAAAGTTTGAAAGTAGCTAAATGCTTTGTTCTCAAAATGTTCCATGTAAAAGAAAGGGAGTTTGTACATTCATTAGAGTTGCAAGTGTAGAATTCTGATAAGGTTTTAAATGGAAATTCAGTATAGCAAACCTTCTTCAATAATAAATTATTCTCTTCTTCTTTACTAAGACAGCTGAACATGCAGTTTTTTTTTTTTTTTTAATTTCAATACTTTTTGTTTTTGATAAGCACTTTGTAAACTAGCTTATAGAGAAAAAAAAAAAAGCATGAAATACTTATCCTTAAGTTTACAAATAATCTTAACTCTTCCTACATGTGAATGTTTGCAAATATGGTTATTATAAATAAGATATTCATTCTATTGTTATATATCATTAGACATTGATGTTCTTCATCATCTTCTCTCATGTGCGGAAAATATAGAGGATTTAAGAAATCAACAAACTGATGAACTTCAACATGCTTTCAGATGTAAGTATTATTTAAAATATTGAATAAAATGATTTAATATAGCAGAGCTGCTTACACTTAGCACTGACACGCAATAGGTTTTGCAGGCTTTCACATGTGAGGTTGATATAAAAAAAAAAATTATGTCAGATACAAGAGTCAAATCTTGGATCTTATGAAATAAGGAAAAGGCATACCAAGTCTCACAATGAAGTAGTCATATTCCTTATGTGGAGACAAAAATATATTAATGTCAACTGTTAGTGGATGTGATTAACTTCATATAATTTTTTTTTTGTTTTACATGTGAGGAGATGTATGCCATGTGTAGAAACCAGGTTCTAAAATCCTATTCATAATGCTCTAATTAATTGTTCAGTGTCTTCAAAGTGATCAATGTCAGGATAAATCTAATCAGTATAAACATTTCATTTTTTTTATATATATGACAAAGTGTCTTATATTAAGAGAAGTGTGGGCATGTGATCAGTAAAAAATCCATTTGTTTTTTTTTTTGCTAATGATTTAGTCATATTCATCTAAAACACTTCTGTAGCCATTCTGAACTTGCAGAAAGTCCAATTTATAATTATTAGTGAAAAAGTAGATCAGAGCAGTATACCCCCCCCACACACACACAAAGAAATAAAATACTGCATTAGTGAAGTATGTAATTACTGCTACTGTAAGTCCTACTGACTAACCTCACCATTTTATAGCACATTAAATGCACAACTTATACTAGGGCTGTTCAACCTTTGGTAATCTGAGGGCCGCATTTAAAAAAAAAGATTTATCCAAGGGTCGCATTATAATGTGCATCTAGTAATTTGGTGAGCAGCAGCGACGCAACCTCGATAGCTGAACAAACGAACAACACTAATCTCGCACTCATGTTCAGCGTGAGCGGCCAGAGTATGCATGTTGCAACAAAACAGTATAAGAATGCTTCTTTGACAGATCTACTATTTGAAAAACATGCGAGTATATAGTGATGTAAACACACCATATAAAATTAACAACATCGCGATTATCGATTAGTGATAAAATTAAAATATCTAGTACGCATTAGATTCAAATTGTCATATTATTTTTTTTGCTCGTGAAAATCAAAACCCACAGGCGGGCCGCACAAAATCACACTGCGGGCCACAGGCAGTGCTTTGGACAGCCCTGACTTATACTATAGCTTCATGATTACTTCACCAGTTTGCTGTATCACAAACCTCACACATGACAGTGATATACTTATAGGTTCTTCTACCTCTCATATGAGGGATCAATTAAAAAAAAAAAAAACTGTTGCTTTTGTCATATCTGTCATATGTGGGAATATAAATTTCACAATAAAATTCCAATTTATAATTATTAGTGAAAAAGTAGATCAGAGCACTATATATCTGATCTACTGCTCTGATCACATCCAACTGTGAAGATCATATAATGATAAATAAAGCAGTCACATTAACTATACCTGTGGTTATTACCTGAACTGGTTGATCATTATTACTGACCTCTAACCATGACATCCATGTCTTTATGTTTCTGAAGCCATAGTTCAACTAACTTACTGCTATGAGAAACAAACAGCAGGTGAACGATACATCAAGTAATAAGATCAGCTATCCATATATAAAATGGTTTGCGTATAGCCTATAAGAATAAGTAGCAAGAAAGTTTATTACTAATTAAATAATCAAATATGTATTGTGATCTGAAATTTACACATAATTTTCAGTGCAACTAACAAGTCAAAAAGATGAATAACAATAATGGATTTAATAAAGAAAATTTATATTAAACTTGCCAAGAAATTATATTATTGTTAAATCCTTTATATACAAGTAGTGAATAGGCTACTTATATAGAGGATCCTGTGCAAACTTTGTTTGCTTACACCTTGATAAAAGTTTAAACAAGAATTAAACGAGAGCCTGTGTAGCTCAGTGGATGTGGCGTTTGCACACCATCGCGCTAGGCCGCACGAAGGAAGTCTTGGTTTCGAGTCTAGTCGGCGACTAGAGGAAATTTTTCTAAGCCTTTTTTCGACCGGTTCCCGATTAGTCGATCTCTGGCACGGGCAAGCAGGTTTTTCCTCCCGGAAACTCGGGTTTTTCGTCCTGTAAACTCAAGAAAATCGACCGTAGAACCCACATTATTTCAGTCATTAAATATATTGTGTTAGGGTTAGAGACCACGAGATGGCGGCACATTTGAGCCGTCTCTCTTCACTGCGTACCGCTTAATTAGTGATAGCCTTGGGCCATCTGTCTCTGATTGGGTACCAGTGGAGATTGAACTGCCCACTCAGTCTCCAAAAGTTAGATAGGGCTAAATGGCCTCGCCTACTCCCGTATATACGGGAATAAAAAGGCGTTAGCTGATTTAAAAAAAAAAAAAAAAAAACAAGAATATAATTTTTTGGCAAGTTTAATTTAAATTTATAACCAAGTGAAAACACTTTCTACAATATCTTTAACCCAGAGTATTTTAATAATAAGGAATGATCTGCCCAGGGAGATAAGAGGTTCTCTCTGGCAGCTTGGGAAAGTTGACGCTTGACTTGGTGGTTTTTTGCCTTCCACTGCATAGAGATGGGGCCTCTGTGGGTTTGTCTGGTAGAACCACTACTGAATTTAATGAAGTGTAATAATGACTGTTATACCCAGAATTCTTCCAGGAACCTGAAAAAACCAAGTGCACACAGTAGCTTATATGCAGCCTGATCAAGCCTTGTACAGTGGAATCATAACCTCTATATGCTTATGTGTCCATTATTGTCTTAACCTATTGCATTTTCCTCCAATTCTTATAATGTGGTTCTGAAATTTCAAGTATCTGCCTACATCATCCCAAGTCCCTTCTTTCATTCATCTCCTTCAGTACAAACCCACTATTTGAATAAAGAGCATCACATCCTTGCCTTCTAAATTTCAAAACTTACATTTTGCAACATTGAATTATTATACTAAGTCATCTATAACAAATAAAAATTTAAATTCTTCGAGACAGCAACATAATTTCACACCCTTCTTTTAACCGTTCATCATCTACAAATAACTGCACATCCCATAATATCATTAATATGAGTTAAACAATAATGGACCCAAATACAGAAACCCACAACCACTGGGAGGATTCAGAGATGATATTTATTGTATGCTATGATACTGTATTGACAATACATGCTATTCATTGATGACATAATACAGGGTGTTTCAAAAAGAGTGACTTGATTTCAAATAAATGTATTTAATAATGAAAATGTGGTACAGTTACAAAATAAATTACCAAGTATGAAGTAAGGCCTAAAGTTTCACTCATCACAATTACATTCATTTGTGGTTCGTGGTTGCAGAGATATACAATTTTCAAATCGGGACATTCTTTTTGAAACACCCTGTACTAACTATATGGTGCCAAGTTCCCAGCAGCTAACACCATATTTAATTGCTGACAATCAAGACATATTGCTGCATTCAAATTTTCTTCCAAGAGAAAAATAGTACAGCAAGTTACGTTCCTACTCACTATGCATTTAAAAACAGGCATAAGTAGCCAAAACTTTGCAAAAATGACACAAAAGCAACTGGGAAATATCAGTCATTTATAACACAAGAATGCAGATTTGTTACCAAATTACTAATCAAGGCTTTTTTTTATTTAGAATTTTTTAATAACACTTCATCTCCTTGCAAGTTTTCTCCCCCTCCTGCAATTTTTTGTAAATTATTTTTTCTGCCCCCCCCCCACCACTTTTATGAATTTATATTTTTTGTATTTCAATTTTTTATTTACAAAATCCAGAAACCCTGTTCTATGGATCAAATATGGAACTTTTTTCAAGCTACTTCAGGCCTCCAATAAGAAGGGCAAGTGGTCATTTATCCTGTTGGGTGATGAAATTCATCTACCACCTAACAAAATGTCAATCTTATTTATTTTAATTAATTGTATTACACATTTTGTTTTATAAGAAAGCTTTATATAAGCAAGTCCAAAGAGAATATTCTTAAAATTTTATTCTTTTATAATATTTTTTTTTAGTTTGTAAGTAAACTTATATATATTTTTTGTTTTGTTTAAATACAATATTGTCAGTATGGTGCCAATGCATGGTAGAAGAATGGTGGCAAAGACCTTGTTGTCAGATTTGAACTTGTGGGATTTTGTGCAGTACAGTGTGTATGAATTGTATTCTTCAAGAAAATTAAAGAATATGTGGAAGGAGATAGAAACTGGAAAGAGTGTGAAGTGAGTGCCTAGTAGATGACAAGAATGCAGCAAATGTTAGTAGAGTGGACAGTATCGATGGTAGGATAGAAATTGTCGGAATTAATGTTGAACGTGCTGCTGTGGAAATAGAGAACAAAATGGACAGTAACAAAGAAATAGTGCACTTGAATGTTGTCCTTCACAGGACAAAGTGCAAAATTCAAAAATTGCAGAAGCAGCAAGAGATTAGAAGGATTGAAAAGAGAAAGAAGCAGATGGTCCAAAGTAATGATAAAGACCAAGCGAACAAACAAGAAAAACAGGTTCAGGAGAGGAATTATGCATGGACACTCATTGATCAGGAGAGTACATAATGAAAGTGTGACAAAATCATGTTTCCCTGGCAAAAATTCACAGTATTAGTCATGCAATCCAAATGCAAAAAGGTAAGACAAAGAAACAATCTTGGTTGTCACAAATGATTTGAGAGATGAGAAGTATTCTATGAGGGAGGATGTAAAGGAGTTGTTAGAAGAGGCAAAACTGAAGAATGAGAAGGTGAAGATTGTAAGTCTACTGCCATGATATGATAGAGGCAAATTGAGGAGGTGGGTGTAGGTAACTAACGTGTGGGTAGTGTGACAATGCGTAGGCGGTTAAATAAAAATTGTGGTTTGTGTTTGACGGAAAGAAGGATTTGTATAATGCTGATGGACTGCATCTAAATGGTTTTGGTATTAGGTATCTAGAGAGAAAACATTGTTCACTGAGCATGCTAAGCATAAATTCAGAAAAACTTAAGCAGGGGAGTTTGTGAAGGCACCCAATGAGGCAAGTGAGTGTGAGAATGACCAAATGCAGAATCTAGTCTCTCAAGCAAAAATACTGAATAGGGTAGTCAATTCATGAAGTAAAGGTGGGTTGGGGCCTAAAGGGATGCTGTGGTTTCTATATACTAGTAAGAGAAGTATAAGGAACAAGAGGAAGGAGATTTTGGCATTGGTTAGTGAAACCTTGCAAAAAGTTATAGGCATTAGTGGGACTTGGCTAACAGCAGATGATGTAGAAACAGGGATAGAATGTGAAGGGTTTAATATTTTCAGAGAAGATGGGATGGGGGGGGGGGGTACTGCTGATACTAGCAGATGAATTACAGCCAAAACGAATAAGAGATAGGCAGGAGGGTGGATGTTCAATTTGAAGCAAGGCTAGTATGACAAAATATACAGTTGATTGTTGCTATAGGCCATGGAGTTCTATGAATGATCTGGAAGATGCATCACCAAATTAGTTCAATACGTTCAATAAGTTCATGTCAAGTGATTATTATGGGGGACATCAACTATGGAGATATAGACTGGAAGAAATAAAGATCACATAGCAGGAAAGAAATCAAGCTAAGAAAGAGGCTTAAATCTGTGCCATGGCATAAAACACTGCAAGGTAAGGATGTTTAGTAGTGCGTGGGAGGTAGTGAAGGATCATCTAGAGGAGGCAATATTGAATTGTATAACTACGGTAACAAGGGTTAATCAGGTAAAAGTTAGAATAAAAATGTTGTGGAGGGTATATAAAGAAACCCTGGAGAACTCATGAATAGTACAAAGTACAGGCAAAATTGAATGATCATGGTCATGAGGTGACAGAAGCAGATAAAAATAGTTGAGTTACTGAGTGACACTTTGCAGGGGTACATCAGCCTAATGGGGTTGCTGTTATAACATATGTGACAGACACTAATATGGGAACAGAGTTGGATGAATTGGAGATTCTTAAGATATTGCACAATCTCAATGTAAATCCAACTGCAGGATTAGATGGGATATCAGCTTGGGTTTTGTGAGAATGTGCAATGGAATTGGCAATGCTTCTGACTAGGCTCTTTAATTTAAGTCTCAGCTCTGGTAGAGTTCCAAGGGAGTGGAAAGAGAGGAAAATAATTCCCTTGCATAAGGGAGGTTATAAGACTGCAGTAGCAAATTATAAACCAATCAGTATCTCAAGCATGGTGGTAAAAGTACTAGAAAAATTGGTCAAATAGAAAATTCAAGAATGGGTGGATAGAAATATTATTATTATTATTACGTGACAACTCCAGGGAGTCCAAAGACTCATCGAGGGAGGACACCTACTCTACATCTGTCTCCATTACTCAATCCACCAACTACAACTAACCGCAACTACACAAATGGCATCACCACTAGTATTTCCACAGAGAATCACAAACATCCATGTTCACGGGGGATTCAAACCCACAGCCCTTTGGCTGGAGAGTGGATATGCTAATCGCTCAGCCAATCAGGCCGGCATATGATACTGTATGAGGGACAACATGGCTTTGTGAAGAGTAGATCATGCCTTAGTAATTTACTAACTTAAGTTTAAGGGAGATGGTAAATCCTGCATTATTCTACAGCCGGGTATGAAACTCGGATCGAAATCCTAGAGTTTCATGCTGAAAAAACTATCGGCGAGCCCAAGTGTAAATAATCACTTGGGTAGTACAACACCAGGGCAACTCTACTACCCAAGTGATTACTTACGCTTGGGCTCGCCGATAGTTTTTTTCGGCATGAAACCCTAGGATTTCGATTCGAGTTTTGTACCCGGCTGTATAATAATACGGGATTTACCATCTCCCTTAAACTTAACTTACGTTGCTGGTAAAATAGCCTTTTGGCTTGTTATAGTAGTAATAACAATATATAAGTACACCAGTTTAGCAATTCGTTAGTAGAGGTATATGTAAGTTCGGTTCCGGAGGTATAAGTTCCAGGTCTACCTACTCACTGATGAGACCTCAAAAAGGGTTGAAACCGGTCTGGGTAGTGACCTCTTCTCATAATGTAAAACAGTAATACATCTCCTAGGAGCTGCATTTCACATTATGAGAGAATATTAAGAACAGTGACGGAGCTTACTCCACCTTTGCTCCGATAACTTATGTCGCTGGTAAAATAGCCTATTGGCTTGTTATAATTTACTAACTTGTTATAACAGAGTAACATCTAAGTTAGATAAAGGAAATTGCTACACAATGATTCTGCAAAAGGCATTTGACAGAATACCACATTGAACTCTGTTACACAAATTAGAACAAACGGGAATGGATATGACACTGGATAAGAGGGTGGCGGCTGGTGGACAGATGTCAAAAAGTAGTATATGGAGGGACAGAATCAAGGGAAAAAAAAACAGTTGATTAGTACTATGCCACAAGATTCAGTACTGGGACCGTTTAATTTGTACATAAATGATATAGAAAATAACCTGAAAAAAAATATTCCGTTGTTTGCTGGTGATGCAAAATTAGGTAGAGTAACAGTTAATCAAGGCAATGGATGTGAAGAGGCTTGAAAGATGACTTAAATAGGCTTTCAATATGGACAAAAATAATGGATATCAGTTAATGAGGAGAAATGTAAAATTATGCATTTTGGGATAAACAGATTACAAGTTGTGTATCACATTGATTGCACTATACTCCAGGAAACAGATGAAGTTAGACATTTAGGAATGGTGGTAGACAGAGAGTTAAAGTTAGAGGACATATTGCTAACTAGGCCATAATATTACTTGGTCATTGAAGAACACATTAACAAGTAGAGATAAGTTGTTATTCCACTCTATAAGGCCTTCATATGTCCACATCTGGATTACTGTACTCAAGTCCCAAGTTTCTTGGGAATAAGGAAGAGGTGGAAAAGATTCAGAGGCAAGTGACCAAGATGGTAAGTGGTCTGTGTAATGTTCCCTACGAAGATAGATTGAGAGTGTGTGGATTGCAGAAGTTGGTTGATAGGATAAAACGAGGGGATATAATAGAAACATTTAAGTTGCTTAAAGCAGGGGAAATGTTTCAGCACTTGGCTAAAGGAGCTAGAACAAGGGATCATCCCTGGAAGCTGATTAAAATTGTGGTTAGGAATGCTGTCGAGGACTAGATTGTTTGCTTGGAAAGTTGGGAATGAGTGGAATGGGTTGCCATAGTCAGGTGTGAGTGCTTGGTCTCTGTTAATTGCTTCAAGGAGAAGTATGATATATGATATATTATTATTTTCCTGAACCTCCAAAGAATCCAAAGACTCATCGCGGGAGGACACCTACAACTGTCTCAACCACTACACTGAACCTCTACTACAAATCATCTCCATCAACGCCATCTATCGCCCACCTCCACTACCACCACAACTAGTATTTTTTGTCTGTAAATTGCGTGTGTTCTGAAGGGCCGATTTGTCTATATGCGGGATGAAAAACCCGAGTTTCCGGGAGAAAAACCCTGCTACCTCTGTATGAGATCGGCTAACTCACCCTCGTTTGAAATTTATTGTGTAGATAGTTTGGGTCTCTCGAGAGGAATCTCGCACTCCATGGAGGTGCCTGTATAATAATAAGTGTGTGTGATAGACTAAGTTATTTAGATTAAGATGTAAGTAAAACATCATATTTCCTCAAATTAGATATATTGTTATCATGGTACATATGTGTATCAGACAATGTTGGCCAAAACGTCATTGTTAGAGACATTGAGGTAAATTTGCATGATTTTGTGCAGTATACAATTTGTGAGATGTATTCATCGTGTAAGTTGAAAGATTTAGAAGGAGAGCGAAACTGGTGAGAGTGTGTGTAATAAATGCTTTGAAAATGAATGCGGAGACAACCAATTACGTGATAATAGAGAGCATTGGTACAAGACCAGAAAATATAAATGTCAGTGATAATACTGAAAGTGCAGTGGCAGAAGATCAGGAGAACATAGAAGACCTGAATAAAGAAATTACATGCTTGCATGTAGTCCTTCACAAGGCAAAATGCAAGATTGAAAGGCTGCAGTAAAAGCAAGAGATCCGTCAAACTAAAAAAAAAAAAAAAAAAAAAAAAAAAAAAAAAAAAAAAAAAACAAGCAGCCTGAAGTCAAAAATAAAATTGTAAGAATAATTGAGAACGAGTGTAAGTAAATAATTATTTATGGCAATTCTATGATAAGGGGAGTTCTCATGAAAGTGCTACAAAATCTTGTTTTCCTAAGATTTTGTGCAAAAATTAATAATATTAGCAATGCTGTTAGAATGCAGAAAGGGAAAGAATTGATTATTGTGGCTGGAACCAGTGACCTGAGAAGTGTTGTATGAGGGAAGATGTGAAAGAGTTCTTGTAGAGAGGCTTATACGCTGGTTAAACATGATAACTAATAATTAAGGAATTGACAGCGTACACTAGAAATAGAAATTAAATAAACTTTAATATATACTTTCCGATATTTTGGCAAATGTCACGTTGCCATCTTCTTGGGAACTTAACACAAAGACACATGCACACAAGTACTACATAACAGCAAACGAGAACCGAAGCTAGGAAGCTAACGTTTTCCTAAAGTCCTGATGGTGCCCCCCTGGCAGGCTATATTGGTAGTTCTTGGCCTTTGGGCTGAAGCTCTTCTGATAAATGTTTCCCAAATTTGGGGCAGTCTCATGCATCCAAATTTGTTGAGGTTTGGCATGTTCCTAAGGGCTGAGGCTGATTCCATGAATAGTCTTTCATATTTGAACTTGCTGCGGTGTATTACTGTGGCTTTCTTCCATCTTATTCTGTGGCGAGTATCCAGAGCATGGTCTGCAAGCCCAGAATGGCTGTACTGGTGGAATTGGATGTAATCCTTGTGTTCTGAGATTCTGATATTTGCTATCCTGCCTGTTTGGCCAAAGTAGGACAATTTACAGCTGCAAGGGACCTGGTATACACCAGGTAGGTCTAAGGGAAGTGGTTGGTCTTTAGTGGAGCGGATAAGGGATGCCAATTTTCTGCGTGTAGTCTGTAACAAGTGGTCAAATCATGTTTTTTAAGATTTTGTTGATTTTTTCCGAGGTGCCTCGGACGTAGGGAATGGCGATGGGATTTAGAGTAATCTTTTTTGTGAAGGGGGGGGGGGGGGGAGGTGGGTTGTGGATAACTGGTTTAAGCATTTTTTGGATTCTTTTTGGGGGAGAGGGGTAGCCATTGGCTGAGAAAGTGTCATGGATGTGATTTAGTTCAGTGGTTAGGGCTTGATCATTTGACCAGATTATTTTTGCCCTGTTGAATAGTGTCTTAATAACTCCAAATTGTTGTGAGGGGGGGGGGGGGGGTGATGGGATTGTTGGGGAATGTATCTGCCTGTATGGGTGGGTTTTCTATAAACTGAGAAAACCAAGGTTCCATCAGGTTGGCGGGTGACTAGTGTGTCTAGGAAGGGGAGGTTATTGTTTTCCTCTTTTTCCAGGATGAACTTGATTCTAGGGTGTTGGTTGTTTAAATGTGTTAGGAAGGAGAGGAGTGAATCCGGGCCATGTGGCCAAATAGTGAACACATCATCACTGTAGCGAATCCATAGGGTAGGTTTTTGTGGGGCTGAGTTTAAGGCTTTCTCTTCAAAAGTCTCCATAAAGAAGTTGGCCAAGGGTGGGTAAAGTGGTGAACTCATGGCTGTCCCCTCTATCTGTTTATAGAATTTTTCCTGCCAAATGAAATAGCCTGAGTTCATTGTAAACTGAAATAGGGCTGAGATATCGGGAGGAAATTTAGCTTGGATTAGCTCTAAGGTTTCTTTGAGGGGGACATTCGTGAATAAGGAGGAGACGTCAAAACTGACCATTATGTTGGAGTGTAAGGTTTTCTATACTGGCTGTGAAGTGGGCTGAGTTTTTTATGCGTGATGGCTTGGCCTGTGGAGATTACCAACAGACTGAAACCATATAACTCTAGACCCCCCCCGCATATATGGGCTCCCTAAAATACATAAAGAAAATGTTCCATTACGTCCCATAGTGGATGGCATTGATTCCCCCACTTACAAACTAGCCAACATTTAGCCAAAGCGCTCTCACACTATACTGGCAACACACCATCACACATAAAAAACTCAGCCCACTTCAAAGCCAGCAAAGTGATGATAGTTAATAAATCAATATGCAGGTTATGTAAAAGGAATGATGATGCGATGCAGAATTTGTGGACCTATGGTCTGAGTTTAATTGAAAAATGTGTACAATACTGATGGACTGCACCTAAATGAATTTGGAGTTACATGTCTGGAGAGAGTTTTTTTGTTCACTGAGAGTATGGAAGTGCAAAGTCAGGAAAACTAAAGCAATTAGGGTGGATGAGAACAAGTGTGTGGGAAGGCACCTATAAAGTGAATGAACAAAAAATGCAAAATCTAGTTTTTTAGGCAATTCAGGACGTAAAGATGGTTGGTAGGTCCTAAGGGGATGCTACGGTTTCTATGTACTAATGCTAGAAGCATCAGCAATGAGAGGAAAGAGTTTTTGAGATGTATTTGGCATTGGTTAGCGCAATCTTGCCAAAAGTTATAGGCATTAGTGATGCCTATAAGTTGTAAGAATGTGATGGATTTAGTATTTTCAGGGAGGATAGAGTAAATCGGGATACTACTGATGATAGCAGATGAATTTCAGCCAACAAGATTAGAAGTCAGTCAGTCAGGCAGATAGTATTCTTCTTTTGAGCCAACCTGGTGTAAGATTAAGGCCAACAGGAAAAAATATAAAACTGGTTGCTGCTATATGCCAGGGATGATGTGAAAGACAGACATCAGCAGATTAGTAAGTACAGCATGGTGCAAAAAAAATTACTGAACTTCGACACCTCCCTTCAGTACATGCTATGAGATCATGTAGTTTGACTGCATGCAAATGAATAGAGGAGCGCATGTAGAGTCTATGGCATTACATATCAGATGTAGCAAACTGGTTGCTGCTATATGCCAGGGATAATGTGAAAGACAGACATCAGCAGATTAGTTAGTACAGCATGGTGCAAAAAAAAATTACTGAACTTCGACACCTCCCTTCAGTACATGCTATGAGATCGTATAGTTTGACTGCATGCAAATGAATAGAAGAGCGCATGTAGAGTCTATGGCATTACATATCAGGTGTAGCAATGGTTGACGGAAGAAAAGATGTTTATTGTTGAGCATTATTTTCATTCATATGGAGTTGGTAGAGCAAATGGTCCAAGCCTATGATATGTTTGTCAGTAGTTTGTTCATTTCCGTAAGCTTGCCTCAAGTAATAATGTCATCATTGCCATCAATTTGGGATACTGAGGCAGTCACTACAGAGAATTCTTAAGGAGCTGGATGCCTTTTCATACATCATTCAGATGGGTCAGTGTTAAACAGCAATGGATTACACTGCATGGCAAAAATGCTGTGCATGTGTGCTGGCCAATATCCATGAATATTCATCCTTCCTCCATAATGTCTGGTTCTCAGACGAAGCGCATTTCCATCTGAGTAGTCATGTAAACAGATGAAATCGACAGGTTTCTTGGTTTCTCAACACCTGAAGTTGTCCTAGAGAAATCTCTTCACAGCGAAAAGGTCACCACATGGTGTATGGTTTTCGGCCATGGCATGATTGGGTCCCTACTTCATTAAAGAAGGTGGTGTAACTGTGACCTTAAATAGTGAAAGCTACATCAGGAATGTGTTGGTCACCATCATTTAGGAGATTAGCATAGGATGTGTCGTGCAAAAAACATTCCATTTCGTGCACAGTTATTCCAACAGGATGGAGCAACCTGTCACATATCACTTGGTTCTGGAGCCTATTTATCAGAACACTTCCCCAAGGGGTTCATTAATCTATCATCATTAATGCTTTATTTGACCGAGATTCCACTGATAGTGGTGGATGTACGTATATGTGTAAACACATATTTCTTTGTTAATAAACCAAAGAAATATGTGTGTACACATATATACATCCACAACTATCATAAGATGTGTTGTACAAAAAACGTTCCATTTAACAATTATTTCAACAGGACGGAGCAATCTGTCACACACATTACTTGGTTCTAGTGCCTATTTATCAGAACACTTCCCCAGGAGATTCATTTTGAGGTTCACAGAATTCCTATACCTTCACGTTCTTCAGATCTCAACATCACTTGATGCCTTTGTTTGGAGTATGTTGAAGGAATGGGTATTCCACCACAACCCACCTTCAAAACCTTGATGAATGAATTGGTGTTTTTTTTTTTTGCACCATACTATACATTGAGAATGAGTCCCAATCAAGTAATGATTATTATGGAGAATTCAACTTCAGAGACATAGATTGGAAGGAGGAAAGGTTATACATGACAGGAAGGAAATAGAATTTACACACTTACTGAGAGATAATTACTTGAAGCAGAATGTGGTGGAGGGACTTGGGCTATGAGAGTGCTAGATCTTGTTACAGGGTGAGAGACCTGCCCATAACAATGGCTAAATTGCCTAATACTGGAAAAAGTGATCACGTGGTCTTGACTTAGGAGGTAGTAAAACATGTGGAACTTTGTAGAACTATAGGAAGGTGATTATGATACACTCAGGAGGTAGCTTGAAGCAGTACCATAGCATAAAGTTCTACAAGGGAAGGATGTTCACAGTGCATGGGGAACAGTGATATCTGGAGGAAGCAATATTACACTGTATACCCAAGGTCAGGAGGGTAAATCAGGTAGGAGTTAGATGGATGAACTGCAAAAAAGAAAATGTTATGAAGTAATATGGTGTAATAGAAGAAAGGTAACCACCATGGTAAAGAAGGCAAAATAAAATTATGAAAAGAAATTAGCCAAAGAGGCAAAAGGAAATCCCAAAGAGTTTTTTTTTTCATGATGTGGCAAGTAGGAGGAAGGATGACTATGGAAGGATAACTTTAATGATGCAGACTGGAAGTACTTAGGGTGATTGCAAACTCTGAATGGAAATAGAATTATGGGATTTGATGGGATATTGAATTGCATTTTAAGAGAATGCATAAGGGAACTGGCAATGCCTTGGACTAGGCTGTTTAGTCTCAGCTATGGCAAAGTCCCAAGAGAGTGGAAGGAAGGCAAAACAATTCCTTTGTATAAAGAAGGATCTAAGTCGTGGTAGTGGTAAAATATTGGAAAAGTTGGTCAAAAAAGAGAATTCAGGAATGGGTGGATAAGAATGATATTCTATGATGGGCAGCATGACTTTGTGAAGGGTAGGTCATACCTTAGTAATCTATTAACGTTTTTATAATATAACTGTGACAGTTGAGTTGGATAAAAGGAATGGCTACAGTAGTGTATGGAGAAACAGAATCCAGGAGAAGGCAGATGATTAGTGATGTGCCACAGATATTCAGTTGTTTGCTGATGACACAAAGTTGGGTAAGGTAATAGTTAATCAAGGTGATGTTAAGGTAGCTTGCAGGATGATTTGAATAGACTGAGGGTATAAGCAACACATAATGAATATCAATTTAATGTGGAAAAGTGTAAAGGTATGTATTTTGGGATACAAAGATTACAAGTTGTATACCACAGTGAGGGAACTGTACTCTAGAAAACTGATGAAGCCAGGGATTTGTGGGGGAGGGGTAGTAGTAGTAGTAAAAGAAGACTGAGTAGAAGTTTAAAGGGCATACTGCTGAAGTAGCCAGGGTAGCTCACAGGATTACTTGGTTATTGAAGAACACACTAACAAACAGAGATAAGGGAGTTATCATTCCTCTTTATAAAGCAATAACATGATTACATTTGGATTACTATGCTCAAGTCTAGCCATCTGAGTTTCTTGGGGGATGAAGAAGTGGTGGAGAGGATCTAGAGGCAAATGACCAAGATAGTGAGTGGCCTGTGGAATGTTCCCTATGAGGGTAGATTGAGGGTTTGTGGATTGCAAAAGTTGGTATATAGGATAAAAAAAAAAAAAGGGTGGGGGGAATACGATGGCATTTAAGTAACTTAAATGATTTTATAATACTAATGGGGGGAAATGTTTCAACACTTGGCTTGAAGCAGAACAAGAGGTTATCCTTTGAAGTTGGGTAAGAGTGTGGTTAAGCAAGGATGTGAGGACTAGATTTTTCGTTTGGAAAGTGGTGAATGAATAGAATAGGATGCCTGAGTCAGTTGTAAGTGCTTTGTCTGTTAATGGTTTCATTGAGAGATACGATATTGTGTTGATAGTTTGGGTCTCCTACAATGAATCTTAGGGCTACATGGAGGTGCCTGTGCAATAATTATAATAATAAAACATTATACAAAAACTCATTCTTAGGATTCTATGACTTCATAATGATCTTTGATATAAAATACAGAAAATTTACATAATTTGTATCTTTTAGTGGTTCATACAGTGATATAATATAAAAGAATGAATCAGAAAATATTATTATTATTATTACGGGCAACTCCAGGGAGTCATTAGACTCATCGAGGGAGGCCCCAAATCATTTTCATCACAACTATTCGACATTCATACAGTATCTATCATACCTCGCCTTAAACTCATTCACTGTCACAGCATCCACCACAGACTCAGGGAGTGCATTCCACTCATTCACTACTCTAAAAGTAAAGAACCCAGCTCTAACACCTTTACTAACCACACTTTTGCCCAGTTTCCATGGATGTCCCCTAGTCCTCCCACAACAAGCCCTGTTCTCAAAAATATCTTCTGAATTAATTTTATAGAAACCCTTCAGTAATTTGAATGTCTCAATCATATCTCCCCTCCTCCGCCTATCAACCAATTTTTGCAACCCACAAATCCTCAACCTGTTCTCATACGGTTCATTCCACAGACCTGCTATCATCTTGGTCACTCGCCTCTGGATCCTCTCCACCTCCTCCCCATCAAGAAGAAACCTAGGTGACCAAATCTGAGCACAGTAGTCGAGATGAGGTCTTATCAAGGCTCGATACAGAGGAACAATAACCTGCTTGTCTCTGCTTGTCAACGTATTCTTCAGCAACCAAGTGATTTGATGAGCTGATTTGGCCACTTTTGCAATGTGTCCCCTAAATTTCAATTCCTTATCCACCAACACTCCTAAATCTCGTGCCTCATCAATTTCCTGGAGCACGGTTCCACCAATGCAGTAAACTGCCTCCCATCTTTTCACCCCAAAATGCATAACCTTACATTTTGCCACATTAAATTGACATCCATTCTCCCTAGCCCAGACCTCCAATCTATCCAAATCATCCTGCAAAATTTTGACGTCATCTGCATTCACTATTGCCCTACCCAACTTCGCATCATCCGCAAACAAATGAACTGTTCCTCTCAGATCCTTTCCTATATCATTTATGAACAAATTAAACAGCAGTGGTCCAAGAACAGATCCTTGTGGTACACCACTAGTCACAGGCCGTCTAGTGGACTCTACTCCTGAGTAAACCACTCTCTGATATCTCTCCGTCAACCACCCTCCTATCCATCTCACCAACCCTATGTCCATTCCCATATGCTGCAATTTACTGATTAGAATTCCATGTGGTATCCTGTCAAAGGCCTTAGCAAGGTCCAGCAGAATCACTGTAAACCCATTACCCTTATCCAGTTCAGCCGTCACTGTGTTATAATACGTGAGCAAGTTACTGAGGCATGACCTACCCTTCACAAAACCATGCTGTCCCCGATACAGTATCCCATTTTCTTCTATCCAATCTTGTATTTTCCTCTCGACTATTTTCTCTAAGACCTTGATAATGATTCCTGTTATGCTGATTGGCCAGTAATTTTCAACAGCAGCCTTGGAATCACCTTTGTGCAGTGGAACTATTTTCCCCTCTTTCCACCCCCTTGGGACTGACCCAGTCCTGAGGCTCAAATTAAACATAATGGTCAAGGGCACTGACAATTCTTTGGCCGCTTCACGTACGACACGAGCTGGTATACCATCCAATCCCACAGATGTATTGACATTGAGGTTCTGTAATAGACTAGTTACCTCTACCTCATTCATCACAATTCCAGTATAAGCTGTTGGTTCCTCCATTTCCGCAAAGCCACCACCTGGATGATATACTCTTGCAAAGTGCTCGCTCAGTAATTCCACAACATCGACTGATTCAGTTACCTCCCTACCCTCAGCATTTTTTAAGATCATTCTACCATGAGCATTTTTCCTTTTACTTGCAACATATTGAAAAAACTGTTTGGGATTCTCTTTAGCCTGCATGGCCAATTTCCTTTCGTAATCTGCTTTTGCTTTTCTTACCACCCTTGTTACCATCCTGGCCTGAGCTTTATACTGTTCATGCACCTGATAGTCACCCTTCTCCTTAAATTCCCTCCACAATTGTTTCTTTTTTTGCAGCTCAAGCTTAATAGTGTTATTCATCCATTTAACCCCTACCTGATTTATTATTCGGACTCTTGGTATACAGTCAACCATTGCCTCCTGCAAACAGTTCTTAACCACCTCCCATGCACCATCAACATCCAGCCCTTGCAGTTTTACATGCCATGGCATTGAGCCAAGCACACACCTAAGCTTGTCATACTTACCAGCCCGGTAATTCCACATATACCCTGTCTTAATTGTAAATTCGACTCCTTTAGCCACCTCCCAAGTCATGACCTTATGGTCACTCTCACCAATTGGTGGCAACATGGTCATGTTCGTTACAGCTACATTCTCAGTTGCAATTACTAGGTCCAGCACTCTCTGCCCCCTGGTATTTTCCAATACATGTTGCCGTAGATAGTTGTCCCTTAATAACTGCATAAAATCCAATTCCTTCCTCCCATGTGCCCTCTCCTCCTAAAATATCCAATGTGTATTTATTAAAATTAGTATAACAATGCAAAATGTATAAGTGCATTATTTCTATCTTTTAAGTTTGAACTAGAGGATACTTTCACCTAATCATGCAGCATCTTATTGTAAAAATGTACAAATCACTGCAGTACACCTCTTTCCTGATGATGCTCAAAATATTGACTTTGTGAATCCCCCCCCCCCCCCCCGAAACTAAAAATTATGCATGTCTACCTACCCTACTAACAGAGAAGGCTATGATTTGATCCCCCCCACCTGCTCTTTAGAATTGCTGTGTGCCTTCATTTTACAAAATGTAATTTGCTCTCTAGCTTGTAGCAGTGAATCTATGATTCACCACTTCATCTTCCGCACAATGCTGATTAGAAAAGAAGTTGTAAACATTTAAAAAGGTTTCTTATCTTCACTCATCTGAGTTGTTTGGGAGCTCACTTCTATTGATTAGATTGATGATCAATAATCATCAATCTAATATTGAGAATATGTGCATGGGCTATTTGCTTTCTTCATGACATTTACTCAGCTATTTCTGAAAATTCACTCATATGTTTGGCATTCAGCAGTGGAACCAATAAAAATAAATGAAATAAATATTGCAGAAATAAATATAAATAAACTTCTGATTAACTTAGTAGTTATTCAGACTGATATATTTTATAATGATTAAATATTTCTTTCAGTCCCTGCTGTAGAACTTGTGATTTACTTCACTCAATCCATTAAAACAGAAGAAAATGAAGAGGTTATCAGTCAGTCTCTTAGCATGGCCAATCTTCTACTTCAAGATGACTTGAATTTTCATCTGACTGCTATCCCCCATAGCACCGAAGGTCTCAAGCCATATGAAAAGGAGAGGACTATATTTTTAAAGGCATTTTCAGAATCTATGAATGGGTGTTTTGTTGCAGCCATTGCAAGAAAAGTAAGTAATAAAAAGAAAAGCTAACCATTAAGCAAAATTGTTACTGAGAAACTAGGCAGTGCAATAATATCATTCCTATGGATAATATTTATAACTAATATTTGGCAATGTGAAGTTTGATCTTAATTTGAAACAGCTAATGATTTTATCACATTAACATACCATGGTGAAAATTATAGTAATGCTCAAAATTCATTAATTTTACAAACTCTATGCTGATTTTTATACTTCCAAGAAGACAGTCCTAGTAGATTCAAGGAGATCAATCCTTTTTGTTCAATAAGTTGTGAAATTATTATGATACTATAAACCGCACTGCCCAATAGTCATGTCATTCCTGGGTTACAGGAGACTAGCTGTTAGCTGATCAGAGTAACCATTTGCATAGTGATCAGTTTATTGTATGAGCTAGGGTATCACCATCTGTTATGTGAATGGCTAACATGTGAATTACTGTATTTGCATTACCAGCACAGATTAAACCATTATTTACTCAATATTATATACCAGGGGTGGCCAGAGTTTTTGCAGCAAGAGCCCTAGTTACCTACCAGAAATTGTTAAGAGCTACAAATTTACTTTTTGGAAGATTTTTAAGGGCAACATCAAAAGTTTCCTTAATATCAACACCACGAGTACTATCTTTTAATGCTATTAAATCGAATAATTCTTCTCGCATCACTCCATCCTCAAGAACAAAACGAATAAAAATTGAAAATTGTGGTTGGTCTGTAATGTCAGTTGATTCTTTTGTATCTTTTTAAATTTTCTGACAAGGTAATATAAATATAACTACATTGCCAAACAGCAATGTAGTAATTGAAAAATTAAATTAAAAACAATAGAAAATTAAGAAAAATTATAAATATTTTTTATTTGTTAGTTGAGCCGCAATAAAACTTAAGAGCCACATGCGGCTCGTGAGCCGCAGTTTGGCCATCGTGGTTATATACTATTGTGTAAGGCAGTGTTTCTCAAACTTCAGATATCTGCGGACCCCCTTCTTAAATTTTCACTATTACCAAGTATCCCCTAATTAATTAATTAAAACGAATAAATTAATTTAAAATATTAAAAAATTAAATATCTATTTTATTTGAATTTATATGTTCGTGTAAAAAAAAAATATGATTTATTTTTAATAGAACAAAATTTATAAGGATAATATAAAGTTTTAGTTACTTGAAATAATTTATCATCAATGAGAGGAGTGAAATTGCTTATGGTGAGATAAAAGTTCAGCAAACTTTGGCTCTTTGGTTGTTAATTTCAATCTCAGATGCGGTTCGACATCTATAATGCGATTCCTCTTCTTCGTCTTAATATCTACAAGGGCCGAAAATCCAACTTCGCACAGATATGAACTTGGAAATAGAAATATGAACCTTAGAGCTTTATCTGTTAAGTCAGGAAATTCATTCTGTATTTGTAGCCAAAATGATGATAACGTATTCTCGCTGTATTTATTTTTTAGGAAACCATCAGAAGCTAGTTCTAAAGTTGTTCTTTTATTGACGATAGACCCTTTGGCATATATTTGTTTTTATTGAAAGGGTATCTTATCCACTCAACATTAATGTCCAATTCAGGGAAATACTTTTCTAGATTCATTTGTAAGGCTTTTTAAATGCTGCATGATAGTAATTTTCACATCATCATCATCAATTTGTTCATTTGAACTTGCGAGCAATTCATGAAGCGATGGAAACGCGTCAAATTCTCCATTACCAACCCGCTTTTGCCATAACTTCATTTTTGCTAACGTGGCGTTCACTTTATCTTGGACATGAAATATAGAAATTTCCTTGCTTTGTAAAGATAAATTAAGACTATTTAATACAGTAAATATATCTGCCAGGTATGCTAATTGACTGAGCCATTTCCAATTATGTAAATGCTTTTTCAATTCAAACTTTTCATCAAGAAAAACTTGCATTCATTCCGAAGTTCAAATAAATGAGTAAGGACTTTTCCACGAGAAAGCCAACAAACATCGGTATGGAAAAGAAGTTGTGTATAGTTGCTTCCCATTTCTTTGCAAAGTTGAGTGAAAAGTCTGGCATTTAGAGGACAGCCTTTAATATAATTTATGATTTTTACAGCTTCATCAAGAACTTTTCTTAGGTCTGTGAACATCATATGTGTAGCCAAAGCCTCCCTGTGTATGCAGCAGTGTGTTGACTTTGCATTTGGTGCAACAGCTTGAATCCTTGAAACAAGCCCTTTTTTAGATCCGACCATGGATTTTGCTCCGTCCGTGCTTATTCCAACACAACTTTTCCAATGAAGCTTGTTTTGATGCATGAAGGTATTTATACTGTTGAATATTTCTTCTCCTGTTGTATGTTTTGGCAAGGGTTGGCAATATAAAAGGCTGTCATGAATTTTTTGATTTTTTTCGTACCTAACGAACACTAGAAGATTTGCAAAATTTGTAATGTCGGTGGATTCATCTACCTGCAACGCATAATAACAACTCTTACGTATATCGGATAACAATGTTTGCTTTATATTTTCAGCCATTTCAGTGATTCTTCGATGAACGGTACTATTTGAAAAGCAAATCCGATCAAAAGATCTTTTTGCATTATCTCTATCATAATTTCCACTATTATTTTTGCTGCAGGCTTGACCAAAGTTTCGCCAATTGTTTCCGCTGCACCACTTTTTGCTATTAATAGCGACACACTATATGAAGCTTCTAAAGCCTTCATGTTTTCACCTCCTGACATGATCGGCATCACTTTTTGAGATTCTTTTAAATTTTTTAGTTTATTTTGAAAAAATTCGACAGGGTTGTCCTTGCATTCATTATGTTTCAATTCAAAATGGCAATTTAAATTACATGGTTTCATGCTTTCATTTTTTAAAGTTTCACCGCAAATTACACATAATGGAATAGGTTCCTCTTCATTTCCCGTCCATGAAAATCCACATTTCAAGTAATTTATATCGTACTTACGAAGTTTTCTCATCTTCTTCCTAGTTGGTTGTTTAGAGATGTCAGATGATACAAACTTATCAATTTCACTTGATCCAGATACAATATCAACATTTTCTTGTTGCTGACAGCTACTTGTATCTACTATGTTCCTCTCTTTTGCGCATTTTAAAACTCCAGTCTTTAACCAGTGATCCATACTTAAGAATTTGAAAGCTAAAAAAAATTACCGTATTTAATGAACAGTCCTTCAACAAATGGCTAGTGAAAGCAGAACTCAAAACAGACAGCAATGATAGGCCAGTAGAGATAAAGCAGCCATGAAGACGTTCATATGATTGGTGCGGTATTAACAAAAGATTGCACTACTAATTGACAAAGGCAAGCCGACAGTTCAGTTGAAATGCTAATTCTCTTCAACCGAATTCCTTATATAATATCTGAAACACATTCACTATATATTTCTTAGTTTTAACACGTTCACTCAAACAAAACCATATGTTGCCAGTGCACCATATGGTTTTGATTGTCTACTATACAGCATTTTATGTGGGAGGGGTCATGCAATTCATTAGTTAGTGCCGTTTTCATCCCAGTTGTCTCTAATTGCACTGTTTGTTGAGAAAGGAACGTTTTACGATCTCAAACTTAAATTTATTCCATGTGATAATGATGCATAGCCGAAAATTGCCACGGACCCCCTCCACCCCAAGACTTTTCGCGGATCCCCAGGGATCCGTGTACCACACTTTGAGAAACACTGGTGTAAGGAATATATTTATTTTTGTGCAACACCTCTCCCACCAGGAAGTAGTGAACTGATACATTGTTTCTAGGTGCAAAAAAGAATAAGAGAATGAAAATGAGAAACATACCATTTTCCCCATTTTAAGTATTTTATAACCAAAAAATTTAAACTTATTTTATCACTCTCTCTATAATTTTACCTTAGAGAACAATCAGGAAGTAAAACTTAAGAAACAAGTTACATGGCTGTGAAAGAGACAGAGATCCAAACCTATGGAAAAAATACTTCCAGATTACCTTGAGAGGATGCACCTTTTCATACCTTAACATGTAAAACCAGTGAGAAAAAAAATGTGGCCTTTTTTTTTCAAAAAAAAAAAAAAATGTCATTAACTTTAAATGCATAGTAAAAAATTAAGAAATAAAATAAAAATTAGATGCTAATCTTTTATGTAAGAAAACTGACTTTCTCCATGATTAGGTTGTTTAAGTCTCAGCAGGATTCCATAAGGAATAGAAAGGAAAATACCTCCCTATAAATGAAAATTGGGCAAGGAACGGTATGAAAGACTAATGAATAAGATTAACAAAGATTGTAAAAAAGCAAGACCTGGATAGAGGAAACATTAATAGAAGTTGAATATAAATTAAAAACAAAGAGCTGACATGGAATATGGAATAACTGCTGCGCACACCTGCAACCCAAAACAAAATGTAAAGTAGTACGAGATAATAAAGGAAAATGACTTACTAATAAAAAAGAGACAGCAGAAAGAGAGATGAAAGGAATATCTCAAAGATTTATGTTAGCACAACACAAGAAGCCTTATTTAAAGTGATTAGTTTAATGTATAAAGAGGAACAAGGAAGTGCATGATTTCAATGAATGCTTGACAGTAACAATACCCAAACATGGGAATGATTTTTAAAGAAAGTAAAAATTATTGAATGTTAAGAATACAAATGATATGCTTTGCTGATGGTATAGCTACATTAGCTGAGAATGAACAGGATTTAAAACAGATATTATCTAGGATGAACGATGTTTTATCTGATTATGGACTTAATGCAGCAAAAACTAAAAAAATGGTGGCAGGTTCAAAGGAATAAATTAAAATAGTTCTTACATCTAATCAGTACCGTTGACAGGGTGTAGCATAGAGGCAGCCTGCCTCACAGCGCTGCTTAATAAGGGTGCTCGTTCAGCCATATTGTGGTAGGCGGCGTCGCTATGCTAATAATTCCTGTTAGCGTAGCAAGTGCAGAAAGAAGTTTTTCCAAGTTTTTATCAGTTTAATCACAAACTGATTAAAAATTATTTGCAAACAGCACTGACCCAAGAAAGATTGGTTGGTCTAGCAACTATATCGATAGAGGCGGACATAGCTTATAATTTAAATTTAGAAGAGCTTATAAATAGTTTTATTGTGAGATATTCCCATAGAGCAAACATTTAATTAATATTATGTAATTGTTTTGCATTTATGTTTCTCTTGTAATAAAAGCAAAATAGCAATTGGAGATTTTCTTATATTTTTGTCTTATAATCCATCAGGGGTGATATTTAATTGTTTGCCTTAGGGTGTGATCTAATCTGGTGACGGTCCTACCTCTAATCGTTGGTTTATAGCAGCGATTAGAAATAAGAATACTGAAAAGTAAAATCGTTCATATATCTTGGAAGAACTATTTAAGAAGATGGAAGATATAAGTTGGAAATACAAAGAAGAAGAAGAATTAGTATAGCAAAAGAAGTATTAAAGGAAAATGGATCATTTATTATAAATAATTAAACATATATGAAAAAAACACATATTTATAAAAATTAAACACATATTTATAAAAATATTTCTTTGGAGTATATTATGGTATGGTTGCAAGACTTGGACTTTAACAGCCGATGATTGGAAAAGAATTGAAGCATCTGAAATGTACTGTAAGAGAGGAAAGCTAGGAGTATATTGGAGAGAAAGTAAAGCCAATGAAGCAATCTTGCATGAAATTAAAGAGAACCAAGTATCGAAGAAGACAATTATATGATACAACAAAACAAAAAACAACATATGGAGACATAAAGAATGGATTATACCATGCAACAGATGGCCAAAATATATTCCTAGAAAAGATGTTCAGATTAATCAGAAAAAGTTATAAACTACTAATGAGGAAGGCTGGAAATACAATGACCTGGAAGAGGGAATTCAAATTCTTCATAGTGACAAAGATTGTCCCTTAGAATGTTGATGATGATGATAAACGCAGCTTCAGCAATTTACAGATCAGCTATTATGACAGGGGTGGTAATAAAAATTACTGAAAAAGGGCTGTGGGAAGAATGATTTTCTGATATGTAGGTTTTTTTGAACTTGTATGCTCAGACTAATGATGCTGATGGTGAGGATGAGGACACTGAAGTAGAATTCACAACTGTTCCACCACCAAAATAACTCACATGGGAAGAACTCAAATAAAAGGCACAGAACAATGGAAGAGGAGTCATCAACACAAGACATTCCGAGGAACAGGGTAAAGGTCCCCCCCCCCCATCATACTACAGGATAAGGTAAAATAGACCTCTGTCTCATTAGCCCTTAGGGAGCATAACATCACATATTCCTGGGCTAAAAACTCAGATGAAGGAGTCAAAATCTGGCCTGCCTTAGTAATTTACTCAGTTTCTATAATGAAATGATGGCATATTACAAAAAAAGGCACCCGACAGGATACCACAAAGAAATCTATTACATAAATTGGTGCTTGTGGGACTGGACATGAAACTGATAATATGAATAATAAAGGTGCTGACAGACATCAAAAAAGCAGTATATCGTGAATAAGAATCAACAAAGAGGATGACCTACAGAGTTCTGTACTTCGATCACTGCTTCTTAATTTGCAAATAATCTGAAGGAGAAATATTGAGTTGTCAGTTAATGATGCTAAAGTGAGGGGGGGGAAATAGTTAATAGATTTAAGGTTGATGGTAGACAGAGAACTGGAGTTTAGAGGACATGTTGCAAAGTGGGCAAAATAACACAAAGGATCACTTGATTGTTGAAAACCAACTAAGTAGATAAGAATGTTATTAACCCTTTTTATAAGGTCTTGGTACAACTATATGTAGACTTGCTATGTACAAGATTTAGTCACCTGAGTTTCTTGTAGGTATGATCAATTCTTCCGAACTTAATTATATCTAGCATTAAGGACTCCTGCACAAGCTACTATCTTATGGTCTCTCTCCTGTGCTTTGCGATTGGATTGTCAGCTTCCTCAACAGTCATTGGTTATGTCATGGTAGATGGCTTCTTCCCATCAGATTTCTTTATCAATTACATCCCCTTCTTGGAGATGTGTTCTGGCATTAAGGGTAAATATTAAGATTAGTGATCAGAGCTTATGCCACCTTTACCACGAGTTGCCTTGGTCTTGCATTACCTGTAGGATCAGCTAGACTTGCATCACTTGCAGACGCAAACTTGACTTGTTTGTCTGTTTGCTTACTTGGGAAATGGAGTAAAACCAGGTTTAAAATTGCTTGGTATTTTTAACAAATATAGATATATATATATATATATATATGTGTGTGTGTGTGTGAATATATATATATATATATATATATATGTGTGTGTGTGTGTGTATATATATATATATATATATATATGTGTGTGTGTGTGTGTGAATATATATATATATATATGTGTGTGTGTGTGTGTGTGTGTGAATATACTCCATATGATGACCTCAATATGAAGGTCAAAATGTTTGGAAATTAAAGTAATTATTCCAAACATGGTTGTAATCTCCATAATTTTACTGGAATGAAATGAATAGTTCTAAAGGATTTAATCTGATGCTAAAGATACACAAAGAATCTGACCTGATATTGCATTTCTGTCAGGTCAAATTCTTTGTGTACCTCTTGCAATGAGTTTTTAGACTCTACACGGAGCTGGTGTTAATAATAATAATAATATGATATGTTCAGCAATTAATTTGATGTTTAATTGCTGCAAGAACTCAGTGCTGAAAATTATATTTAACTTTTAACCCTCAACTTTAGTTTTTTTTTGTTTTTTTTATTCATGTACATTGAAAAAATTTTCTTTTTAGAGTTGTAAAATTCAAGAAGTTAAGATTTCTCAGTGTCAAGCTGCTGCAGAAGTAGTATCTTATTCCAGCGAAAGTGTTTTCAGCAGGAATTCAAAACAAGGCATAAATATGACACCAGACCCACAAGAAGTGTGCAGTTTACCAGAAAATGAACTGGTGAATAAAACAACACTGATGCAAGCTAAAGCAAAACCAGCAAGATTGAATCTTGCAAGATTAAAATCTAAAATAGAATCTACAAAGATGAATAGGGATTTGAAAAAAGCAAAACACAACCCCAATAATGTAGAGAAAGATGAAATCTTGACTTGTTCATTACATAATCAAAACAGAAAAGAAAGAGAAAATGCAATTGTATGTAAGTTACCAAAAAGTCTTAACCCAGCAAAACCACAATCTTATATAAAATCTACAAAAATAAATAAATCTTCAATGAAAGGGAGGCACAATAAAAAGTGGGAACAGAAGGACAAAAGAACTGAAGGTTCACCTAAAGCAAACTACTATGAAAACTGCAGAAAACTAGACAAAGATGCTAATCACAGGAAAGAGTCAGTGGCATGCTGTCCAATAAGTGAAACAGAAAATCCAAACATACAAGAAAAGTATAGAGAATTGTTCTGGGATAATACTGAAGACGAAAAATCCAAAAATTTAAAAATGATACCTATAAGTAAAAAAAAAAAGTCTATGAAAAAAGAAAACTAAACAGAAATATGTACCCTATGCATATCAAAACCTGTAATCTTATTCTTCTAGATGTCATTCCTTCATTCAGGCAGAAATGAAAAGAAAGTACCATACCACCTGAATTGCACACTTTTCATGAAAGAATGTATCTAAGGTTTAACTTTGCTGATTAACAAAATACCTTTAATAAAAATAAATACAGAACACTTATATTTATTTGGTTTCCCTTATTTATGCTTATACAGAACATTCTCACTATAACAAACTGCTGAAAAGCCCCAGATAAACATTCATGTGATTCCTACAGGTCAGTTCTAATGAGAATTGACCACAGTTGATTATATAATTCCATACAAGATGTCAAAATAGTAACCACACAGGCTTTAGACAATTCAGTAAAAGTCAATGTATTTTCATAAAGTTAAACAAAATACTTTATTTGCATTAATCTTGATTATAATCAAGAAGATAAAGCATGTTTAACACTGGGCAGCGTTTTGCATGCCATGAACATGAGGTGGGAGTAGTATCTTATCACTTTACTGTAAATTATATCTTTTGGATTTCAGAAAATATTCAGTTATTTCAATTTTCTTCAGTAAAAATTATGCAAAACTGCAAAAGCAATGATAGTATTGCATGTCATGAAAACAAAAGCTGAGCATTTGCTTTCTAAAATATTATGTATCATGGTTTCTGTGCTTAGTGATACTTATTATATAAGTATGTATAGAGTCAAAGAAGTGGTATATGGAAGGCACTGTCAAAACCCCATTATGGCAAGGAGACTGGTCACTCTCTGTATGGATGTCATCTCCAAGAGCATCATCTCACACTACATGTCCTTACAACATCCTTTCACCTAACTTGAAGCATAGAAAAACAATGACTGTGCATACGACTGATTTAAATCTCCCTCAAACCCATCTCAACAAAAAAAAATCTAATTTTCACACCCAGTTCACCAATATCTGTGACATAAACATCAGCATAAACGATATACATCACTTACAGATATCCACATGTGACCAACTTTTGAGAGAACTCTAAATTGCAGCTACATTAACCACAGCCCCCCCCCCCCCCACACACACACCTTCTTGCTTTTGACCTCTCCTAGTTCAAAGTTTTCCTTGCTCCATTCAGTAACAATAAATTATTGCATTTATGCTCTCCAATTGCTAAAAACCATTCTGACCTCTTCATTTTCCTGTCCATGAAGAATTAACCTTCTGCAAATCTAGCTATCTGAATAGGGAAGTAATTTTTCAACTGACTTTCACAGACCATGCTGCAGATAATGCAGAAGTTTTTACTATAAGCAATGACCTAACATAAACCATATCTACCTACTCAAATTCTTGATAACCCTCTTCATCCTCATATTTTCCTTGATTTTTTTTTTTTATAGCAATCATCCAGATATACCATAGAAGTCATCTCTCTTTGTGGTGTAATCCTTTCAAATTACAATCTTGTGCAAGTTTGATCTGATACAGCATGTTCTCCTTTAACCACTCTCAACCTAACATCCTTCGGCACTACATAGGTGCTAAGATGGATATTGCTTGACTTGTTTCTGCTCTTAGACCCAAACCATCTCCTCTGATCAAGTCGAAAAAATTATTCTGCCAGCACAAAGGGCTTCACTCCCCATTCTACCCAAAATTCTTGTCTATGTTCTATGCACTGGTTCATCAGAAGATGTCCCAAAGCAGTTGGGACAAAAAAAAAACACCAGCTTCCTGCAGTTGCTTCCAGTAAGAACTGAGATGGATGCAAAACCCCTATCAGCAAATTCACATCTGACTTTGTAAAGGCTAACAGCAGAAAACTCGCTTCCTATCCAAATGCCATGAGATGCAACTTCTGCTCTTGCACCTCTATCTCTCATTCAGGACTGTTACTGCACTAAAGATAAACTTGACCTGGCAACACTCTTTAGCTTCAATTCCTGCATAGATAACCAATGCAAATCACCTTCTACCATACAAGATATATACTGAATACAATATACCTTCTGTGATTTTTTTTGGCAACAAATATTAACAATGAAATTCTCCGCTACCTGGAAGATCAACAATTAATTAGTAGCCACTAACATGGATTTCACTAATCTAGATCCATAGAAATATTTGGAGAGACATATGCTATTGCTCTTGAAATTTCTAGGACTTTTGATCATGTTTGACATGGAGGCATGCTAAGAAAATTGCTTCCTTTGTCATACCTACCATCCTCTGCAATTGGATAGCCAGATTTCTCTTCATCCACTGTGTGTTATGCAGATGACATCCTCTCCCCAAGTTTTGCCACCAATGCAGGAGATCTCCAGTGCTCTGTTCTATCACTAACCATCTTTCTCCTATTCAGAAATGACCAACTGTCAATCACTATTAATCATATCTGTAGCTCTGCTGATAACAGTACACTCCACTCATCCTCACTCAACACACCATACAGTGTTCAAATCATCATCTGTAACCAATGTGCCTTAAATAGTGATGTCCACACCATTCTTCAATGGGACAAGGATAATAACCTGGTCACCTTCAATATCACCAAAATGCACTCATGACTTTTCCCTCACAAAAGGGTTCAGGTCATGCTCTCTTATCCTCATAATAAATCCCCAGACAGGATCAGATCTCTCTCTTTCTCTGTTTGGGCAAACATTTTCCTTTAAACCTCTCCTGGTATAAACATATCACATCAATATTTTCTCAATCTCTAAAAAACTAGGCATTCTTTTCCACAGAATGCTATTTTTCAGTCACCCAACTATTAACTCTATACATATCCTAAATCCATCCATCTTTATAATAATGTTCATATGTTTGGAGTGGTGCACCTAAAACCTCCCTAAAAATTCTCGATGCTGTTCAGAAGAGAACAGTTTGCTTCATAGTTCATTCCCCTTCCACAAACTCACTTCGACCTCTATCTCAGAGATGTAATGTTTCAGCCTTTTTTTTCTCTACAGGAACTTTTTCGTGGTTACTGCTCCACTGAAATGGTGAACATCAATCCTCCACTTTCTACTGGACCTAGTGAAACAAGAACAGCAGCAGTCAACATCCCTTTTCAGTACAACTGCAAACACACAAAACCTGCTTCTCCTCGTCTTCATTTATTCCATTTACCTGTTCTCTGAAACAGCCATCCTCAAAGTGTTTCCCAATGACTACAATCTCCACCTCTGAGAAAAATGTCAATTTATTTTTTCTCTCCTGATTTTCAGCTCCCCCCCCCCCCCCATGCAGCCACTAATATGTTATAAGTTCTGACTTTCATGTAATGGGATAAATAAAATGAATAATTATATGTGTGTGTGACTAGCAAAATTTTGATTTATGATTACAAAGACAATCATTACAATCAGTAGTTTTTAAGTGTAGCATTACTGAAGTTTAAAAGGATATACTAATTGTTTGAACTGGGAAGAAGACATATTTTCTGCAAATAGTGATTGCTTCTCCGTTGATATTTAATAAAGAGTTGCATTGAGAAAAGGGTACAGAATTTACTCCTTGGAGGAAGGGGGGAGGAAAATAAAAAAAAAAATGCACATGGTCAAATCAATTCATCAGCTATGTTAGAAGAAATGCGATGGTTTTTTAAATATGGTACATAAAATCCAAACTTGCAGCTGTTCTTTGTGCCCCAGCAAAGTTTTAGTCTTCATTAATTTGCAAGAGTTCACCATTATTCAGTGTGTGGCTTGAAAGGTTGACATTATCACCTGTATGTGGTTGACTGCTCGGTCATTTACTGGTGATCAGATATTCAGTAAAGTAAAGGTTGACCAAATTCGTCATATTTTCGTATAATTGTTTGAATTGTAATGTAGCTTGTTTCTCTGTATATGTTTATACTACAGATATAACCTTAATATGAAGGTCAAAACATCAGGAAATTAAAGTTATCACTCTCAACAAGGTAGTAGTCTATATAAAGTTGACCCTTGAAGAACGTGAGTTTGAACTGTGTGGATCCACTTATACGGGGATTTTTTTGAACATATAATGGAAATATATCGAATTTTTTTTTTATATTTCGACAATTAAAAAAAAACTCTCAAAAATATCGAAAACATTAAGAAAAAGTTAGGAGTGTCATGAATGCATAAAATATATGTAGATACTAGTCTATTTTATCATTCGCTATCATAAAATATACACATATTACAAAAAGTTAAAATTTCAAAATTAGTGCACACAAATGCTTATAGACCATGCATGGCCATTTGCAGTCGAGAGAAATGTAAACAAATGTAAAAATTAATAAATCATAACTTCATAAAATTAACTGTTGTTAATTAGTTAAATTAATTAGCACAAAATAAAAATTTTATAACAATTCATTCATTAGTGTATAGGCTAGGCTACCACAAAGCAATCATATAGATTGCACTAGGCTACCATAAAGCAATCATATTGCTGCTTCTTCGTTATCAACGCAAGATAGCTGTATAACTGAGAGGAGACCTCCACATAGCCTTTAAAGGAATGCGGAGAACCGACCAGGGCTTCTGACCTAATGTCCAATCCTCACCTTCTCGTGGTGCACCCTGTTGGGTATCTACTTTGATACTGAACGAACGAGGATGGGCTGGCAATTTGGGATTTAGCCAACCAAATTGTATTCTTATTGGTTAAACCAAAATAAAAAATGATGGTACAACATGACAAAATTTCATGCCGGCTGGGGCGTCGCCCGGTTAAACAAGGCCCCCGTTGTTTTCGCCAGGGAACCAGGGTGAACAGCGAAAAGTCATCTACTGGAACAAATCTGAAAACAAACCCCAACTCAACATCACCAGAGTTGAAGATCGGTACTATCAACGTAAGAAGCCTGAATGGCAAAGAAATGGAGCTAGCTGAGGAATTAGATAAGTACCAGATCGACATAATAGGGGTGACTGAAACAAAAAAGACCAAAACTGGTGAGATCTTTCTGAGCAATAAATACAAAATGTTATATTCAGGCAATAACAATCAAGGAAAAGAAGGAGTAGCCATAGTATTCAACACAAAATACGAGGCTAATCTTCTTGAATGGCAGTCAGTCTCAAGTAGAGTAATGTGGGCAAATATGAGAATGGGGAACTGGACAATGAGACTTATTTGTGCCTATGGTCCCACAGAAGGTTCTACTAAGGTAGAAGTGGAAGAATTTTTTGAGGCTTTAGAAAAAGCAACTGACACAATGAAAAAGGAAAAGTTGGTCCTTGTTGGGGATCTAAATAGTAGAGTAGGAAATGATTGTGAGACATACAAAAATATTTTGGGAAAATTTGGAGAAAAGAGCAAAGCTAATAATAATGGCAAATATCTGTTGGATTTCTGCTCAGGACATGGACTGGTTATTACTAACACCATGTTCCAACATAAAAATGTGCACAAATTCACATGGAGAGAAGAGGCTAGGAATAAGAAAAGTCTCATTGACTATGTTATTGTTGATAGTGATGTTTTCTCCCTGGTGCAGGACACCAGAGTGTACAGAGGATTTGAAATTGGAAGTGATCACTATTTAGTCTTGAGCAGGATAAAATTGAATTTCATATTGAAAAGAATAACATGTAAGAAAGTTTTAAAGCGAATAAAAGTTGAGCAGCTCTCAGATGTAAACTGTAGACTAAAATACAGAAATATTATTGAAAAGAAAATGAAAGAGTTTGAGAACAGGAATCAAACCTTGGAGATTCAGTGGCAAACTCTGAAGGAAACATTGATTGATTCTGCCAGAGAGGCATGTGGTGAGGTTGTGTGCAAAGATAAAAAAATCAGAACTCCCTGGTGGACACAGGAAGTTAAAGAGGCAGTGAAGGAAAAGAAGAAAGCATATCAAAAGTTCCTGGCAAATAAGTCAGCTTTTACTCTTACAGAATACAGAGACAAATGTAAGAAAGCTAAACAGTGTGTAAAACTAGCTAAACAAAAGTCATGGGAGGACTTTGGCAAGAATATAGAAAATAAATATCAAGAAGGTGGCAAAATATTCTGGAGGTTGTTGAAGAAGCTTAGGAATGGAGGAAAGAGTGCTGTAAAAGGAATTAGAGATGATAAAGGTGAAATGAAAACAGGAGAAAAAGATATCCTTGAAGTATGGAGTAATTACTTTGAAAAACTGCTAAATGAAACAAGCAGTGATGACAGCACAGTGATAAAAAACACTGACCAGGCATGCAGTCAGGAATACATATCCATACTTGAAGTAGAAAAAGCCATCAAAGGCTTGAAATGTGGAAAGGCAGCAGGAGTAGATGATATTCGACCAGAAATGCTGAAGTATGGTGGTATAAGAGTCTTACAGTGGCTGCACTGCATAGTTCAGAAAGCCTGGACAGAGGGACGAATTCCCGATGATTGGAGTAGAGCTCTCATAGTACCCATATATAAAAAGGGAAATAAAACTGAATGTGAGAATTACAGAGGTATTTCCCTACTGAGTGTTCCTGGCAAGATCTATGCAAGTATACTTGAGAAACGGTTGAGAAGAATTGTGGAAGAAAAGCTTGGTGAAGAACAAGCTGGATTCAGGCCAAATAGAGGCTGCCAGGATCAGATCTTCACTTTACGACAAATAGTCGAGAAAGCATGGGAATATAACAAAGATCTGTATTTAAGTTTTGTCGATTTGGAAAAGGCATATGACAAGGTGCCAAGAGAGAAGCTATTCAATACGCTGCAGTTATATGGTGTCAATGGGGCATTATATCAAGCAATACTTAGTCTTTATCTGAGTTGTGAGTCAGCAGTTAGAATTGAAGGAAGTACAGGAAGATGGTTTAATGTTAAATCTGGTGTGAGACAAGGATGTACATTATCCCCTCTGTTATTCATTATCTATATGGATCACATTATGAAGGAATGTGGTATTAAACCTGATATCAAAATTGGAGATGTTAATGTCAGCTCTTTGCTTTATGCGGATGATGTTATACTTCTAAATAAATCCGCTACAAGTCTGCAAGATTCTCTGACTAAATTGAATAGCTGTTGTAATAGATATGGTATGAAGGTCAGCAATAAAAAGACAAAGACAATGAAAATAGGCAGAATCATTGAAAATGTCAACTGTGTTGTGAATGGAGAACCTGTGGAACAAGTAAAACATTTCAGCTACTTAGGCACAATTTTTACTGAAGATGGTAAACTAAATATAGAAATAGACAACAGAATCAGCAAAGCTGGTATCGTGGGAAGTCAATTGAATAAATTCATATGGAATAAGAAAGAAATTAGTCGGAACACTAAATTAGCTGTATACAAGACTGTGTTCAAACCAATTTTAACTTATGGATCTGAGAGCTGGGTCAGAAGTAAAACACTTGACCAAAGACTAGAGACCGCAGATATGAGAGTCCTGAGAAAGATTAGAGGCGTGAACAGATGGCATCAATGGCAATATCATATTAAAAATGAGGATATTAGGAAAGAACTTGACATTGTCAGCATCCAGGAATGTGTTAGCAGAGCTAATCTCAGATGGTATGGTCACTTAAATAGAATGGGATTGGAAAGATTAGCAAAACAAGTGTTCTCTGCCAGGTTGGCAGGAAAACGACCCAGAGGAAGACCAAGATATAGGTGGATTGATACGGTACAAAGTGCCTTAGACGATAGAAATATAAGATCTGATAATGTTGGAGTCTTGACAAGTAACAGACTGATTTGGAGGAAAATTGTAGATAGGAAGTTAGTAATGATGTAATTTTTTCATGTAGTACTGTCATATCCTGTACACCCCTTGAGGGTACATGGCAGGAATTTGATGATGATGATGATGATGGTAAATAAATATGAATAATTTCTTTTTCACATTATCTTTTCATTTTTGATGCCTAATGTTAGTAACACATATAACATCTACAGTGTTTTGTATCATATAAAACAATATTGATATAGTTACTGACAGACATAATTCATCTTGTAAACAGATGACGTAAACTTACAGTACTGATAAATACAGTACATTTCTGTAAATGTATTTTCACTTCCTTATGATTTTCTTAATACATTTTCTTTTTGTTAGCTTACTTTATTGTAAGATACAGTATATAATACATACAACATACAAAAGATGTGCTAATCGACTGTTTATGTTATCGGTAGAGCTTCAGGTCAACAGTAGGCTATTAGTAGTTAAGTGTTTGGAGAGTCAAAAGTTATATGTGGATATTTGAACAATGCAGGGGATCAGTGCCCCAAATCCCTGTGTTGTTCAAGGGCCAACTGCAATTTTATTAAGATGTTGGCAACTGGGTAACACTTTGGTTTTGATAGCTCGAACACTTAGCATGAATGTGTTGATCTGGGATAGCCATTTTACAGTACAAATGACTCTGAAGGACTTTCTTTTTTCTTTTCTTTTTTGCTTAGAAATTTAATAAAAAAAAAATCAGCTATTAAATATGAATGATATAAGCAAAGGCCAACACTAACTTGAAGGGGGAAAACTGTTTTGTTATTCCATTTGCCTGTCCTCTGAACAGTCATCCTCAAAATAAGTTTTAAAAGAGGTATAGAGTGAGTAGACATATCAACACAAAATTAATAACGGAAAAAACTCACGTACAAAGATTATTTAATAGTATAATTTTTGCCTGTGTGTCACAGGTATCTTCAGTACATTCAGATTAAACAATAACTGACAATTCCAAAAAGCGCCACCTAAGTAGCTGATGTAAGATAACTAAAAAGGTCAATAACTTTCCTTAAAAAAAAAATAAATAAATAAATAAAATAAAAAAAAAAATTAAAAAAAATCAATACAATAGAGGCAGATCTTCCCATTTGTCCGAAATAAGATAATCCACAAGAGCATGGAATCTGGTAGACACCTGGATGATTAAGATGTGGAAGCTTGTCCTTAGAAGTGAGAAAGGTGGAGATTTTTCTAAACGGTCGAAAGGCAACAAAAATATTCAGTGGTTTTAAAACTTTTGCTATACGTTCACTGATGCTTAACTATATGTTCACTGATGCCTTGTACAAATAAGCAGTTAGCCTTTTTTGATCTTCTAATTCTTCGCCAACCAAATGGTAACCTACATTTCTCAGTTTATAGAAAGAAGACTCATATAGGCCATTATATCCATGCTCTCATCACCATCCCAGTCAAAAGGCAGAAACTATTAAAACACTGGTTCATCAGGCCTACTACTTTTGTTCTTCAGACGATCTTTTACAGAAAGAACTACAATACATAACTTCTTCCTTTCTATCTAATGGTTATAAGAATTGCTTCATTAAAAGAACTTTGAGTAGTTTTAATATGTCTTCCTCTTCAAACACAGAAGAAATAACGTGCATTACTATCCCTTATGTACAAGGCATCAGTGAACGTATAGCAAAAGTTTTAAAACCACTGAATATTTTTGTTGCCTTTCAACCGTTTAGAAAAATCTCCACCTTTCTCACTTCTCCTAAGGACAAGCTTCCACATCTTAATCATCCAGGTGTCTACCAGATTCCGTGCTCTTGTGGATTATCTTATTTTGGACAAATGGGAAGATCTGCCTCTATTCGGCTAGAAGAACACCGATCTTATATTGAATACTTTAAACTTGAAAAGTCTGGACTTGCAGAACATGCCATTTTCACTAGACACAGAGTTCATTGGAGAAAGACAAGAGTTCTTCACAAAAGTCAGTTTTTCATGGAACGCCTTTATAAAGAAACATGTGAAACTCTACTTCATTCTCCTAACTTAAACAGATCCGATGGCTTACATCTATCCCCTTTATGGGAGATAGTACTTTACAAATCAGCTAATCTTTCCTAACTTTTTATTGTATTGATTTTTTTGTTTATTTATTTTTTTATTTTATTTATTTATTTTTTTATTTTATTTATTTATTATTATTATTATTATTATTTTTTTTTTTAGGAAAGTTATTGACCTTTTTAGTTATCTTACACCAGCTACTTAGGTGGCGCTTTTTTGGAATTGTCAGTTATTGTTTAATTTGAGCTTAATGTACTGAAGATGCCTGTGACACACAGCCGAAAATTATACTATTAAATAATCTTTGTACGTTAGTTTTTTCCGTTAATAATTTTGTATCGATCCTCAAAATGTTTCCCAACAACTAAGTAGTGTAGATAATGGAAAAGTCATATAATGAATCCAGGCATTCTTGATTGAGTTCATCACCTGAGCAGGGCATAGCATGATTTTGTTAACTTCATAAAAATATAAGTAATCTCAGCTTACTTTTTGTGAAGCAGTCACAAGGGAAATAAATTTTAATAGTGATTAATATGCAAGTTATTTTAGCAAAGCATTTGAGTGTAATAGTATTCCATATAAGAACTTTAATATTAAAAGACATCACCAAATGTGTACTGATAATTGCTTTGTGAAGGATAGGAAATTGACTGAAGGGTAGATGACAAGTAGTAGTGTTCGGAAGGGAAACTTCTAATATAGGTGACTCTTATAATAGTAAACTTTTAAGGGACCACAGGAATAGTTTGTTATATTAGATATTTTGTCAATGAATTTTCTTGAGCATCATGCCTGTGGTGACCTCAATCAGCACTTTTCAAAAGTTTGTTATAGTGAGCAGATTTGTTATGGTGTTTGTTACAGTGAGAATCCACGATAGGTTGTTAACCTATTGTGTCCCTTAACATTGAACCCTGGTTCAATGTTAAATCCCATATTGTTTAATGAAAGTATTAATGATGTAGAATCAAACATTATGAGTACAATTTCTCTCTGTGGCAATGAAAAAACCTTTATGGTAATAAATTGTTCAGATGACCTATCTCTAGAGATAACCTTAAATGACTGGGAAATGAAGTAAGGATTAACATTTCATGTGGACAAAGGTGAGTATATTACAGTACTCTCCATTCATCCTACTCATTGGAATCTATGATCCAATTCTAAATGTGTTCTCCTGTGCTCTGCTATCTTCACAAGTGTGGTCAAATGCATCTTCTGCAATTATATCTAATCTTTCTTGATGCTGCTTATTTTTTGTTCCTGACATTTTAGTTGCCTCTTCAGGATCAGAGTTATCCAGTTTAGCCTACTGCCATAAGTGATTATCAATTCCTGCAGGAGGATTTTTCATATAATATTTCAAGTATTCTTGAAATATTATATGGAAAATAATATTTTGTTTGGAGCTGTTTTGAAGATAACACTGATCACTGCTAAAGAAGCCAGCTGCAGTTTTACAGTAACCTACTCCAGGAAAGTATATAATTCTGGGTTGGCATTTATCTTGATATTCCAGTCAGGACTGTTTCTAATAAGTACATCAATACTTACATCTTATCAGGTAGGATCTTAATCCCTTCTACACATACCGATATTGTAGGTTTATTGCCAAATACTCAATGGATTATCTACTATTTGTTGCTGCTGAAGATGAAAGGCACATGCTTTTTTGTTGAAAGCCAGTCCAACCACACCATCTTTTGGCTTGCCTATAGGCAAACATCCATAACCAATAACCTTCAAAGAATCAATTTCTGAAATCTGTATGCAAAATCATCAGGCAGGAACATTATCAGGAAAAACAGAACATTATTCACTAGACGAATCAGTGAAAGAAGAAATAAGACAGCATCGCAAACACCAGCAAGAAGGCATATCAGATTTAATTGGAATTCTTGAAGATGATCTGATGACTTAAACCAACAGTACTCAGATGTCCAAAGTTTCAAGATCATCTGCAACCAGTGCCTTAAACACTGATTGCCATATCATTCTTCACTGGGACGAAGATAATCTGGTCATCTTTAATGCCTCCAAAAGGATCTAAACTCACCTATCCTTAGTAATACACAAATCATCAGACAGGATCTGCTCAATCTCTCTCTTCAGACTGCCGTAAACACATTACATCAACATCTTTCTCAGCCGTTAAAAATTAAAAAATTAGACATCTCTTCCACTCAGGATGAATTTTATCTACCCATCTATTAACAATGGAAATTCCAAATTTGCCCAGCCTCATCCATATACTACTGCTCAGACATTTGGGGCAGTGCACTTAAAACTTCCCAAAAAATTCTTGTTGCTGTCTAGAGAACAATTTTACTCACAGATTATCTGTGAGTCAAATTGTTAGGTGATATGGCGGGATGATAGTTGCCATGATATGGCAACTATCATCCCTCCATATTCTGTTGGGTCTACTAAAATAACAGTAGCCTTGTATCCCTTAGTGCAACTGTAAACACACTAAACCTGCTTCTCCTCTTCTTTTATTCCAACTAACTCTGTCTTCTGGAACAGCCTTCCTCATGAAGCATTCCCAAGATATAGCCTGCAACTTTTCAAGAAAAGTGTCAATCAGCTTCTTTCAATCCTCACATGCACCCTACATATGCAATGATGTGTTTGTAGCATGGTAAGAAGACCAGTTTGGACAGATACAAGATGAATGGATAGACTTTAGAAACATGCACACTGTAGGAAGTTTATTTTGCACTTGGTTAGACTATAATAAATTTAGCTCGGAGTTTCCGGGTGTTGCACCACCTTACACCAGTCCTGAAGATATTTTCAGGCGCAAACTTTGTTTGCTTACACTTGGATAAATGATTAAACTAAATTTATTATAAAAAATGTAGGTTTAATTAGAATCAGTATCATCTGTAAATTAGGACACTCTAATGTAACGTCTCCAAGACATGCCAGTACTGATCACAGTTCTCAGCTTTGATTCTCCAAATTTTTAATGGGTGTAGAATCAAAGTTAACTCAGAATATTAAGTATGAAAAGACTAATAAATGATCATTACTTTTATGGATTTTCATTGATTAGATATAATATGTTGAACAGGAGATGGAGAGATGAAGTCCATCAGGTCATTGAAGGAAGATATACAGTAGGCATGCACTATAGTGAACACTCCTCCTCCTTAAATGTATATTAGGCCTTACTGTTAATTTTTAGGGAAAGACAACGTATACTATTATATTAATTCAAAAACTTTAATTAATACTTCCTATATTTCGGTAATGTTACATTACCATCTTCGGGGAACATAAAAAATAATGATATGTGCAAGCAGGCACTAACACTGAACAAATATGGCTGAAGACAACAACCGAAGTCAGTCCTAGAGTCCTAAATTACTACTCAATTAGCCCACGATTACTAGAGTCCACGATTACTACTCAATTTAGCCCATAGGTGCCACCTATGGGCTAAATTGAGTAGTAATCGTGGCTGTTGGGCTGATGTTCTAAGAATGCAAGCTTCCCATATTTGGGGCATTCTCATGCATCGGGGGATGAAAAACTCGAGTTTCTGGGTGAAAAAACCCCTACCTCTGCATGAGACTGGTTATACAAAAGAGACCAGATAAAGGTTCCTCTTGGACAGGAATCGAACCAGGTCTTTCTGACCAAAGGGCTTTGTCTATACCGAATGAGCTACGGAGGTTCATAGTGAACACTACCACAATGAAATTATGTGATATAAAGAATTATGTAAAATCCAGGGCCTAAGTCCCATAGAACCAATGCCATTTTTACGCCCATTACTAAACACAGTAAAAGATCAAACTATCTAATAAATGGCATCACAACTGTACATTGGTGATAGAACAATGTTTATGTATGGGAAATATACAGAGCAGCAAAAAATTGTAGACTGATGAGAGAAATTAGCAGGAAGAACACAACACATGAAAGTACAAATGCAAACAATAATGAGAGACATAAAAAATAACTAGAAGAGTATGAAATTACAGAATTAATGTTTAAATTTTGAAATATGTTAGTATATTAATGTCACTTACCTGAAATGCTGACTTGTTTACACCAACTGTGCCAACTACTTTCCTGCACCTCTTAAGTTGACTAATATAAACATGAATGGCAAATTATAAAATTAATTGAATGCTAAAGTTTCAGGTTATTTTTAATTTTGCCACAGAATTCCATACAAAGTAAATAACATTCTGAAATTGAAACATAAATTCTGCATTTTCATGTTTATAGTTATACTCTTTCAGTTCTTTCTTACATATTCCCAATTATTGTTTCATTTATTATTATTATTTTTTATTAAGTTCTGTGTAATTTATGGTTGGTTACTACCAATCTTTTGTGTTCTATTGTCAGTGCATGATTTCATGCCATTTTCTTTATTCTATCTGACACAATTTTGTTTTTTAATTCTGTGTTTTCTTTTGTTCAGTTGCCTGTTTTTCCCTCAATTTCATTTATTTTCCCCTTCTATTTCCTTTATTTCTGTTTTTTTTTTTCATGAAGGGAGTGGGGGACTCAATCTTTTTTCCCCCTCTATTCACTATGGCGAGCATCTGATGTATGTGATAATATGATTCAGTTGTACTACACTTTAGGGCATATATAAATTAGTAAATAAATAAGAACAAACATAAAGCAAGGTTATTCACAATGAAGCATACACTTTTAAACTCCAATAAAAACCAAATGGTTTGTAAAATAATAAATCTCAGACAAAACATTCCATTTCATCCCAACTTTTTTTTTTTCTCAGAATGTCTCTGATAATGGAATTTCCTGCTTCAATGATACTGCATTTCACTTTTCAGTGTTTTCAGGGCATTGTGGTTATATGTAGCATCTCACTCTCTTTCTCACACACACACACAATGAAGACATGACAGCATAAAAACCAGTTATCTTGCAGCACCAAGAGAAGTGGATCACTTATTCTTGAATTCATTCACACAGCCTGAACACACAACATCCAATGCCCATCCACTTCACTCATGCACCACCCTATGAGAGAAAAATCTAGCCCTCGCCCACACAGCATTCATTTTCAGCTTCCAAGGATGCTCTCTCATTCTCTCCCCACCCTCCATAAATTGAAAAATTTCATCAATTGAAATCCTGTATGACCCTTTCAGAAGTTTGTAAGTCTCAATGATATCACTCCTCTTTCTCCTGTTTGCTAGTGTCTGCAGCCAACAAATTTGCAAATCTGTCTTCATAATCAGTATTCCACAAATGTGATATTATTTTTAACAGTCTTCTTTGCACTCTCTCTCTCTCTCTCTCTCTCTCCCCACTGTATCAGAATCATAACAGAAACCAGGAGACTAGACCTGTGCACAATAAGAGCCAAAATGACATCCTTATCTAATGCATGACTTTGCATTTACTGACAATGAGCTGATATCCATTTACCCATGCCCACAAATCCAGCTATTCAAATCATTCTGCAAGTACCACACATCAACAGCATTCCTGATTATCCTATCCTACCCATTGACAAGAGTATGAGAAATCAATTATTTCTGCAAACTTCCAACATAGGAGATGTATTGTTAATGGCAGATTAATTTCATATTACACGAAGTTTTTTTTTTTTCTTTCTTAAGTTTCAGGTATCTCTACTGATTAAATGCTAACTGAAATTATGGCAGCTACCCACAAATGTATAATACATAAAGAGGTATGAAGTTTAAAAAAAAGTAGTCTTAGAAGCTAAAGGGGCAGATATTGTAATAACATATAAAAAAAAAATAATAAAAAAAAAAGATGGCTAGCTAAGAAAAGAATATGATAGCCTAGTAGTGATAAATGTAAATGTATAAACAATCTGCAGAACATTTGTACATTATTCTAAGAAACAAAGGAATGGTTAAAGAATGATTTAAAAAAACAAAACAAAAAACACCTGCAATGACTGGGAGTTTAAAAAAGAAATTAATATTTGCTATCTGATTTGATTGCCAATGGTAGCCAAACTTCCTCCAGTACATAAATTTTGCAGAAACAAGAGAGATATATCCCAAAGACAAAAAGAAATATTGTACTTTTCTGAGTGTATCTAGCTATTTTGAAAATTCTGATGAGTCTTATATCAAAATAAAACTAACTCAAAAATGCAGCAGTGATATTATCACAATGAACCATGATAGAAAAGTTGATGTAATAGAAAAAAAAAAAAAGCATATACATTTCAGACTATTACAAGAAACATAATTCCATGGCAGTTGATAAAGACAATGTCCTTTAGTTAGAAGATCTCACTTGGATCACAAAGTGAGATCTGACTAGATACAGTCTTTGCTGGCCTGGTTGGCAAAGTAGTTAGCATATCTGTTCTCTATCTAGGCTGCAGGTCTGAATACAGCCGTGGATATGAATGTTTTGAGGTGGGAGATGGATTTCATTGCAGGGCATGAACCCACCTACCTGCTTAATGGAGGCCTGAAGTGGCTTGAAAAAGTTCTCTGTTTGGTATCTATAGTGGGGTTTCCAGATCTGGTAAAAAAGAAATAATATATATATAATCAATAAAAAATAGAAAATAACATCCTTAATCTACCCGTGGTACAAATGTACTATAAGTTCATAGAAGCTTTTTGTGGTTGGAAGCCACATAAAACAATATTACTTTTTATCATAATAAAACTATCATTCTACTAAGTAAACAACCTATTGGATAAAATTCAGAACTGCATCTACTAGACAATGCACCATGTAATTTATTTATCTTTATAAAGTGACAACTATAAACAGGACTAAGTATAGCATTCATCACTTTTAGTCAAAGTTATACTTTCACTTCAGATCACATTATTAAATTCTAAGGTTTGAAATGCTGTTGTGGTATCCTGTCACTTAATGAAAGTTTTCTTATAGTGTTTACATGATGTAGATCAGCCGTTGGCAACCTTTTCAGACTCGCAGGCCACATTCAATTTTTATTTTTAATAATTGGGCCGCAAGAGTTTAAGCGAAAATAGTAAGTGAAAAACATTTGAGTTATCAGTTTTTATTATATCAGATTTAAAAAAATACAGAAATATTTAAAGTATGAGATATGAAACAAGCATGAAAATGAATTAATGCACACTGCTTCCAGAAAACTATGTGGTGAGACATTTCAGTATGGAATATGTTCAGCACGAACTGCAGCAATGCAGCTCTCACAATGTAGTATCATGCTCAGCACCTTGTGATTCAGAAGTTCTTCAGGCAAACTCACTCACCCACTCCTCCTCCTCCTTCAGATCAAGGATAAGACTTTGTTTTCCAGAGGGGAATTTCGATTAGCAATGCATCTCCATATTGCATCCCAAATGTGTTCTATGGGGTTGAGATCTGGGGAGGTGCTGGCCACTCGATTTGAATTTGATTAATATCCTCAGTCTCCAGAAGTATCTCCAATGCTCGTGTATGATTATATGATGTGGCATCGTCATCCATAAAAATCAATTGTTCGCCTAAGAACTATGAAACAATCGACCATGATGTTGAAGAACTTCTTTGCAATATTGTTCACCAGTTGCAGTCCCTTTTTCCAGCACTTGTAGCTCGATACATCCTTTAAGTATAATGTTTCCCTCCCAATCATGATCTCAGATGTGAACTGTAATCTAAAATACACAAATATTATTCAAGAAAAATATGAAAGAGTTTGAGAACAGGCACCAAACCTTGGAAAATCAGTGGCAAGCCCTGAAGAAAACACTGACTGAATCAGTCAGAGAGGTATGTGGTGAAGTTGTGTGCAAGGATAGAAAAATCAAAACTCCATGGTGGACACAAGGAAGTTAAAAAGGCAGTGAAGGAAAAGAAAAGCATATCGAAAGTTCCTTACGAATAAGTCAGTTTCTGCTCTTACATAATACAGAGAGAGAAATGTACGAAAGCTAAACACTGTGTAAAACTAGCTAAACAAAAGTCATGGGAAGATTTTGGTAACATAGAAAATAAATATCAGGAATGTGGCAAAATATTCTGGAGGATGTTGAAAGAGCTCAAAAATGGAGGAAAGTGCTGTAAAAGGAATTAGAGATGATAAAGGTGACATGAAAACTGGAGATAAAGATAACTTTGATGTATGGAGTAATTACTTCAAAAAATTGCTAAATGAAACAAGTGGTGAAAGCACAGTGGTAAAAAAAAAACTCAACAGGCATGCAATCAGGAATACATATCCATACTTAAGTAGAAAAAGCCTGAAATGTGGAAAGGCAGCTGGAGTAGATGATATTTGACCAGAAATGCTCTCAAGTATGGAGGTATAAGTATTACAGTGGCTGCACTGCATAGTTCAGAAGGCCTGGACAGAGAGTGATGACTTCCAGATGATTGGAGTAGAGCTCTCATAGTACCCATATATAAAAAGGAAATAAAACTGGATGTGAGAATTGCAGAGGTATTTCCCCATTGAGTGTTCCTGGTAAGATTTATGCAAGTATATATACTTGAGAAACAGTTGGAAGGGAAGCTTGGTGAGGAACAAGCTGGATTCAGGCCAAATAGAGGTTGTTGTCAGAATCAGATTTTAATTTATGACAAATAGTTGAGAAATTGTGAGAATATAACAAAGATCTGTATTTATGTTTTGAACATCTGGAAAATGCATATGACAAGGTGAAAGAGAAAAGCTATTCAAACACTATAGTTATACGATACCAATGGAGCATTATGTCAAGCAATACTTAGTCTTTATTTGAGTTGTATCAGTAGTTAGAATTGAAGAAAATACAGGAAGATGGTTTGATGTTAAATCTGGTGTCAGACAAGGATGTACATTATCACCATTGTTATTCATTATCTATATGGATCGCATTATGAAGGAAAGTGGCATTAAACTGATATCAAAATTGGAAATGTTAATCTCAGCTCTTTACTTTATGCAGATGATGTTATACTTTTAAATAAATCAGTACAAATCTGCAAGATTCCATGACTAAATTGAATAACTGTTGTAATAAATTTGGTACGAAAATAAGGAATAAGAAGACAAAGACAATGAAAATAAGCAGAAACATTAAAAATATCAACTGCATTGTGAACAGAGAACCTATAGAACAAGTAAAACATTTCAGCTACCTAGGCACAATTTTTAGTGAAGATGGTAAATTAAATATGGAAATAGACAACAGAATCAACAAAGCTGGTATAGTATGAAGTCAACTAAATAAATTTATATGGAATAAGAGAAAAATTAGTCAGAACACTAAATCAGCTATACAAGACAGTGTTCAAACCAATTTTATCTTATGGATCTGAAAGCTGGGTTAGAAATAAACTCTTGGTCAAAGACTGGAGACCAGATATGAGAGTCCTGCGAAAGATTAGGAGTGTGAGCAGATGGCATCAATGGTAATATCTTATTAAAAATGAGGATATTAGGAAAGAACTTAACATTGTTAGCATCCAGCAATGTGTTAGGAGAGCTAATCTCAGGTGGTATGGTCATTTAAACAGAATGGCAGAGGAAAGATTAGCAAAACAAGTGTTCTTTGCCAGGTTGGCAGGAAAAAGACAAAGAGGAAGACCAAGATGTAGGTAGATTGATACAGTAAAGAGTGCCATAGAAGGCAGAAATATAAGAACTGATAATGTTGGAGTCTTGATAGCTAACAGATTGATTGGAGGAAAGTTGTTGATAGGAAATTAGTAATGATGTAAGTTTTTCATGTAGTGCTATCATAATATCCTGCACATCCCTTGAGGATACATTTCAGGAATTTGATGTACCATTAAACAGAAGGCTTTAAGAACTTATGAGAAAATAAAAGAAGTAGAACTATCAATGTCCTCCCAATTAACTGATGACAAAAAAAATTAAATCAAATTAATTTGCTGCAAGTAATGGAACGTTGCAAAGATTTTTGGATGAATGAAAGGTGAAATCGCTTCTAGAAATACAACAGCTGCCAAAGAATATCCTCCAAAGCTTGCCAAAATAATTGAAGATGGCAGATACACTGTTGATCAAGTTTTTAATGCAGATGAAACACTTCTCTTTTTTGGAAAAGGATGCCAAGAAGAACATACATAGCCAAATAAGAAAAAATTGCTAGTGGTTTTAAGATGGTATTATGTTTTTAATCTGCAGCAGCACTTCTGGAGATCGTAAGATAAAACCTCTCCGAATCAATCAGTCATCTCGCCCACATGCAATGAAAGGAGTCAATATGAATAAACTGCCAGTTCACTGGATGGCAAACAAAAAAGCATGGATTACAACAGCTGTTTTTAAGGGAGTGATTTTACAATCGCTTTGTTACAGAGTAAGATGTTATCTTGAGGAAAAGGTATGATTTTTGAAGTTCTTATGGCGATAGATAACACACCTGGCCACTAAAAATTTGGAACATCCCAATGTGAAAATTGTTTTCCTGCCTCCTAATACCACTTCCCTAATTTAGCCATTAGACCAGAGAATAAGTGCAACATTCAAAACATATGTAAGCCAATCATTTCAATACATACCTTACTGTTATTGACATTTAAAAACTTTTCAATTACGGATTGTGTAAAACATGCAGTTTTGCCTTATTTAAAATAAGACGTGACTATGAATACATGTTCGGGAGGCCATTTGGTTAGAATGCGTCGAAAGCAAAAATAACGTGCCTCAAATACGATTGATGAATATGCAGAAATAATCACTTTGGCACAAGCAGTTGGTGATGAAGGATTTGATGATTTTGCTGTTGATGATATAAATGAAATAACTGCCAACAGAGTTCTTAATGAGGAGTTATTAGATATTGTATTGGAGAAGGCTGACCCAAAAGATTTCAGCAATGAGGATGAATCATCACCACTAACCACTAATTTAATTCTTGAAGGCCTTCAATTGGCAAATAAATTGGAAAATCATTTTCTGATTAATGATACCATAATCAAGTGAGCTGTTAAATTCCAATCAGATCTGAAATCTTGTATAGGTCGCTACAAGGAGCTATACAAAGAACTATCCAAATTTGGATCACAATGATTTATTACCAAATTTACTGTTAAAATAAATCAGTCTGTGCCTGAAACAATGCCTCAAAAGGTTTCTGATATAAGAAGTAAACAACTGTTAATGAATGCAGATGAAGGTGATGTACAAAACATTTCCTCAGACAAAAGTGCACCATTTCAGCAAAAAGGATGTGCTTTCTATCAGAAAGCAACTCGAAATAAAAAATCATTATTAAATCCTATTTTCATGTTCCTGAATTGTGATTTTTTTTTCTTTTTGAAATTGAATTTTTATTTTTATTTCTATAAGATTGAGTGAGTTTTTTTGTTAAAATACTGAAATAAAAATTGAGATGATTTGTTTTTTTAAATAAAATCTGGATGGATATGCTCAAACAAAATTTGTGTTTCTTTTACAAAGATTACTAATTTTTGAAGTTGTGGAGGCTATTTAATATTTTTCTATATACTGGATTATCTTTTTTACAATTTTTTTACACGATATTTTTTGAACATATATACTGTGTAAAAACAGGACTGTGTGTGTATATTAGTAGTGTCGCATGCCCATTTAGGTTAGGTGTGCTGTTGTGTCGCTTATGCCATGCCACAAAATCCATGTCAATTTGAAAATATGATTGTATTGTTATTGATGTATAAAAGTTTTAAGAGTGCATAGTTTGCAAGTGACCACTGTTTATGGTCTTGTATCACCAATAAAATGTATGAGTTTTTTCTTCATGTCCTATAGTAGACTGATAAGCACTAATATATAAATAGTTCACATATTTGCTTCAACGAAGCTCATATGACAGCTAACTAAATCTACTTTTAGTGGTTTCTCAAGAAAGTTGATAAGTTTTTTTTTTTGTATTGATTTCACAGTTAAACATGATTGCCTTCCAAAACAGCATCAAAATTGAATGAAGTAACAAAACTATATATCAGGGATGGCCAAATACACATCCTTTTGGAGCCAAAATAATTTTGGTAAGACTTAGAAGAGCTGCAACTTTGAGTGGTGCGACGGTACAGGAGTAAGTGAGTGAGTATGCACATGTCGAGGTTGTAACGAGCTTGTAAGAGCTGCTTTTGACTAATTACACACCTAATTTTAAGAAGCTTACTAAGAAAATGGATACAAGGAAGGCCTCTACTAGTAAACAAGTAACCAAAATTATTGTTTCGACTTTAAAATTATTTTAACTGTTCAAAGTAAACTTTATTTAATGTGTTTCGAATTAAACTTTTTTATTGCGGTAATTTTCATTAACTCTGTTTCTCTCATTTTTATTTTGTTCTTCTTTGTTGTCTCCTCTTCTCTTTTTTGTTTATTTTTTCCTGGTAGATCGTGAAGAGCTGTGTGATGTGTGGACGCGAGCTGTATGCGGCTCGAGAGCCACGTTGTGGCCACCCCTGCTATATATCATACAACTGACTAATAGGTCATTATTCATAATGCCTGGCCATTATAAATAATGACTAAAATGGCTACGTAGCCTGATAAATATTAATTTATTAAATTTACCAGACACTATGAATAAAGCCACATTCCTTTTAGGCAATTTGGAAAAAAAAAAAAAAAAAAAAAAAACCTTTTTCATTAAGAATTTAACCGGATGTTATGAATAAAGCTACATTCCCTCATTCCCTTTGGGCAATTTTATTTAAAAAAAAAAAAAAACTGCTAACCTAACCTAAATTATGATAATCTCCCTTGCAATATTTTTATATTTCGAACTTAATTCTTTTTCCATATGATTTCTGCTGCCATGGCCAATTGCGTTATGGGCATCGTGCAATATCTGAAATATTTCTTCAGTGTGAATATAATTTTTATCAAATTGCCATATGCATATTACAATACCCATATATGATGTTTATATGTTATGGGCCAAGTCACTTTGGTTTTTGACTCTTACTTTTTCTGTCATTGTCAAATAGTGATTTTGTAAAAATTTGAGTGACCTGGGCAAAGTTCCCTTCATGTCTCCTGACAAAAAGAAATCTGAAGAATCTCTCCTCTCCCAACTCCTACTGCTTCTAATACTACCAAAAAGGTATCGTTATTATCTCTTTGCCCGACCAGATGATAGCAGTATTCACATTGACCAATCAATGTGATAAATTATGATAAACAAAGTGAAATTTATTACAGTGCTCGATTTTGTTTGTCATTATTCATAATTGTCAGACATCATAAATAATGCCTGTATTAATCATTTAGTCCATAACATATACACTTACATTTGACCGATGCTGTGATGTGTACTGCTGCTATGTTGCTAATTGTTTCCAGATATAAGTTACAAAGTGTATTCAAAAAAAGACCAAACCTTTTAAATAGCACCAACTGGCATAGAGCATGCTTTGGCTAATTAGTACACTTAGCAGCAGGTTTTGATAACAAACTGCCATCTGTCCCATTCTGCTATGACCATTAGCTGTAGAGTTACATCTGCTGAAGGGAGTATGTGCACAAGCTGTTCATCGGATTAGGGACAAAGTGACAATGAAAGAGTCTGAAGAACTACGTGTGTGTGAAATTTTGCTGCAAACTTGATAAAAATTGAGATGTGGGTTTATGGCTATGATGTTGAAACCAAGCAATCATCGCAGTGGGTGGGGAAAGGGCCTTTTGGTCTCCTCAACCAAAAAAGCATGGATAAGTCGATCAAAGATCAAGGCAATGGTTGTGTTTTTTGATTGGAAAGGCATTATGAATTTGTACCATGTGGTCAGGAAGAGGCCTGAATTGTGAGAAAACCAGACTTGGATGTTTCACCATGACAATGGGCCGACTCACATGTCACTCCTGATCTGCAGTTACATGGCAAATCATCAGACATCTGCTGTGCCCCATCCATCCTATTCTCCAGACTTAGCCCTGCAGACTTTTTCCTGTTTCCCAAACTTAAAATCACTTTGACAGGACGTCGTTTCCAAACCATAGAGGAGATTCAGGAAAATGTGATAAGAGAACTGTGCGCATCACAGAAAGTGTGTTTCAGGAAGCATTCGAACAATGGAAGAAACATTGGGAACTACTTTGAAGGGGAATAGTGCTTAAAATGTTGTAAAATGAGCAATAATGTCATTATAGTAAACGTTCGGATTTTTTTTTGAACACACCTTGTATGCTATCCATATGTGCTTGCAAAGAAATAAGGAAATTAATTTCAAATTTCTAGTGCATCTCCCACCCCAAATGTACATGTCATAAAATTTTATAGAAGCTCTGGTCCAGCTAGAATCTGCTAAAAGTAAAATTTTACAAAATAGTTCATAAATTAATGACTAAGTCTGGGAATGAACACATAACTATGTTTATACACACATATACAGGAGATTTTACATGAGGACATCCAATCACCAAATACTAATAAAGTTCCAAATTCAATCTGAATGGACAAAGTTTCAATTCTACAACACACAAAATTTCGAAACTGAACATAGTGATAGCTCTAAGTTACCTAAAAAATAAACAAAATCTGCCTATTGTTAAATACTAATATATCACCAAATTTTAATTAATTCGATTAAGTGGCACTCAAGAACACCCCCCCCCTTTCTCCACACACCATCAGACAAGAACATATTTTTATTTTTAGATTTAACAAGGTAAAAAGCATGTATTTTGACAAAAAAAAAAAGTTATTTATCAAAATTTCTGAAGGAATCCGATACTTTTCCATTAACAAGTTCATGGGATGTAAAAGAATTACTATTAAAGAAAAAATGTTATCAAATATCAAATGATTCCTTCCTTATATTTTTCATATCTTTAAAACATCAGTAATGCCTCAAAAATTGAGTAAAAAGCCAATGATATCATAAAATGGGTACTTCTAAACAAAAATAGGCAAAATAGCTATAAAAATTAATATTTATTTAGAGAAGTAACATGGAAAATTTTCCAGAAATAATATCTGTTATCAAATATATTTCCACTACAAATGCTTGTAGTGGAAATGAAGATTTTTAATGCATTTTTCATGTAATTCTAAAGGGAATCATTTCTACTTAATGTTAAGCATTATTTTTCCCAACTATATATGCATATTTCATTAAAATGCTGTATTTCTTTGATTTGATTTTTTTTTCACATTTTAATGTGTCTAAAATTAGAATGCATCTTACAACTGGATGCCAAAAAAACCGATTTTCAAGCAGGAAGGAAGTGCAGCTGCAAAGGAAAGTCATGTAATAATTGTTATATTCAGCACACATGCATATTTCTTGTATGTATCTTATCACCTTGATTGTGGGTAACATGTTAAGTTTTAACTAAAATGTGGCTCCACAATTGCTATTTAAAATGCCTTGTAAAAGATTGATTACACTATGATGTAGAATGGAAAAGAAACATGTAGGAGAAAAATATGGAAACAGACCTGTTGGCCTTAAATTCTATATTAGTGAAGAAAATATTTGTTGTTAGAGAAATGACCAATTCAACATCCCCAAAGTGACTAATTATTTTATGGGAGCAAAGAAAGGCAGATAACTATAAGTAGATGAAGCTTTATTAAGTTTTGTTACTGAGATACTTGAAATTGATTGGCCATTACATGTTAAGCATTGCAAATGAATGCAAAAAGAGAAATTGTCAAATCCCTCAAAATATACAAAAAAAAATTTCAAGGCAAGAAGAGGTTGTTAAATTCATGCATTTTATAGAACCATCTTTAAGGCATTGAATGTATTTGTCACAAACTTCATGACTTTGAAAAAAAGCTACTTAAGCTCCAGCTTCATGTGATTCAATTGAGGGACAAAAAAAATTAAACTACGAGTTAAGTCAAATAGGACATGTAGAAGAAATCCTGGTGTTCTTTGATATGTGTCTCGAAATTATTCTGACTGCACCAACGAAATGAAGATCCTTCGCACTGATTATGAAAAGCAGCGTATCAATATGATATGTGTAACTGCAGACAGCTGTCCTCATTTTTAATTTTAAACCAAAATATGATCCCTAAGAATGAGATTTTCTCCGAAGATGTTATAAGTGCACAAAAAAGATGGATAGCAGTTGAGATAATGGAAGACTTGCTGATATCAGAAATAGATGTCTAGGATCTCTATGCAACTCACCTATTATGTTGGTTTTTCATGTGTTTCATAGACATTTAATCGAAGCAGTTAAAGAATAAACTTGCCCCAAAACATTGCGACTTCTTGTTATTGCTAGTGGCATGACCAATGCAATCCTGCAATATTTTAGTCAACAAATCATTTGAGGAAGGAAAATGAGTCCTGTGTTGTTTGAAAACCTTCCTTTGACACCTGGTAAGATAAAGAGAGCACCTACATCAAACCTTGTAGAATGGGTCACCTGCTTGGAAGAAAATATCAGAAACATCCGTGGAGCATTCATTTAAGAAATGCTGCATTAGCAACCCATTAGATGTTACAAAGGATGATATTTTGTGGAAAAATTACAGATATCAATAAATCTGAGTCGATAACTGATTCAGAAGAATCAGATTCTGAATGTAAACAGATAGTGATCTGGAGCATCAGTTCCCAACCGGTGGTATGCATACCCCTGGGGGGTACATGCTGGGCCATTCAGGAGTACATGAAAAATAATCAGTAATGGCAGAAAAACAAGTAAAGTAAACAGAATGCAAAACATTAGTTATAGAACAATAAATGTTAAGTTTGAATCACCGCTATTTTAAAAACAAGGAGTACAATTTATAGAAATGGGTTTAAAAGGGGTACACAAGTGGAAAAAGGTTGGGAAACATTGACCTACAGAAATACATAGGGTGTAATGTTTTCTACTGTTGTCATAATTCTTTTCTTCGTTGCCAATACTAAAAATAATGGTACATCTTACAACAGATGTCATCTTAGAATCAAAGAAATATGGTATTTAATACAATATTTTAATTTCTACTTCACACATATATAAAATTTAAAAAAAATTCATAATTTGTAAGTCCAAAATGTTCAAAAATTCAAAATGTAAGTTACACTGAAAACGAAATTTTTTGCTATGACATATCAAATGAACGTGCAGGTCACAATTAGGTCACAACAGAGTTAGAAAAATTAAGAAGCAATTTTTGCTTGGTTAGAAAAATCATTGCTCAACATCTTCATAATTTCAGAATGTTTCAAGTCATTATTAGACTTCTTAATTTCCCTATAGTTCTCTTTGACAAAAAGTGCAAAGCCTTTTGGAGTTTTTGGAGTCAAAGAAGGATTAATCAACTTGCCATTTACCAAGAGCTCAAATGTACCTCGGCACCTTCCACAGACTTTTTTTGCGATATCAAGAGATTTTGAATGTCGACCAATACTACAAAAAAAATAAAATAAAATAAATAAATCACACACACACACATATATATATACAAGAATGAATAAAAGAACTAAAAAATAATAAATAAAATTCTCAATAGTTACTGCTGCATTTTAAAAACAAAGTGCTGGTCATTATAATTTTTTTAATATCCACTGAAGGTGACTACATTCACTTTGGCTTGAAAGAATTTTATCTAGTTAGCCCACAACAAAGGTCTTGACTGTTTGGTAATAATCACCCGTCTGTCTGGGCAAGAGCTAGATCATAAGGCAAATAATCAGGTGTTAGGGGGAAAAAAATATCAAAGGCAGAACTAAACACAGTGTTAGATCTGAAATAGGCGACTTCAAATTTTACATGACGCCACCATTCCAGAATCTAACAAATTAACAAAAAATATATATGCATACTTATCTTTCAGTGCAGTGTAGCTATGTTTTTTTTTGTAACAACATCTTGTATGATAAACTGTGAATTATGTGAATTTAAATTAATGTATCTATATGTCTAGCATGAAAAGAAGTCAGCAAAAGGGGGGGCAGATATGAGAGAAATCATCAGTGAAATATTATAAATGAAAGAATGCATATTATTCAGCAACATATGGCAAAGATCGCCCTAATACTATAAGGGCAGCGTAAGCACCTGCGGGCATCACATCTAAAATGACATCATGACGTATACGTTCCCGGAAACAAGAAGTCCCGTATGTTGATCGGTGAAGTCACCCAGCGTGAGACCAATGGGTGAGACGATTCGAGAAATTCAAACTCAGAAAGGTGGCGCTCTAGGGGGAGTGAATAAAACCCGCGATACGGAAGTAAATCCTCCCGTTTTTTCTTGTTCCTGCATTTCTCTTCGTGTGCTCCAAGAGTTCTTCGCAGTTCAGCTCTCACATTTGAGGGCTGACTTACAATAGGATCAGGCATGACACCACAGCAGATTTCAGCAAGATCAACCGTGGGCCGTAACGAGAAGGTCATCGACAAGAGATAGCACCCAGCTCAGGCGAGCACGTGCAACCCACGTAGCGATAAGATCGAGACAACCAGAATCGAAACAAAGAAGGAAGGACGGAAGAAAACCGATAAAGAATAGATAAGTACTCTCACTTGTTCTAGCCCCTTTTTGAGAATTGACTAACAGTGTTAAGAGAATGCAACCTAAAATTTGTAATGGAAGAAAGAGTGAAGAACTAAGATTTATGTAAATGACTATGCTTTTGAAATGAACTTTAAGAACTTTCAGTTAGAGATTCTGTCGTAATTAATCTGAGAGAGAGAGAGAGAGAGAGAGAGATTATAAATGTGTTAAAATGCCTAAATGTCCAATTGAGCTGTAATTAAGAATGTATTATATGTTGAGTTATTGAATTTGCTAACATTTTGAAGTCAATGCATAACTGTTTTAAGAGTGAGAGAGTGAAAGAATGGTAGAAGTTAAAATTAGATTTGATAACTACTTTAACTTGTATGGCATTATATAATGAGTTTAATAAATATTTTGGTTCCTTACTTACATGTGTTTCTGATCATGATGACTGACCCTTCATAAAACTTCGAACCTGTGATCGTGTGTGTGTGTGGGCGCGCGCGCGGGAATATCCCAATTGAAAGTAGTAGGGCACGACTGCAAATAAAATATAATAAGCCAGAGAATCCAAAGTTTTCTAAGAATTCATTTAACATTATTAGTGGCACCTGATATTCTATGATTACCCTAAAGGCTGAGCTTATCTCTAACCTTAAGGCCCAGGCTGGCACAGATAAAAAATAAATTTTGCCTGAGTGACCAGGATAACTCATGGAATTCAGGGAACAGGTAATTTCTGGTGGCCCTTAAAAGGTTAAATTACATAAGAAAAGGTATAAGAGAAGCGAGACATAAGGTTAAGATTAATATTAATGAAGATCACATAACAATGGCGCAACCTACTTAACAAAGAGGTTCATGCGATAGAATTTGATATAGCAGCTGAAGTAGGAAAGGATAAAGTTAAATATATTGGCTCGATATATCAATATCAGAGATATACGAACGCAACAACAGCCTAGATCAAAGGAGAAACAATGCACATGCTTTGTAATGTTAAGGTATTAATTGTGAAGTAATCAATGAATGTTATTGGAACCATTAATTTCATATTATTGTCAATATAAACACAATAATACACTGCAATTTATTTATAAAAATAAATATTTTTAAGAAGAATCCTAAGAGTGCTGCAATACAACATTTTTATTTGAAAAACAAATTTGGCAATTTGTAATAAAATATGCAACTTATTATAATATAAGTTGCATATTTTATTATGAAGATTGCCAAATTTGTTTGGGGAATGCAAAACTTCTAGCATATTGGTACCGCATGTGTGGAGAGTGTTTAAGAAAAAATAAAATTCCAATATGCTTCTTGAACAACTGGATTTTGCTGTCCTTGTGAAAAACAGTATATGAGGAAGACTATTCTGGAGGATAATGGTAAATGAAATGAAAGAAAATAATGAGTTGATTTGGTAAGCTTAAAAGTGTAAAAGGATGTTTATTAGCACAGCTCCTCTTTGTTTTTAGAGGCTCAACGAAAAGTGCAGCACTAGTGCAAATACCTATAGAAAGACTTAAGGCAGAAACAAAAATATCTATAAGAAAATAAACGGAGTCAAGTGGTAGTAATGCATTAACTGGATTGTCCTGAAGTGGAGATCATTATGCATTTTTTTGGGGAAGATTTCTCATGTACCATTCTAAATGCAAGAAAAAAACATCCTGAGATTGGATGCATTTGGAATTTGTATTCTGTTAAGTTATTCTGTTATATTTGTATTCTTGGATTGACCATGTCACTAACTCTGCTGTGCTAAATCTGGCTAAGCAAGAACCACTTGTCTTATAGTCAAAAAACTACAACTCAGATGACTTGGACATCAACTCTGACATCCTGAAGTCTCATCCTTTTTGGAATCCCTCATCCTGTACAAACCAGAAGATGGCAATCGCAGTAGAGGAAGACCACGCAAACAATTTTGGCAATACATATGTGAAACAATCAATAAGCTGAATTGTAAAACCCCATCTGACATCTACCCATCTACCAGTTAGCTCAAGATAGACTTGGAAGATCATAATTTGCAATCTTTAATTTTTAACGTAAATCTCGTTTCCCTTTTCACATTGTATCATATTGTGAATAAACTATGATGATGATTCTTTTAAGTTATATGGATGAAAAGTAGTCATAAGTGGAAAAGGGCAAAGTTTCAATTGGAGGCAAGGAGGGCTATGGATGCGATGTGTTTGTGAATGAAAAGCTAGAGGTATAAAAAAGCTCAAGAAGAGATATCAGATATTGTCTGGATAACTGGATATTAACAAAGTTAACAAGGAGAAATATAAGATTTTTCTTGCAAGGAATAGGGCAGAACTATGTTTTGGAAGAATTAAAGTTCACAAGGTTGTCCTCATTCCACTGGAAAACGGCAAGGAGATTGGCACAGTTTAAGACTGTGCCAATTTCTAAGTTACTGAAAATCTTGAAGATGGGGAGGTTTGAGTACTACAAATTACAGGGATCATCACAATTTATGTAAATATAGAGTCAATGGGCATAGAAGACTGAAAACAGCTGGGTGAAGGACATTCGGCAGAAAAGTAAATTTTAATGAGGTTATGGCTTGAGATACCAACAGGAGATATACGTTAATGTGAATAATTACCTGAAAGGAGAACCTATTAGGAAAACATAATGAGCATTGGCAGGATAAGGATGGATAAGTGGATAATTTGCTTTTGCTCAGTGCTAACAGCAAGTACCTCAGCATTTCTAGCAGCTTGATCAGTGAAAAAAGAAGTCAGTCTGAGTTGAAGACAATAAGGTCGCCGCCATGAACTGCCTCACTTTTTCAGTATGTAAGACTGTAGAAAATTAAGCTTTAGAGATGAATATTCAAAGAAGTCAGAATGAAACATGACAACAAATAAATTCATCAAAATGGATAAAGAGATGATAAAAGAAAATTTCCAGATTTTTCATTTTCTGCTTAGAATGCAAAATCTTGAAGACCTCTTATTTTATCTTACTAAAAATTTCCTTTCCCCATTTTACTGAATTCATTTGCTATCTTGACCCAAACTTCGATAATAACTCTGAACTCTTTAAATATTTATCCCTGAAATTCTAATTTTTTATGCTCTGTATGAATGCTTCTACATGTATGATTGTTTCTGTATGACAGAGCAATCATACAGAGGGTAGTTCGGTTGGAGTGAGGAGTGACCTGAGGCTGCCAGCTGATGTTCTGTATGACATACCGTCTATTCAGTTGCATAAATTGACGGTGCACAATGTGTGTGTGTGTTAAGGTTATGGATGTTGGTAATTTTTCTATATGTTTTTGGTTGGATTTTTAACATATATTGGAATTTTTTCTGTGAGAAGAAGAATTTTTTTTTTTTTAATCCTTAGTGACACTAATTATTTGTAATACTTTTTATGGCCAATGATAGAAAAGAATTAAAGAGTAAGGATAATTAAAGACTCAAACATTTCCTACACATAGAGCATCCACTCTTGTGGCCAATGTGTTGCTTTGACAGTGTATGGTCACTCCGATGCTCAGTGATGTGCCACACCAGGCCTCGCCATGTAGTCCTGTTGTTTGCTTTTCTGGAGATTTCAACTCTCTGAAGATTAGTCGCTCCACACACACTATCCATCCATCTTGCTGATGGTCTACTCCTTCCTCTTTTTTCAGGAACTTTGCCTTCTATTATTGTTCTGAGAAATCCTCCGTCCATCCTTTCAATGATGTCTCCAAAATATTTTAACTTTCTTTTGTCAATATCCTTAAGGAGCCTTAAAGTTCTACTGATCTTTTCTAACACCCATTCATTTGTATGCCTTTCGGTATATGATATCCTCAACAGCCTTCTGTAGCACCACATCTCAAAAGCAGCTATCCTTTTCTTATCTGACTTCTTTAGGTTCTAAGTCTCACATTCATAAGTCGCTGTTGGAAAAACCATGGAGCATATAAGAATTACTTCCCACAGTTTCACATCTGAACACAGTCAAAAGCTTTAGAGTAGTCTAAGAAACTAATGGATCCCAGGTACTCAAACTTGCTGAGTTTGAGTACCTGGGATCATATTTTTCTATGATCTGTCTAAGGCAAAGAATCTGATCTCTGGTGCCCTTACCTTTTCTAAACCTGCTTGTTCCTTGGGCATCTCTTCCCCAACTTTGGCCTCAATTCTATTTAGCATGATCTTCAATAAAATTTTGCTTGCATGAGATATTTATAACTAATAATTTACAACTAATAGTTCTATAGTTCTTGCAAGCTTTCATATCTCCTTTCTTATGCAGTGATAAGAAAACAGACTTCTTCCAGTCTCTAGGCCATGATCCTGTATCCCATATTCTTGTAATCAATCTTTAATCATAGTTAATTAAGGCCACAGGGGATGGCCTTAATTAACTATGCTGGGATTTCATCTGCACCTGGTGCCTTATTGCTGTTAAGCTGCTTAACTGCTCTTTCAACTTCATGACTAAGCAGAGAAGGTTCCAAATCAAAATTCTCCTGGTGAGAGTTATCCTGCACGATTTCTTTATCCACTCTACTGTACAGTTCCTCACAGTATTCTTTCCAGTTCTTCTGTTAGTAATGTTCCATTCCTGTCTTTGATGACATTCAATTTGAGCTTAAACTTGTGCTTTAAGTCACAAACTAAATAAAACATCCTTTTATAATTGAGCCTCCTCATCTGGAACTCTATCTCTTCACATTTATTAGTATAGAATTTTTCCTTGTCCTGCTTGATGGCTCTTCTGACTTCTCTATGTAATCTCTTGTATTCTTCAGTCCCTATCTTTCTTTGTTTTTCCAACTGCCTTCTTTTGATTAGTTACCGTGTTGAATCTGATATCCATGGGTCTCTTGGTCTTCTTATTGGGCCGATATACTTCTTCGCTGTATCCTGTATTATCACCTTAACTCCTTTCCAAAGCATTTCTGGTGAGTTCTCCTCATTGGTCACCAGAAAATCATCCAACTGAGTTGATGTTTCTTCTGTGAATCCACTAGGAATTACTCTAGCATCCAATCTAGTGGAATGTGCCTGACTTGAAAGTTTTCGGAGTCTCAGTCTTGCTTTGGCTCTTACTAGTTGATGATCTGTACCACAATCTGCTCCAGGACAAGTGTGCACATCGGAGATACTTGGCTCTCCACTGCTGGAGAGCCAGGATGTAATCAATCTGGTGCCTTGACCCATCAATGTTAGATATCCAAGTATAGATTGTCGTGGGTGTTTATGGAAGCAGGCATTGGTAATAACTAATCTGTTAGCATGGGCAAATTCCAACAGTCTTTCACCACGGATGTTGCATTCACCTAGACCAAACATGTCACACTCCAGCCTAACTCTCATACTCTTTCCCACTTTTGCATTTAAGTCCCTAAGATGTAAAGTATGTATCTCCTTGGTAGGAAGTCCAAAACAGTTTGTAAGTTTTCATAGAATTCCTCGCTCTCTTCTTCAGGCCTATCTCCGTGTTGGGGTGCTTAACTACCATGATTGATACATTGGAAGGCTGAGCCTTAAGTCTAATAGAAAGTATCCTATCATTAATGGGGTTATAACCAAAAAGACTTCTTGCCTATGATACTGAGCTGTCTTCAGTATCACAACTACCTCATGATGTTTTGAGTCACCACCTGAATAAATAACTAGCTTACCATCCTGTTTTTTGAAGTTACCTTCTCCATTCCATCTGGTGTCTGTAATTCCCAGGATGTCAATTTCATACCTATCCATCTCTTTACAGACAATTTCAAGAGTACCCATTTGTAGACCCCGAACATTTCATGTGCCAATGTAAAATTCCCTTCTAAGATTAATCTTATACCTTCTGTGTTGCTCAATCACAATATCACTGAATTTTGATGGAGACTGTAATATACTTCTTGAACAGGACCCTCTACCTAAGTCCTGAATGGGACTCTGATTATTCTGCACAACAACTGATGCAGCATGAGATGTATTATAAGGCACAACCATATTAGCAATTTGGGGTGAAGTTGCTGCAAGAAGAAAGTGGTAGGGTTGCAGAGGCCCTTTCCACATAAGAAGAGATGAAACACCAAAATAGGAAAGATTCACCTCTAGCCCTTGAAACTATAATAGCATTGGGAGGAAACAGCAAGAAGAAAAGAAAGGAGAGGGGGGGGGAAAAAGGGAGAGGGACCATTCTACAGATAATATAACTGATGTATATTACATGAAGTAAGGCATGGTCCAGCATCAGGTACCTCGGGTTTGCCATGCCCATACTCACTAAAGTGAGCCCTTGATAGCAATGTCAAGGCTGTATTATTATATTGGTCATAGACACAGAAAATTATCAAAAAAAAGGAAACTAAATTAAATAGTTTCAAAAACAAAATGTCCAATGTCCACATAAAATATTTTGACTGAAACATACAACAAACATTCCAAGAATAACTTGGACATGGATTCCAGAGAGAAAAGGGAAGACCCAAAGTAACTCTTGGCAGAGAATGAAAAGGAATGGGACAGTATGAGAGAAGATGAACTGGTGATACAAAGAGAATAAGTAAGTAGCAAGTGTGACACCTTCACCTTGCTCACTGATCTGAAAAGTATGCTAAAAGATATCTGGATTCCAGAGCAGGGTTAAAAGATTATCAAACTACAGAAACTATCACCACATGATGATGGCTCAACTTTAATTCATCATCATCATCAAAAACCTAAAAATGTACCCTCAGGAGGTGGGTGTGTACAGATTTATGGTAGTACTAAAGAAAAGGTTACATAATTGGGGAAAATTGTTTCCTATTAACAATTTTCCCCAATGTTATCTCTCAGAACTCCAATATTGTCATATCTTATATTACAGTTATCTAAGTTATTTCTTACTATATCAATCCAACTCGATCTGGGTCTGTTTCCTGGAATTCTGTTAAAAAAAAAATTGTTTTACTAACCTTTCAGCACCAATTCTGTTTACATGACCATACCACCTGAGATCAGCTCTGCTCAAATGTTCCTAAATGCTAACAATGTCAAGTCTGTTCCTCATATTCTTGTTTTTAATGATTCTACCATTGAAGCTACCTGTTCACTCCCTTAATCTTTCTCAGAACTCTCATATCTATCAGTTCCAGTCTTTGATCAAGTGTTTTACTTCTGAGTTCTCATATCTGTAAGTTAAAACTAGCTTGAACCCAGTCTTGAATACAGCTCATGTTTTGACTGATTTCTTTCTTATTCCATATAAAATTATTCAACTGACTTCTTACCATAGAAGCTTTGATAACTGTGTTATCTATTTCCATATTTAATTTGTTATTTTCACTAAAAACTGTGCTCAAGTGGCTTAGATGTTTTATTTGCTCTATAAATTGTTCATTCAGAATGGAGTTGAGGTTTTCTATTTCTGCCTATTTTCATAGTTTTGGTCTTTTTACTGCTAACAGTCATGCCATATCTGTTGGAGTTCTTTAATTTAGTTAAGGAATCCTCCAAACTTGTACTGGATTTATGTAGGAGTATAACATCATCTCTATAAAGTAAAGACTAAGATTATCTTATCAATTCTGATATCAGGATTAATTCCATAATGAGATCCATAGAGATGATGAATAACAGTGGAGATAATGACCATTGCATTTTTAGCTCTCCTCTCTCGGCACCTTGTCATATGCCTTTTCCAAATTACAAAATTTAACTGCAGATCCTTGTTATATTCCTGTGATTTCTCACCTATTTCTCTTATAGAGAAAATGTAATCCTAAAAGCCTCAATCCTACCTGAATTCAGTTTGTTCTTCTTAAAAGTTTCTCCTTCACAATTTTTCTTAGTTTTTCTCAAGGCTTGCACAAAACTCATCAGGAACACTAAGAAGGGGAAATTCTTCTGCAATTTGCATATTTAATTTAAATATGCAAATTGCAGATAAATATACAAATCTGTTTTATAGATGGGTATCATGAAACCTATAATCCAGTCAACTGGAATTTGATGTAAAACTTTTACCTCCATATTTGAGCATTTCTGATCTAATATCATCTGCTCCAGGTGCCTTTCTTCATTTCATGTCTTTGATGGCTTTTTTTACTTAGAGTGTTGATATGTCCTCCAGATTGCATTTCTCTTGAATGTTTTCTACCACCATACTAATACTATCACTGCTTATTTTACTTAGCAATTTTTTGAAGTAATTACTCCAAACATCTAGAATATATTTACCTTTAGTTTTCATGTCACATTTATCAACTGATTCCTTTTACACAGCACCCTTTCCTTCATTTCAAAGATTTTTCAATAGCCTTCAGAATATTTTGCCACTTTTCTAATGTTTGTATTCTATGTTCTTACCAATGTCTTCACTTTTGTTTAGCTATTTTTACACAGTTCTTTTCAAAGTCATATTCTTTCAAAGAAAATGCAGATTTAATTGCTAGGAATTTTTGAAAACACTTTTTTCTTTTCTTTGACTGCCTCTTTAACTTCCCAAGTCCAAGATAGAGTTCCGATTTTTTTTATCCTTGAAGACAACTTCACCATATGTCCTTTGGCTGACTAAATCAATGTTTTCTTCAGGGTGTGCCACTGTATCTCTAAAGTTTTGGTTGTTGTTTTCAAACTCTTTCATTTTTTCTTGAATAATATTTGTATATTTGAGTCTGCAATTTATCTCTGAATGCTCCTAAACTCTGATTATTTGTTTAAAACTTTCTTATACGTTTTTCAATGTGATATTCAATTTTTTTCCTGCTCAAAATTAAATAGTGTTCACTTCTTGTTTCAAATCCTCTGTATATTCTTGTATCTGAAACTGAAATGATATCAGCTTTATCACAGTCAATGAATTTTTATTTCTTGTGTCTTTTCTCCATGTGAATTTATGTACATCCTTATGTTGGAATATGGTGTTAATAATGACTAGTCCTGAACAGAAATTCAGCAAGTACACATTATTATTTGCTTTGCTCTTTTCTCCAGATTTTCCCAAAGCATTTCTACATTATATTACAAATACGTCAACTATAAAGAAGCTATTTATGTATGCAAGCAAGATTATGACTAAATCATAGCATGAATTCAAATGCAATAAGAAAATACAGGCTAGACAGAGTAAATAACATTAATAGAATTAGCATAAATATTTCATACCAAAAATAACAGCGCATCAATGTGGAACAAACAAATTTTTCAAAAGACATAATACAAAGCAAATATAATTATCAATTAACCAATGATAGTAAGTACCATAAGCAAGCTAGAAGGAATCATATATAATATGTAATAAATCGTTTCTGATATTTACATAGAATAAGAATCTTCCAAAATTCTGAAAGAGAGGCAATAATTTCTATTCAAATTAGACCAGCGTAATAGGACTTCAGAACTTTCTTTCAATTTTACTAAAATATTTAAAGTTATTTATTGATAACGTTTTCTCTTTCTCTCTCTCGATTACTATGACACAGGTTCCATTGAAATTAAGATACAGTAAAAGAAGACAAGCAATTTTTTTTTAAATAACAAATTATTGAATGATGATATTTAATTGAGGGATATAGGTTCTGTTCTCACCACAATGCAATAAAAACAATTGGCAGTTATGATTTCTTAATCTCATTACTTTCTACAACAATTTTTTTTTTTTTTTTTTTTTGAATCAGCCTCTATACTAGATTTTTCTTACTATGGTAAGAGTCTGATAAGTGGTAGAGGCAGAGATTTCAAAATGTGCATTGTGTGTAAAACTTTAGTTTGTAATTTTTAGCTTTTTTATGGCAGGTGATTTCTCAAAATAAGATGAAAAAATTACCAAGAGCTTTACTTAGAAATAAAATCTCAAATGCTATAAATATATAAGAGACCTCCTTAATATTGATAGTTATTTTTTGCATGATGAATCCTTCTCTTTACACATTTTCTGTTTCCCAGTTTGCCACCTATATATTGAAATCGTCTAAATTATTGAATTTTTTTTTTTGCATCAATCCTCTGTGTATTTAAATTGTTCTTTTCTGCCTAAAAGTTTTTTGTGAATGTTTTCAAATAACAGTTTTCTTATAATTTATATTACATTTTTATGTGTTTACATGGTTACATAATCTACAAAGTATATAGATTTAGATGATGCTAATTCACATTTGGTAATAATTATTTTCTATACAATAAATAAGAATTGCAAATCATTCAACATATTTTCTGTGATTAAACTAAATTTTTTTTTTTATTCAGAGGTGTATAAGACCTAATATTGGAGTCTTGACAGATAGCAGATTAATTTGGAGGAAAATTGCTGATCAGATTAGTGATGGTGTAACTTTTTTCGTGTAATGCTATCATAATTATCTTGTAAGCATAATTATCGGGTACATATCAGGAATTTTATGATGATAACCCCAAAAGACAATTCATTCCCCTTGATTCTGAGTGATTTGCACTGCTAAAAGAAAATTTACAACAGATGTTTTTGAACGGGAAAAGAAGCAGAGAGAGAGAGAGAGAGAGAGAGAGTGCATTACCATCATGAATGAGCTTTTTTATGTTATGCCATAACAAGCATAATATAGTCCACATAGATGATAACAGACTAGTGAAACCATGAGAATGGTTTGTTATAACTATTCTCACAGTTCTGCTATAGTAAATTTCCTTTAGAATAGCAGTTCCCTATGGGACTTTTGAGCTGTCTGTTAAACAGTCTTGCCATAAATATTGTTACAACTTCTGCACACCCTGACATTGCCCACAGAATTGTGCAAACCCGGTTCCATTAGTGGTGCTGTGTGCAGCCAACATTTGTATGCTTATCAGTAAAGAGAAAGCTGTTTAGCTGTATGGGTTAACACACAGTGGGGGAGATTATGAGAACAGTATAGCTATAATAGCACTTCACAAGAAGAGAATGCATCCACCTGTTATTTTCAACAGGCTAAAAACACCTGGGATCAGAACAATGTTCGTTATAACAAACATTGTTCTGATCCCAAGTGTTTTTAGCCTGTGTTTTTATTCTGTATTATTGGGAATGAGAGCTTATTGTTCTACTGGACACTTCGTAACACAACTTATGCAGCAGAGGGTGATAAAATCAAAGCCAATTCTCTGGCAGTATGTGAACAACAGACACAGAGATATCTACTGTTATGTCTTTGTTTGTATTTGCTATTATTATATCGATGCTCTATATTTAATTATGTCCTTTCTTACTTCAACCTCTTCTATCAAAATCCTACCGCTTGCACTTTTTGTTATGTCAGCTGCGGCATTGTTATGTGGCCTTCTCTTTGTTCTATATTTTATCGTTATGTTTCCTTTTTATTCTTTTATTTTCTTATTCTTATTTTTATTTTAAATTTTATCACGTCTTAGTGTTAATGTTATCAAATCTTTACAATCCTTCTCTTATTCTATACTTATCATCGGGTCTGAGCCTTTGTTCTATCATACTATTCTTTATCCATTTTATTCCTTACGTACTTTAACTTTCTAAGGGCGGCCAGAATTACCTGTTCCCTGAATACTATGAGCTATCCTATTCACTCAGGCAAATTTATTTACTGCGCCAGCCTGGGCCTTAAGGATAGAGTTAAACTCAGCCTAAGAATAGTCATAGGATATCAGGTGCTACTAATAATCTTAGCTAAAATTCAGAAGCCTTAGGTTTTCTAGTCTATTGCAGTCGTGCCCTACTACTCTTATTAATTGGGATATCCCCGTGTACACATACAATCACAGGTTCGTATTTTATGAAGGGTCAGTCAGCATGATCAGAAATACAGACATGTAAAGTATCAAATAAATTTAATGAACTCATTATGCAATGCAATAAAAAATAAGACAATTATTAATTCTAATTTAAACTTCTACTTTTCTCTCACTCTTAAAATAATTAAGCATTGATTTCTAAATGTTAACAAATTAAATATTTCAACATATTTTACATTCTTATCTACAACTCAATTGGTCATTTAGGTATTTAGCACATTGATAATCTCTCTTGAATGAATCACAACAAAATCTCTATCTAACTGAAAGTTCTTAAAATTCATTTCAAAAGGCATAGTCATTTACATAAATCTCAGTTCTTCACAATTCCTTCTATTATAAGTTTAAGATACACTCTTTTCACACTGTTAGTCAATTCTAAAAAGGGGCTAGAACATGTGAAAGTACTTATCTATTCTTTATCGGTTTCTCTTCGTCCTTCCTTCTTTGTTACGATTCTGGCTATCTTGGTTTTCTTTGCCAGGTGAGATACACGTGCTCTCCTGAGCCAGGCTCTATTTCTCTGCTAAGGGTTTACATCAACGATCCTTCTCATTGATGGCCTACGTTCGATCTTGCCGAACTCTGCTGCGGTGCCATGCCGGAACTTCTTGAAAGTCAGCTCTTAAAAATAAGAGCTGAACTGCGATGAACACTTGTAGCATACGGAGAGAATGCAGGAACAAACAAAAAACGGGGGGGGTTTCAATTCAGTGTCGTGGATTTTATACGCTCCCCAAGAGCGCCACCTTTCTGAGTTTGAATTTCTCTTATCGTCCCGCCTATTGGTCTCCGACTGGGCAACTTCACCGATCAACATAAGAGACTTTCTATTCCGAGAATGTATGCATCACGATATCTTCTCAGATGTGATGCCCGTGGGTGCTTATGCTGCTCTTGTAGCGTTATGACGATCTTTGCCCTATGTTGCTGAATAACTTGCATTCTTTCACTTGTAGAAAATCAGTAATAATTTCTCTTATAACTGCCCCTTTTTGCTGACTTACATTTATACTTGACACATAGATACATTAATTTTAATTCACATAATTTTTATGTTTATTGTTAGATTCTGGAATGGTGACGTCATGTAAAAATAAGGTCACCTATTTTAGATCTAACACTACCAAAGATGAGAAGATTTTCAGCATCGAAGAGTTGTTTAATGGCCAAAATGAGTGGGTATATGTTCCGATGTTCCAGATGGTCGCACAGCACATGACATAGCACTTAGAATTCAGAGAGGTCATCACCCCGCATCAGTGATGATTTGGTGTGCGTGTGTTGGGGGGGGGGGGAGACACACACAACAGCGAGAAAGGGGTCAAAACCTCCACCAAAGTGTATGAAGACAGTGTGCTAGAAACTGTGATACAGTCCCTGAACTACGCCTTGATTCATGGTAGGCAGTAAACCTTCTAACAGGACAGCCCCTACACAAAAGGCAAGGGCCAGACAGCAGTGGTTAGAGGCGAATGTGCCTAACCACATATCACCATATGATTGGCCATTGGGAAATTCGATCTGAATCCACTGGACTACAAATTGTGGTTGGAGCTTGAGAGAGTAGCGTGCAAGGAATGCTACCTAAGCACTACCAGCCTGAAGGTGGATTTGGAGCAAGCAGTGGCAGTGTTTCCATTGGATGTTGTGTCTGCCACCATTGATATGTTGCTTCACAGACTTCAGCATGTGTGAAGGCAAAAGGAGGACATTTTGAATATTGAGTGCTGCAATATGCATGTTATACATGTGGTTTGTATCTGCTGAAAGCTGTAAATGATTTACTGATGGATTTAAGGTTTATGCAGTGTTATAGCTAGACTAGGTAGTATGGGAGTTTGTTATATATTACTATCTGCAAATGCATATCAACCATCTTTAAAATGAAATCAACATGAGTAATTAAGAACTAGCAAGACAGTCACTCTGTATTTGAAAGTGGGTGAAAAAACAACAAGTGAACGACTGAATATATATTCAAGACTACTACTAAAGCATAATACAGATGTTATAAAGAGGTTAAACCTCTATATCATTTGTTATAAAGAGGGATTGTTTATTTATTAATTATTATGAATCCTCATTTCTTATATTTTCTCTATAACGATTATTTCTATTTCCGAGTGTTTTTATATATGCACAAAAGTTCAATTCCAATTGGTGCAATCACTTTTAACTGTTTCTTTCAGAATTAAAAATCACTGACTCAAGACCAAATGCAAAATATACACATTTAATAAAACAAAAAGAATATATGCAGTCAGTGCCGGATTAAGGGGCAGGCTGATCGGGCAGCTGCCCAGGGTGCCAAAACTAAGGCCAGCAATAGAGCCTTACATCTATGCAACTTTGAAAAGGCGAAGTAGGGTCTTATTTCTTATTAAACGTCCATAGGGAGAGTGAAGAATGTATTGATAGCAACAATAAACGGTAACAGTAAAATAAACCACCACTAGATAGCAGGGACTTCATTTTATAACAGTCGTCATCATCACTATTCATTATGCGTGATTATTTTAAAAAATATTTAAGATAGGATGGATTGCAAAGAAATTAAATTAAAAATATCGTGTACTATAAAGTTGTTTTAATTGAAGCTCGAATTATAAAAGTTTAGTAAAGAAATCAAAAATGTACATAATATTTAGTAGGCGAGGTGGAAGCATGTGCAAAAGGTTGAATATTAGTACGACGCGGCGCATTGGCTAAACCAATTAACTAATTTAAAACTCTCTCAGAAAAGTTGTCAAACAAAGGCTTTTTCCATAATAATTCTAATTTTAGGTGTTAGTTCATTAAATTAGAATTATACAAGATCGTCTTTGTCTGTTCAGTGTTTTTGTATGTGTTATGTGTTTTGAAATTATTAAGTATTTCTTTTTGTTTTATTTTTGAATGTCCTTGAAATTTATAATGTCTTCTAAAAAATTATCTGGAACAGAAAACCGTAAAAGAAAATTAGAAAAAGAAAGAAATATTTCTAAAAGTGCAAAATATTTAACTAACTTCCTAAAATCAACACATTTACATCTGACTCTACTTCTTTTAATATTTCAATAAAAGAAGATGCATCACGTGATGAAAATTCTAGAGAATTAAACTCTGATGATATAAGTCTAAATGAAAAAGATCAAAAAAATGAAAATAATGATTTGCAAATTTCAAAGAAAACCTGCAGAACATTTCTGAAAATACTTTTCAGTATAACGATCCTGCTACATGGCCTTTCCCATTAAACTCTGCAGTTCGCAATTATATTTTATCTTCTGATTTATTAGAATGTACCAGAGATGAAAGCACTGATTTCGTTTATCCCAGAGACACAGAAAATCAATGTTTTTCAGCATCAATGTATTATAGAATAACTCCAAATGGTGAAAAAATATATACGAAAATGGCTTATTAATTCAATGAGTGCCAACAAAGTATTTTGTATTTGCTGCAAATTATTTTACTCTAATAAAGTAACTTCAGCCTTAGGATCAGTTGGTCATTGTAAGTGGAAACATATGATTACTTAAAGTCATGAAAATTCACCAGAACATGTAAAAAATTATTTCAAATGGGTTGAAACAAATAAGAGATTTCAAAAAAGTACAACAATAGATGAAGAAATGCAGTCAGTCATTGTTAAAGAATGAGAGCACTGGAAAAATGTATCGAAAAGGCTGTGTGATATTATATTATTTTTATCAAACCATAATTTGGCTTTCCGCAGTTCATCAGATCGGTTGTATACTCCAAATAATGGCAATTTTTTGGGTTTGATAGAATTATTGAGTAAATATGATGTCATTATGCATGAACATGTACGAAGGAAACCCATGTAACATATTGCAGCAAAACTATTCAAAACGAAATAATTCTCTTTTGGCATCAGCTGTTTGCGATGATATTGTTAAGCGTGCCAAAGAAGCAAATTACTTTTCAATTACTTTAGATTGCACCCCAGATATTAGTCAAAGAACAACTTTCTTTTACTTCATGATTCGTAGATTTAACAGAGTCTATTTTAGTTATTCAAGAACATATTGTTTCATTCTACGAAATCAATGAATCAACAGGAGAATCATTATATGATAAGATCATTAAGTTGCTTTTAGATTTAAAATTAAATATTAATGATATTAGAGGACAGGGTTATGACAATGGGTCCAATATGTGAGGGAAAAATAAAGGTGTTCAAGCTCGTTTACGGCAAGTAAATCCTTGAGCATTTTACATACCTTGTGGCTGTCATTCTTTAAATTTAGTTATAGGAGATGCAGCAATGTCTTGTCCACAATCTGTTTCATTTTTTGGTGTTATTGAACGGCTTAATACATTATTTTCAGTATCCGTTGCTAGATGGAAAATTTTAACTGATACTGTACTAAATTTCACTGTTAAAGCAGTATGTGAAACTCGTTGGGAGAGTCATATTGAATGCATAAAGTCAGTAAGGTATCAGATTGTCGAAATTCATGATGCACCAATAATACTTAGTGAAAATTCAACCAATGCAGTCACCAAATCTGAATCTTTAACACTAGCAGAAAAACTTTGCGATTATTCCTTTTTAGTTATGTTAGTGACGTGGTATGACATATTTCATTGGATTAACATAGTTAGCAAATCAATGCAAACAAAAAGTATGGATTTAAAAACAGTTATAAATTTATTAAAATCATGTACGGAATTCATTAAACACTACTGTACACTTGAATTTGAAAATGCTTTGACTCAAGCTGAGGAATTAGCAAAGCTTTTAGGAACGGAGCCAATATTTACTGAAAAATGAATAATTCATAGGAAGAAATTATGTAGTTATGAATCTGAAGACACTCTTGTTACTGTTGATGAGAGAACAAAGTTTAGAATAACGATATTCAACATCATTTTGAGCATGATATTAACATCTCTTGAAGAAAGATTTGAACAAATAAAAACGTACAAATGAAATTGGAGTTTTCTTTTTAATATAACTAAAATAGGCAATGTAAATGAATTAAAACACAATGTATGGATTTGCATTCAATTCTTCATCATGAAAATAGTGACATTGACGGGAACGAGCTCTTTGAAGAAATTAAATACAATTTACTTCCGGAAAACATCAATTCGGCATTGGAAACTTTACAATTTTTAAAAGCAAATAATTTGCAGAATATAATTCCAAATACATGGGTTGCATTGAGAATTCTGCTGACGATTCCTATTACAGTAGCAACAGCTGAGAGTTTCAGCAAATTTAAACTTATTAAAAGATATTTGCAATCAACCATGGGGAGTGAGAGATTAAATTCTTTAGCCTTACTATCTATTGAAAATGCAGTTGTTCAGAAAATAGACACATTAGTGAAAGAATAAAAACCTTCACAGATTTAAAATCAAGAAAAATATATATGTAAATTATAATTGATAAAATCCAAAGTGTAAAACCCATAATATTTTTAATAACCAATAATTTAGTATTTTTTTTTGTATGTACTATTTTATTTTTTTGTTAGTGAATAGAAATGATAAGTAGAAATCTTGAAGTTATGAAATTATTAATCATTTGAGAAAAACCTATATCTACTTACAATCAGGAAGTATTAAATATTAAAAAAAAAACACAACAAAACCTTGGGGCGGCAAAGAAGGTGTCTGCCTGTGGTGCAAAATTGTCTTAGTCCAGCTGTGTATACACTACAAATAAAATTACACAACTAATTACAAAAATTAACTGGATCCAAAGTCTTTTAAAGTAAGCTTACACTTTAGAGATCACCCATTCTCTGACTCATTCTATTACTGGTTTGTTTAACATATGCTTAATCATGTCTACTAGACTGAACACCTTGTTTACACAATGACAAAATGTTCATAATCAGTTTCTTTGTTAAGGTCTTTTTCCAAAGATGTGATTCTCTTCTTTTCCATAGAATCCTTTTTCATCACCCTTATGTAGCACACATTATTCCTCATGACTCTGAAGTAGAGATATTGTGAATTCACCGAAGTATAAGTACTCTTACTTTATGCAGTTCAATTTTGTTAATTTTTGTACCAGCAAAAAAGGTTTCTTCTACTGCTTTATCTAAGTTGCTAAATTCCATCTCCTTTTCCAGTAGAAATAACAGATAGATCCAGGCATCTATAAAATAGACGAAATTTTCCAATCAGCATTTCCTCGAATATTCCTATAGAACTTCAATTGCAATATTTTCTTTTATTTACCAATACTTATTTACAGTCTTAACTCCTCCACTTTAAAGGCTCACAGTTCTATGATTCCTTTTTCGCAATCTTCTATTAATATTCCTCCTACTGTCACATAGAACTAAATAAACTTCGTAACAACAAAATTCCTCTGTCTGCATTCTTAAACTTCCATTAGCTCTCTCTCTCTCGTTTTTCCCCGTTTCTTCAAAACTGAACGCTCTCTCTTGTTTACTTCTTTTTACTTTGATACCGAACTCTCTCCTTGTCAGCTGTCAATCACACATCAAACTCCTTGGCGAGCATACACACTCCATGAAATTGGCAAGCAAGAAGTTAGGTATAATGGCTGACTGACCTGTTGTCGCTGTTAGCGTTACGAGAATGTCTTTACAAAACACAGCACTTTTAATTTTAAACCACAATAAAATTTCTGAAAGTAACACAACTATCCAAATCCAATAAGTGCATAAATTTTTTTAAATGCTTCACATTTCATTTTGACAAAATAACATCAATAACAGGCACATCGCAAGTACCGACAATACGTATTATGAAACCAAAACTAATAATGTACAAGCATAAACAATTTGTAAAAATATTCAGAATTTTAAATTATGATTATTTTTACACAGAGACATTTCATTTTCTCATCTTGGTTGAAGAGACTACAACAGAGAACACTACTCAAATCTTGCCAGCTTCAGTGTAGCTACATTAATATTTATTTCACCTGAATTTATTATTATTTATTCATCATATATATAACAGGTAAGCAATATCTTCATTCCAAAAAAATTCAAGATTTTGAAATCTTGGTGAGCTGGTACTTGAGGTTCATCAAGAATCAGAAATTAAAGATACTGGACTTAATTATTCAAATGATGCAAAAAATTAGAGGTAAGCTTCTGTTCAGAAAAATACAATATGAAGAAATTTCTTCTATATTACAACATAAAATTACTCAAAATTATATCAATGTTAGCAAACTTACGTTCCACCGCATCTTTTGCATCTGTAAATATATTTAGTGTGGATCTCATAATTGTGACATCTTGATATCGCAGGTAGGTCAGGATATACTCTGTTTGCTTTTTCAGCCCTATAATGAACAGGTATTGTTTTATTATACACAAACACACACATTTACACAAAGCATTTTGCAGTTAGAGAATGGATTGCTAAATAAAAAGTTCATATAAATAAGGCAAGAAACCTTTTTTCCCTCCCTTTTAAATAATGCAGTTGACTTTCACCACAGTGAACCTGTAGGACTACAAGAATAGTTTGGTATGGGCTATGACAAATAGTTTCTGTAGTGAATTTCCTTTAGAACAATATTGCGATTATAGGATGTGACATGGTCACACCTTATAATCACAACTGCTTTAATACCATCAGATCTCATTAAAGCATACTCAAAAGGAACCACAGGAATATTTTGTTATAGTGGACAGAGTGCTATGACGAATTTCCTTTGGAATGTCATTATGACTGTAGGACCTTCAGTAGAGACATTTAGTCATTTGTTATACTCCACTAGTTTGTTATACGACATATGCAAGTAAAGTAACTAACTGGCATGCAAAATTCATGCAGTCTTTGTGGATCCATGCTTTGGTATATTACATCAGTGTTCTTGAACACAATCAGAAAATACTAGAACTACAAATAACACAAAATCTTGCCACAATTCTGCCTGGTTTTGTGTTTAAATATCCACATAATGTACCAGATGCAGCTCTAAATAGCATGCACTCAGTTCAAGTATTCTCACTAGTTAGATCTGATGCCTGAGATGGCAACAAACTAGGACCAACATATGCCTTATTCAACATTTTAGATGCACATTATCAAGATGATTACAAGATGAAATATGCCAATGAATCAACAATATTAGCTATTAAACTATTGAGGCCCAATTTCAAGCAGCAATAGCAATCTCTGTTGCAAAAACTGAGTTTGAAATAAAGTTGTGGGCCCTTCAATTCAGCTTCAATAATACTCAAACCAAAACATTTAATCAAACCGTTCATGATATGCTCTAAAAGCTAAATGAACTTTAGTTTACTCATATGTACATATTACCAGGGTTAAAATTCTATCTCTTGTCAAGATTGATTTGTCTGTAAAAAATATACCACAAAATAAACCAATCTCAGTATACAAATGTGTAAAGATCAGAGAATGAACTATACTCAAAGACAATAGCTGGATTTAATACTTGGACTGTTTGTGAAATAGAGCTACTATTTGTGGCTGTAAAATGTTTACAACAGAAACTCTGAGTAAGAAATGTTGAAGGATTATTTCCTAGATAAACAATGTTCATAAGCTTTCTCTTTTATCTTCACTTAATGTCCATGTTAACTGGACATAACTATCTCCATGTGGGCATGTTTGCCGCGTGGGGATTGATGGATGAACAAAATAACAATTCATTAAGACCACTACTACTAGTTTCATGTATATTATAATATGCTCACTTCATCAGGAGAGTGAAAGAGAATTACCTGATATTATAGTAATGGAATTTACAACATGCAAGCTAACAGCATTAGTAATGTAGAACATTTAAAATAGTTCGACAATGCATATGCTAAATTCATGATGCATTATGATGATCATTATATCTAATATCTGCATGAGCAACATTTCTGATGAAAAAGACCAAAATTGGTATATATCAGCTGTTTTTCCATTATACTGATTGGTGTTTCTCAACATTTCTGATAATTCGTTATTGTCCTGGTGAACAATTAGTATGCTAGTGTTTAATTTGTTTCTATTGTATGCAAAGCCAGTACTGATTTATGTTTTTCTCTACTGATTAGCTGTTTGTTCCATATTCCTCACACAGGATTTCATACTTCTTTTTTCAGTGAAGAATGTAGCCTTTATTCATTTTTTGTATAACTGCATTGTAATTGGAAGTAAAGGGACAATACTACTCACTTATGTTCTGTTTGCCTGACCACTGGTGTTTTCAGGCAGCTTTTTTAAAGATGTGCTCTCTCATTTTTTAAAATTTTTTCTGCACTGCCGGAGATGCCCTGTCTCGCTGGTATGGTGATGGCATTTTTAATGCCATCACCATGCCCTACATCCGTGGCACTTCGGAAAAAATAGCCAAGATACTAAAAAAGTATAACCTACACACAGCATATAAGCCCTACCGCAAACTTGCTACCCTTATCCGTTCTACGAAAGATCAGCTCCCTACTCTCTCTCTCTCTGCCTGGAGTTTACAAAGTACCCTGTTCCTGTAAGCTTGCGTACTTTGGACAGACAGGCAGATCAGCATCCATCCGCCTGGAGGAACACAAGTCGTTACATCGTTAAACACAACTATGGCCATTCAGGCTTGGCTGACCATGTTTTGGATAGCACCCACAGAGTATCATGAAAGAAAAACCACCATGCTCCACCACAGCAAATTCAAGAAAGAGAGACTTTTCTTAGAAGCAGCAGCAGCTCTCAGAAACCAACCAAATCTTAACAAATACGGTTGCATTAAGCTTCCGAAGATTTGGGAAACACTCAAGGTTTTCTTCAGAGTTTGCCACCGAATCTCCAAGGTTTGATTGCTGTTCTCAAACTCTTTCATTTTCTTTTCAATAATCTTTCTGTATTTTAGTCTACAATTCACATATGAGAGCTGCTCAACTTTTATTCACTTTAAAACTTTCTTACATGTTATTCTTTTCACTATGAAATTCAATTTTATCCTGCTCAAGACTAAATAGTGATCACTTCCAATTTCAAATCCTCTGTACACTCTGGTGTCCTGCACCAGGGAGAAAACATCACTATCAACAATAACATAGTCAATGAGACTTTTCTTATTCCTTGCCTCTTCTCTCCATGTGAATTTGTGCACATTTTTATGTTGGAACATGGTGTTAGTAATAACCAGTCCATGTCCTGAGCAGAAATCCAACAGATATTTGCCATTATTATTAGCTTTGCTCTTTTCTCCAAATTTTCCCAAAATATTTTTGTATGTCTCACAATCATTTCCTACTCTGCTATTCAGATCCCCAACAATGACCAACTTTTTCCTTTTTCATTGTGTCAGTTGCTTTTTCTAAAGCATCAAAAAATTCCTCTACTTCTACCTTAATAGAACCTTCTGTGGGACCATAGGCACAAATAAGTCTCATTGTCCAGTTCCCCATTCTCATATTTGCCCATATCACTCTACTTGAGACTGACTGCCATTGAAGAAGATTAGCTTCGTATTTTGTGTTGAATACTATGGCTACTCCTTCTTTTCCTTGATTGTCATTGCCTGAATATAACATTTTGTATTTATTGCTCAGAAAGATCTCACCAGTTTTTTTCTTTTTTGTTTCAGTCACCCCTATTATGTCGATCTGGTACTTATCTAATTTCTCAGCTAGCTCCATTTCTTTGCCATTAAGGCTTCATATGTTGATAGTACCGATCTTTAACTCTGGTGATGTTGAGTTGGGGTTTGTTTTCAGATTTGTTCCCAGTAGCTGACTTTTTGCTGTTTGCCCTGGTTCCCTGGTGAAAACAACAGGGAGGCCTTGTTTAACCGGGCGACGCCCCAGCCAGCATGAAATTTTGTCATGTCGTACCATCATTTTTTATTTTGGTTTAACCAATAAGAATACAATTTGGTCGGCTAAATCCCAAATTGCCAGCCCATCCTCGTTCGTTCAGTATCCAGGTAGATACCCAACAGGGTGTACCACGAGAAGATGAGATTGAAAATTAGGTCAGAAGCCGTGGTCGGTTCTCCGCATTTCTTTAAAGGCTATTTGGAGGTCTCCTCTCAGTTATACAGCTTTGACCCTTAAACACCCCTTGTTGATCTATTTTAGGTGTTCTATACCAGCACTTCCCAAACTGTGGGTCACAACCCCCTTGTTTGGGAAGCGCTGGTATAGAATAAATTTAAAATGTTTTAAGACTAAGTAGATTTTTTTTATCTTAAAAGAAACGTATTTAATTTTTATTATTTATTATTTCTTTTTTTTTTTTACTATTTTAATAGAAATAAATCACACATTGGTGCGGGTTCACAAATTTTGCTTCCCGCATATTATTTCAGCGCTTAATGAATATTAGTAAATATAAGCTTATTCATATAAGTTTCATTTCTAAATTACTTAAGGAATTGACAACGTAGATAAGAATATAAATTAAGTTACACTTTAATAATATTTCCGATATTTCAGCAACATCACGCTGCCATCTTCAAAAGGAACTTACAAAAAAAAAGGCACGTGCATGTAGGCACTACAACACAGTAACTGAAAATGAAATAGGTAGACCTAGATAATACCGAGGTTATAGAAAAAAGAAATTATATACTTTGTTATACGAGTTGTCAATAAGGTGTATCCATAAATTACTTAAATATAAAGAGCCAACAGGCTTCACTTCGGTGATGTAACATTATTTAAATTAAGGGGATATTAAATCCCACATTACTTCGAAGCCGAATAAGAAACTCAAAGATCGGAATCAAAGAGTTTCATGCTGAATATGGTAAACTATAAAAGTTTCAGTTGATTGTAGAGTAAGCTAAAGCACATAGTTCAACACTGGGGCAACTCATAGCAAAGGTGGGTAAAGTTCTCTATAACCTCAGTATTATCTACGTCTACCTACTCACTGATGAGACCTCAATAAAGCTCGAAACCGGTCTGGGTAGTGACCTTCCACCATAACATATAACATCATACATCTCCTAGGGGATGTGTTTTACATTATGGGAAATACTAAGAACAGTGATCAGAACTTTACACACCTTTGCAACAAGTTGCCCTAGTGTTGAACTATGTGCTTTAGCTTACGCTATGATCCACTGAAACTTTTATAGTTTACTATATTCGGCATGAAACTCTTTGATTCCGATCTTTGAGTTTCTTATTCGGCTTTGAAATAATGTGGGGATTTAATATCCCCTTAATTTAAATAATGTTACATTGCCGAAGTGAAGCCTATTGGCTCTTTATATTTAAGAATCTCCTATTCACTATTGTTATTTCCAGTCTCAAGAATGGTTTTCTCATGTGCATTGTCAAGGTCATGTACCCAAATAGCATCGTTTCTGCTCCCAACCAGAGCATTAGAGATGCAGTTTTTTAATTTGTTTATTTTTATTTTATTATTTTTTTTAAACACCTCTTGGCAATTATTTCAGGTGAAATGTGACAAGATCTAAAATTCCAGTTGCACAGCAGTTCTAATGATGGTCTCTTAATCTTTGCCGTAGTCAGGTCGTAGCCACCGGCTGCCATCCATTCTGTATAAAATTTTCATATGTAATTCTTGAATGGTTTCGTTGACCCGATACATCCAAGGGCTGTAGACAAGGTGTAAGACAACCAGGAATAATGGCCACATCAGTCTTTACATCCGATAGTTGTTTTACTATTTCAGGTCCTAAGTGTCTGTGGAAACTATCCCATGTGAGGAGAGCCAGGCATTGAAATAAGGTCCTGACCATTTGTCCCAAACTGTTCTAATCCAATCTTGAACCACTGTAGTGTCCATCTACCCTATTTCTTGAACTCTTACATGAAATCCAGGGGGAAATTTCCACTTTGGTACTGTTTTCCTTTATAACATTATGTAAAGAGGCAACTTTCTTCCATCTTGCAAGCATGATTGCGCATTGCTGTTTTTCACTTCCAGTTGTGTGCATTATCACACTTTTTTCACCAGTTTCTGTTATTGTTGTCTGGTGTGAAAACAAAAGATCACGTGACTCAATGACAAAGGCAAGCTGACAATTGTTGAATTTGAGATACTGATTCTCTTCAACCAAATTCCAAAATATCTGAAACTGCCATAACACTCACTATCAATTTCTTAAAGTTTTAAACTTTTTTTTGTGCACGAGGTATATGCGAAACTTGTTTTCTTTTTCATAAAGGAAAATCAGGCATGCGAGATATATGTTGAGGGCAAGTTTTATTCAAGTAAATACGGTATAACACACACAAAACCATTAGAGATGACAAATAATAAATTGTGATTCTGTTCACCCATCAGTTTTCATGAGATAGAGATAGAGGACATGAATATAACATGTGAACTGAATATATATCTTTTCCTCACAGTCAGAATATTGATTTTAACTTTTCGATAATGTGCAGTGTATATTTTGGAAAAAGCATTAATTTTCCATATTTAATTTATGAATGATTACATATCCTGAAAAAATATTTTATTCACAGCTCAACCAAAATGGTTTATTAACTGTAACTATAAATGGAAGCTTTTATATGATAGATGATTATATTCCCCTGCCTCCACAAAGAACTCATACTGTAATTTATGAAAGGCCTTTCAGAAGAATCACACTACATACAGCCAACTCTTACTATAGCAACTGCTCAGAGAGATAACAGCAACAGTTTGATATAGTGAACTTCCTTTGAATTGATACTGTAACTAATAGGACTTTGGTTAGGAGTGTAAATAGTTTGTTGTAGTAGTATTTACTACAGTGGGTCAACACTTGCCACCACAAATGAATACCTTTCCTTGATTTCCGAGTTAGAGGAAATGCCAACTAGACCTCTAGGTGGTAGATGTCTTTCACTGCTCAGTGAAATATCACCACCTTGCTTATTAGAAGCCCGAAGTGAAATGGAGCCATGCATGGTCACTTCTGTTTCTGTTTCATTTCTCTTCCCGCATGTAGTGCGAGTGATATCCTAAATGACATGCCAATCGTACTGTTGGGAGCCTGGATCTTTCCCCATTCAAGAGTACAGCAGTAAAATGGTTCCACAGGCCGGTTATTGGTTAGTACATTGTATCAAACCAGATAGTAATGAATCTGCAAACTTCCTGGATCAGCTAGTATCAAATCTTCCAGTCATTGAGATCACAAAAATCGTCCCACAAAAAATAGTTTAAAAAATCCAACCAAAAAACCATAAAAAAAAAAAACCCAACAAAACTGAACTCCTAGACACATTAATTCTTACCAAAAAAAGGGAAAAAAAAAAGTTTCTGCATCCACTTCAACATAGATGGCCTAAACAGCAATATAAATGATGTGCACAGCAACCTCAACTGTCCAAACTACACATTACTCATACGCAGTTCTTTCTGCCACTTGTGTATTCACCGAAACTGACACACCATACCAGAGATTGCAAAACCACAGATTACCCCTGTCTGATGTACTCTGGCTCAAAGTTTTTCTACCAAATCAACCTGCCCCCTTTTCATAAGCTGTCTCTATTACTCTCCAAACTCCATTAACCACTCTGACCTCCTCAACTATCTCTCTCTCTCTAAAACTATTTTCTGCAGTCAACATACCCTAATAGTGAGGTCATCCTTCTTAGGAACTTCAATGTCCAAAACTCAAATTGGCTTCCCTCCTCCAGTTTTACTGAACAAGGAGGTGGGGATGCCGAGGTGTTTGCCATTACCAATGACCTAACGTGATCATCAGTCTCCTTACAAGAATGACAACTCCCTCCTCCCCCTTCCAATATGCCAACATACTTCATCTCTTCCTAATGAACTCCCCTTCCAAGTATACTGTGGATGTCAGTTTTCATCTTGGTAACTCAGATCACAACCTCATGTCTCTTTTACTACAGAACAAACTTCACCCACCAGTTTTCAGTCGGTCTGTGTGTGTGTGTCCTTTGGCACTACAAGGATGTCAAATGGAACAAATTCAGTGACTTCTATTCCTACTTCTCATGATCTGAATACTGCTTCAGTTCTCCTGATCCAAACACCTGCTCAGACCAAATAACAGAAATCATCCTCACAGGAATGAAGGCCTTCATCCTTTATTCCACCCCAAATTCACAGCTACCATCCAAGCCTTGGTTCTCAAAACTGTGCCAATTCAGTAAAATCAAAAGCCTCTGCATACTATGAATGGCTCAATATCAAAACTACAGCTGCTAATCTATACTGCAGCTCGCAATAGCTGTAAAAGAATCATTGCCAAATCCAAATCAGACTATGAAAGGACCAAATGTTGCAAACTTGCTTCCAGTCCAAATAATAGTCACTCCTGGTCGCTTACCAAGGCCATTAGGTGCAACTTTTGCCCACTCAGGTTTCACCACTCTCACATGCGGATGGTACTGCAGGCTCCTCAACTGAAGACGAGGCAGACTTACTGGCATCACTCTTCTCTTCTAATTATTGCATTGATAACCTGGGCAAAGTTCCTCTCTACTCCAGCAAGAAGTGCTCTCTCCATGTCACCTAGTCTTCTGCCAGAAAGAAATCCGAATTCTTAATAGCCTGAACACAAACAAGGCATCTGGTCTCAATGGTATCCCACTTATTGTGTTAAAAATTTATGCTCCTGAACTAACACCTGTCCTATATCGCCTCTTCAATCTTATTCAACTGGCATCTACACTACAGCATGGAAATAGGCCCGCATCCAGCCCATTCCAAAAAGGTGATAAAAGTCAACCAAAGAACTACTGTCCAATTGCTCTCACTAAAATTAAGGAGGTCATCAACAACCAGCTCCTAAACCACTACTCATGATCTACAGTTGATGTTCTAGCTTTCACTACCCATCTCTGGACTCAAGCCATGGAAAAATTTGGATAGGCTAACGTAGTTGCTCTTTACATTTCAAAAGCATTTGATCGGGTTTGGCACAAGGGACTACCAAAACAAACTGCCATCCTATGGCCTGCCTTCCACACTCTATAACTGGATCACCAACTTTCTCACTGGATGCCCACTACATGTCATGGTTTCCTTGCCTCAGATTTCCCCAATAATGTAGGAGTACCCCACGGATTCTCAACTTGTATATAAATTTCCTGCTCTCACAGACTTTCAATTCCATGCATAGCTTTGCCGATGACAGTACATTCTGTTCCTCCTTTTCATTCCACAAACTTTGTGGCACTCAAGTATTAGGATTCTTAAGATCCGCTATGACCAATGTCCTGAACTCTGACTTCCTAACTATATTTCAATGGGGCAAGAACAACCCTTGCAGACTTCAATGCCATCAAAATTAAGTCCTGTCTGATCTCTCACAAGAAAGAGCTCGCATTCATCCCCTTACTTTCAATAATAACCCAGATATTCAAGAGTGATCAGCTTTCCCTTCTTGGACTGTCCTAAACC